>NC_051060.1:8123333-8447500 GCF_904848185.1 Acanthopagrus latus | reverse complement strand
CTGCCTCTGGCATCTACATTTAGGTCACTTATGTTGCTACTACTCTGAATGCACACGTCTGACGAGCACAAAACATTGTTACAACAGTAAACACAACACAAAGAACAGAAACAGATGGAGGCAACTGTCTCCTGCGATGTAAGAACATCTAAACCTGAATACACTGGGTTAGCTGGGTTATGCTTATATGCTCCTGATTCACATCAGCAAACAAGTTCAAACTCAACATTTGCTGTATTCTTTTGTGATTCTTTGCTGTTACTATTGCCATGTGCTGCGGAAGATGTCCGCCAAGGAAATATAAACTATTGTGAGCTACTTAACAATAACAACACTTTGCAGATTTTCAGCTTAAACCTGGCATGTGGTCAAATTAATTAGCTGTAACTGAGCAGCTGTTTTGACAGATTACAGCCCATCATCATCAAAAACATCAAAAACCTTTTTTTATTTATTGCAAAGCTATGAAATGACCTCTTTGATCAACTAATTGTTTGTGTTTCTTGCCTTAGTCTTTCTTTTGGAAACACAGATTAAGGGATCATGAAGCCAAATTCAACATTCCAAGGGTGTTTTGCAAGAATACATTTTTAAAGGCTTAAAATATGAGTTCAGACAAAAGAAACCTCTTCATACAGTCACCACCACAGTATCCCGGTCTAAATTTGGCCACAGTCACAATGCATCAACCTACAGCAGATCCCAGTAAAACTGCGTATAACAGTGTAGAAATGTGACAAGTCTGCCCTGCAGGAAGAGAACCAGTGAGCAACTGAAGAGACTTGGAACAAAATAGAAACACGGAAACATGAAAAAATCATGTAGAGGAAGGGAAATTGAAAGTGGAAAATAACGAGAAATTCATCAGAGCGAAGATTAACGCACCTGCAGAGCAGAAATGTACATCCAGAATTCCAATTTTTTTCCCTCCTTTTGTTTCTTTTGTTCTCATCCCCTTGACCTTTTTCATCCCTTATTACTTCTTCAAACAGGAGTGTCATTTTTCTTCTTCCCCGCTGTCAGCACCCTTACCTCTGCTCTCAGAGACGAGTGCTATTATCTCATTATCTTATTATAGGAGCATTGGTGGACCATTTATGCAGTCTGTGACATTCAGAGAGAGCAGTGACATTCATGGAGGCACAGCTGTGTTAGTGCACTGATACGTTTGAGCTTAACAAATATCAGGATGCGAGGTAGGATGAAGCAAAACTGATTCACAAGGATTAAACGCTTTTGATGCTGAAACAACAGCTAACTGGAAAGCAGGGCGAGCGTTTGAACTTCCAGAATATTCCGAAACCTGGATCTGTCACTGTAGAACAGACTAAGAGTAAAAAAACAGAATTATTGCTATTAGTGGAAAATGGACAATGACCACATGCAACAATTACAAAAGTTAAATCCAACGTTTAGTAAAAGAAAAGAAAAAAGGACAATAAAAAAGGACAATAAAAAAGGACGATAGATGTCCTTTTTGGTATAAGGATCATGTCTTCGGTTAATTACTGAAAAAAATTAATATTTAGTTTCGTTCCTCAAGTCACTGTTGACTTCCTGTAAAAATGCCCATGAGAACAATCTTTTCCTGACTCTAATCAAGTGCTTCGGTAGCCTCAATATAACCATGAGACCATTCTTTAGTAGGTACAAACAAGTGCAACCAGGAAAATAAACAAAATACATTATTAGTAAATCTGTTGCAGATATGTTGGCATGTAACATTCTGCAAGGTTGCAGATACTCTGAAGTGCAAAAACCCAGTGTTTCCCACATGTATACTTTTACTTGGGTGAACCACCCAGGTATATTAACAGCTGCTCAAGTATATTTGGCGACCATTTTGGTATATTTTCATTTTTCTAATCTGTCCAAGAGGATGACGCTTTCAGCAGTTGATTAACTAGGAGACAAGCTGCCCACGCTCTTCCCCTCCTGAATACTGTCAATCACACATGCTCTGCAGAGAGAGAGATGCTCCCTCCTGTAAACACACTCCTCTGACATGACCTCTCCAATTTAATGGAGGCGTACTAATGCCATTGTTTTATAAAAACCTTTAAGTGCACCTAGTTGCGTGATGTCGCTGGGTTCATGGAATCACAGGTGACAAAATCCTCACCATGAGGTGTTTTTTTTTTAGGGGGCCACTTCATGAAATACTTTCTGATGAAGAAAGCAGATAACGTTGCTGGTAGAGAGGACAGGCAAGGCAAACCTGTGAGCATGCATTAAGGATGGCAACTGAAGCAACGCTATGTCATGTAGACAAACAGTTTTGGGTCTCATTCTCAGGTTGTCAAAACCCATACTGTGCAGCCCAAGCTCACCAGTCATTTCCTCATTATGTCAAGTTGAATGAGACGTACTAAATGGTAGTTTAAAAATTCAAATTTAAATGTTTTATTCTTGGGCAGCGCTTTTGAAGATAGTTGCAGTCAGAGACAGTCAGAGATAGGCAGAAACGCCAGCCTGTAAGCCTATACAAAGCTGACAGCACGACATGAATACATACTGAATTCAACTGAAGCGCTGTTAACAGCTTCGCTCTCTTGAAAGTTGACCATTTACTCTGACCTGTGATTGATCGATGTGGGTTGGATGTTCAATGGAGAATATGTATTGTACTGTGTGTTTCAGAGTATGGTATAGCCAGTGGAAAAATGCAGTGTTCAAATGGCTGAACCTGTGAATAAATGTATTTATAAAGACGGAACAAGCCTCTCTGTGGTCTGAGTCCTGTCTGAGAAAAAAACTTTTGTGAATCATTGTTCATTGATGACTTTGAACAATGAACCATTTTTACATGTTAGCACTATTTTTAAGGGCAGAAACTATAGTACAGGCACAAATACTGTGTTTTTAATGCAATGGTTTGCCTCCTTGACATGTTTTCTTTGAGAGTAGTGGAAAGATTGAGATGTTTATTTTTGATCAGATTTTGTTCTGGAAATGTACACCAAATATTTGATATTTAATTGGATAATTCCCCATTATCCAACCCAATCACCAGAACAAATATTAACCAACTACCTTTCTGCAAACAACAGATAGTTTAAAACATTTTCTATTTATCGTTTGTCACAATGCTGTGCTTATGATCTGGTTAGGTTTAGACACACAACCACTTGGTTAGGGTTAGGAAAGCATCACAGTTTGGTTTAAAATGCCTCATGACTAGAGATGGTCCAACTTCCCATAAAAAATAGTTTTGGTCACAACAGAAACCACTGGAAATGCCTGCAGGTCTATTTAAAAAACACCTGTTTTAGACGCCACAAAAATGAATGGAAATGTTTCCATTTGTCCGTACAAATATGCAGTGGTGTGACTGGTCCCCAATTTGGTAGCTCTGTTGGTCTCAAGACCTCAGGTTAAAGCTCAGCAGGTGAAAACTAAGACATAGGGATAGTTGATCATTGCTGGACTGAAAATAGGTTGTGGTTCTGTGAATTTTACTGGCTTAGGTCAGATTTATTGCTGACGAATTGGAAAACAGCATGGTCCAATGGTCCACTTTGAGTCAGGGACTTTTTCTGATTAGATTAGCTAAAAAATTAGTTTATTAAATGGATGTTCACTATCATAAAACTTTGTTAATGTTGTAGAGGAACAGCTGCAGTGAGTAATCTCAGAGAGAAGATGGGGGTGACTGTGACCCACAGTAGAACAATTGGCAGCTCTTATGCATTTGGCTGTCAGCCGGGGAGTGGTGGATGGTGGTGTTGACCTTGTCAAAATGATACCCAGGGGACATGGAGGAGGGGCTGAACCCCCTCGTGTACCTCTCCACCGCCCCTCTAATTTCCTCTCATTTACATTTAGAAGCCTTCACGTCATCCTTGATCTCTTTTTTCATTCACCATAAACACCTCTCCTCTCAAGAGGGCCTTTTGAATTGGTTCTGATATTCTCATATGAGCTTGAAATAGTCCTGACAAATCACATCTACTTCTTCCCTCTTCTCCCCTCTTATGATAGGCAGAAAGCACACTGAATCCACTTCGGCCAAAAGAATCAACAGAGCCAATCATTTAGCACCCTAAATTAATAGCACATTTGGTTAAAATGTTGCTCTGGTATTCTAAAACGCAGGAAGCGCACACCACATGAAGAGCCGAAGTGAATCAGTGGCAGATTGCAGGGCGAGATCGGTGACAGCCAAGAGCCAGTTCCTGATATAGATGATGCAGCTGCCTCCACAGTCTCCTCTGTGTGCGTCATGGTGCACTCTCACAGCTCTGTTTTAGACGTCAATATACCCATGTGTAAAAAATATTCCTATTTTTTTCGTGGTTTTAATATTTCAACAGGCCTTGTTCTATTATGTGGTGAAAAGATGACACTGATGCTCAAGAAATGTCAGAAACATTGTCAGAAAATCTGGAGCAAGCGGTGGTTAAAAAGACAACACATGGGGGTATTTCATTCTTGTCGTGAGCTGGAAAGTGATGACTGATCAGGTTTTGTAATCTTCTTTTGAGTCACTCCAGAGATAACTACAGGCTGCTGGAGAGGTTTACACCACGGATAAGGTGTCAAAATACTATTAACAGACTTAAGGACTGCATCTCACCATAGGGGCAACTGATGGTCACTTTGAGGCTTTTGGCAAGTACCAATTAGGCTAGCTCAATCAGGTGTAAAGCTGAATGGAATGGCATTTTAACAGATGTTGCGATTTGATCCACAATTAATGGCAATATGTCATCACAATTTTCATAAAACTATTCAAATCTTTATGATGTGACATTTGTTGAAGTCTGTACGGAATACTAATGACCGGAATCACCACTAACATCGGGCATGTGCGAGCTGTGTTGCTATGGATACGCACACTATTTGCTCGCTGTCTGTGTAATTGTCTGTTTGAGAGCAAGGCAAACTGACTGAACTTCATCAAACACAGACAAACAAAGATTGAACGCATCGAATCCGACCAAACATCGACACACATTGTCAAACAAACACAGACAGCCATGGCTCACCAAACAATCGTTTGTGCAAAATTCACCAAACAACCACATGAATGCTGGTTAAATATAACTAATATAGAGGACTGTAGTGTATAGCTGTATAAGAAGCCACCAGAAACAATCAATCTCCCCCCCCAGTCTAGTCAGCCAGCTGTGTTACAGTATTAGTGTTTCACATCTGGTGGAGGTCAAAACCAATCTCCTCTCCCCTTCCTCCGCTTCATCCTCTCATCCACCATCACCCAGCCACCCAATCCTCCGCTGCTCGGCTAAAAAGCCATTTAAAGGCTAATACAGCAGGATCTACCGCTACACAACAGTTTCAGTAGTCACAATATAAACAAATGATTGGTGCCATCTAACCTAACCCTGACCAAAACAAGAATCTACTAGCTGAGTTTAAGGGGAAAAAATATCCTGATCCTAAATTCTGATTCTCACAATGGCTGCAGTCACTATTTCAATAATAGAACAAAAGCAACAAAATAAGATTTCAGTGATATGACATATATATGACTTTGATGGGATTAAAGAGTAACAGCTATGTATATGTACATTTCTCTATGTCATTTAGATACAAATAGTAGTATAGAGAATATCCTTTCTTGCTGGTGTCATTCTGTCTGACTTGGTAAGAAACAATGCACAGAAGAGTGCCAAGAGTCTGCAGCCACGCTAGCTGCTCTGTTGGGCACAGCAGTGCTTTGAGCTAAATGTATCATCCCCATCCTCATGCTAACACGCTCACACTGACAAAGTTGCATGCTGATGGGAAGCAGTTATAATGTTACAGCCCAGTATCACTCCAAACCATCCAACAGAAACGCCAATCCACTGGAGGATAACGTGTCAGTGTCACGTTTTTGCCTCATCTTGGCATGAAGAATCCACACAAGTGGTAATAATAAGTGATAGATGGAACCGGTGAGGGAAGCAAAGAACATAGTACAAAGACTGACACAGGCCTTTTACGCACACAAAGTGTTGTAGTGTCTGTTTTCCCATTCCTTTTATGTGTACATCTGTGTTTCATTTGTTCATCAGCCATTGTGTATGTAGGTAAGTCTGTGTTCCTCTTTTACTCTTTTTTGCCTTGGACTGTTCTTTGCCAACCTTTTGTTTCTTACAGTTCAAAATTTGCACTTTGGACATCAGCTTTAATAAGCTAATGCTAATCAGCTAAATAATAAGCCGATAACAATATCAACCTGCCTTCCTCTGTTTCTGCTTTTGGGTCCTTTTGTGATGAAATGTGACACCATTAATTTCAGAACTACATGTCGTGACAATCCAGCCAATAGATGTCGACCAAAGTGATGACCTTCTGACCGACATCGTCATAGCTAGAGCTGGGCCACTAGAGAAACAGATTGACTTTTGTGTTTTGCAAAAGTTGCTCACAGAAAACCAATATGTATGTGGAGCACAAGTTATTCTGCATGCAGAGCTGAAAACCTCAACACTATTTAAAAAATGCTACAGGAAGCTTTTTAACCATCTGTATGTGAAACATCAATATTTATATCATATACAGTTGTGCAAAAAGGGTTAACGTAAACTTGTTTTGCTTCAGTCGTCTCCATGAGTCAGCACCTTTTATGTGCTCGTAAACATTTTAACTGCCTGTTAATTATGAACCATAAAACTCTACTAATACATCATAGTAAAGTGTGGTGTTCAAGTTCACCTTCATGTTCCTATATTTATCTATAAATCAAAAGCAAGTCCCTGCAGAGACAGAAAAAGCAACTTCAAACACTCCCACGTCTTCTCCCTATGATGAGCCCTTTCACAGTTTGCCACCCAACCAGAGCACAACACACTGCCACATCTTCTCCAGAGAAATTGATTCCTCCCCAGTCGTCTCTGATAAACCGTAACAGGGATCAGTGGATACAGCCAGAGCTGCCTGAATGAGCTCCAGGAGGAAGGAGGAAGCCTCATTTTATCACCCTTATTCTTCCTCGTGGGGGTTAGCTTCAGAGGCGAGAGCGCCCGGGCAACAAAAGTGAGGCAGAGCAAAGAGGAACAGCCCCTCTGATCAATAATTGATCAGGGCATCTTCCATATTAATAAATGCAGAGGGTAGGTATATTGCCGAGGGCATAATTGTAGTAAAACGAGTGCAGATTAGGTTTGTTGGAGATGATAAATCTATTATAGCCCATCATCGTGGGATTCTGTACATGTTTCTGTGTTCTGTGTCGTCCACTGTTACTCTACCATTAACCTAACACAGGCTCACATAGAGGCTGGCACACACGCACAAGACTCATCTACAGGCATATAATCTGCTGTTTAATTTATTGGGTTTCCTAATGAATGAGCAGCCACCAGTAACCATGGTAACGATGCTCATTGTTCCACTATAGAATGTCCACAGTCTCCTCAGAGGTCTGGCATCAGCACTCATTTTGTTACCAAAAATAGATCACAAATACTCTCTCTCTCTCACACACACATACACACACACACACACACACACACACACACACACACGCACGCACACACACACCATACACACACTGTAGTAGACTGGGCTCGCAACATTTACACACAGCCTTTTCTGCAGAATGTCTGCAGCCAGAGGAGAGGAAGTGTAGTAAAGTGTGCATTAACCTACATGCTCAAACAAGTCCAGCAGCACAGCCTTGAGTCACTCTGTGCCGTGGTGTGTGTGTGTTTGTGTGTGTGTGTGTGTGTGTGTGTGTGTGTGTGTGTGTGTGTGTGTGTGTGTGTGTGTGTGTGTTAGTGTGTGCGCTATATTCTCATGACATTGTAAGGACAGGAAATCTGTCAACACGGCCATGTTAAGGGGACTGAGCTCCCACGTGGGGGCAAAAATCCGGTCACCACAATGTTAACCATTCATTTTAGGATTAGGACCTGGTTTTAGGCTTAGTGTTAGAATTAAAAATAGACTCCACATCGTCTATCTTGTCAAAAGCATATCACATTTCTATAACATTGTCGGACTGGCAAACTATCAAAATGAATGCACCAGAACAACAGATATCACCTTTTTTCTTACAGATTACCATGATTCTGTTCTTAATACTGATTCCCATAGCTGTAAGAACTCTCTTTAGTTGCACACAGGTTTTAGATGCTGATGGAAACTAGCAGGGTCCTGTTTCTAATAAATTAGCTGTCATCGTATCAGAGCAGAGACTTGAGCTGTTGATACTGATTCATGCATTTAAGGCACTATCAGAGACATTTTCGACACTGCTGTCAGTGTCAGAGCGACCCTGGTTTATATTCTACACATACATCTTTCTCATCAAAACATGGCACCAATATTACCCACCATGAAGCTCGACTGCTGGCCATACAGTCAGAGATTCAGGTGTGTTATGCCAATAGCAGCTTGTGTAGCTTTGCGGAGCTGTCCTGCTGCAGAGATGAGTGGCCTCGCTCATGCTAAAGTCACAAAAGGCTTTTTAGCAGTACTCCCCAAGACCTAAACACACTTCAAGCACTTAAGTTATGTTTGCATTAGCTGTTTCATTCATGCTGGTCAATCACCAGATCTTTCTTTCACTGCTTTGCTACCAGCTGACTATTATCCGAGGAGCCACTGTGATATAATAGTTCATGTTATAGATATTTGCTAGAGGTATTAGTGCTACAAGCAAAAGCCTTGTTGCTGCTGGACTGAACCTCATTCGTAGATCGCTTTGGACAAAAACTTAAATGTAAATGCTTAAATTATTTGAGAGCTATATTGAAAAAAGAGCCTTTTTCACCCACTCCAACTTCAACCACTCAGGGATGAATGGTGAATTCCTTTTACACATGTCTCTGACAGTTGACCTTACTTTTGACTGTTTTTCTTCCTTTCCTTCTTCTTGAATTATTTATGCAGGAACAGTTTAAAGAAGATATTTCAATAGATAAAGCTGAACATGGATAATGATGAATTGACTGATGTCAAAATGCAATCATGTTCTGCACTGAATAAGGACGTGAAATAAATAAAAGTCCAAAACAGAATTAAGACTGAATCATTGTTAACATTTATTCAGCCAGGTGAAGAGCCTTAATATTCATAGGTTCTCAGTAGTTCCCTGAAATAAATCAACAGAACATCCTCAAAAATAGTGCCCGGCATATAGTGTGAGTGTGTCCGGGCCTGAGGTAACAACACACGAGTGAGGCTGACCTGACGTGGTCGGCGAGCTGCCATCTGGAATGAGGTTAGTCAGGCACGGCCGGTCGGCACAGTTCAGCACTCGCTCTAAATTACCTCAGTTACAGCGTCCCCGAGAGATGAAAGCTCCTATTTTTGCAATAAAACTGTCGGAATTTCATTGTAACAGGGCCTGAGGCGCTGAAATGCTGAAATCAGAAATAAAGAGGAGCATGTTTACAACTGACGCACGAGTCATTTGACAATTTTTTGACCAGCTGATGTTTATGTGCTCTCTGACCTGAGACCAAAAGCTGCCACTCTGGTTTTTATATCACAAACTGCATGAGCACATTCACTTCTGTCATGCGACCCATAAATACTACGCTTTTCCCCCGTGACGTACTGAAACAATGTGATTCTCTGATGTTGATCGATGCACAAATGCATGCCGGCTATATGTTTTGAGGATCTGGTGAACATTCCATGCTTCACACAGTATCGCTATAAATATTTCGGATCCACATGAAAGCCTCGTGAACAGAAACAAGCCACATCACAGGAAACAGCAGGCAGGCAGGACAGATCGTAACATGCTTGTCAAAATGTTTTGTCAGTCCCGACAGATGAGAAACAAGCAAGACTAGATGTTTACTGTCAATACTAAATGATGTAACATGAGAGGACGTGGGGAAACAAATTCAGATTTCAGTGTATCGTATACCAGAGGTTCACTTTGAAGCCACCGGTGAATGTAAAGGATTCCTATCTAAAGACAGCCAAAAAAAAACACAGTGAGTTCTCCGCGTTGATTCTTCATCTGCTTGCCTCACGATTGATGCCAGGATTGTGTCACAAATCTTTGCATTTCCCAGGATAAACACGAGTTAATACAAACCAGCCTTCCTGCTACACCACCTGTGCTGAGAGCAGTTAAGTTACTATACCAGAATAAATCTTAGAATCAGCCACACACCCACTGACCATCTGGATTTCTGTCTTTACTCTCACCACCACACACTTGGTGACGCCACACAAGGCTGAGTAAATACTTACATGGTAATTCCTTCTCTCCCTTTTTATTGGCTGACATCTCTGTGAACTTGCCGACAAATGTTACTAACACGCTTCACTTAACATTTAATTGTGCACATAAATTATAAAACAATGTAAGAGCGCATCAGTTGATATGAACTTATTAGACAGTTTAATGCTAGGATGATAGTACAGCTATTAGCTCAACTTCCACCACAAGATTTAAGTCGGGTAAATATTATGAGAATCATTTTAGAACCATTTTAATAATGGACTTGACATTAAAATCTTGTTACAGTGCTGGAGGCGGAGCCCCGTTCGTCCTCTGAAAGCTGCACAGTGGCACCCGACATTTGACTTCCTGGTATAAAATTACCCAGATCCTCTGCAGTCAACTTCCACCCAGCTAAGTTGAATGGAAATCAAAGTTAGTTAATTGAGTGACTCTTCTAGACGTACCCATGTTATTGGATCAAATTTATAATGCATCACGTGATGTCGTATGTACACAGTTTGGCGACTACAAAAGGTGGCTTCAAAGCCCATTGCTCTTCCTGGGGGCTGAAGCTCAGAGTGGTGGCTCTGGCCGTCACCATCTAGACAGTGTCCTACTCGGCCCAACTTACAGCTAAGACAACAATGGGCAAAGAGGTGAAGCCTTGGTCGAGCTGAAGGACGCGCTAGCTATGATTCAGTACCTACGTTTTAATCATACATGACTGTAAACCTAAATATAATTCAAAGTATGTTATATATATAAAAAATCATCCCAGTAATATGGGGACTGACGCACTTTTGGAGCCAGCCTCAAGTGGTTAATTGAAGAACTGCAGTTCTGACACTCCGGCATCAGCTTCATTTTTTTACTGCCTCACAGATTGTCACTTGATTGGGACCAACAACTGATGAACAAGTTAACTACTGCATGGGCAAGTGTTTAAATATCTGCAAACAAAACTGCAGGCAACTCACCATTTCTCATCCATGAAATCATCTAAACACTACACTGCTACTTCAAATAAGGCATTATTGATGGGAAAAATATTAACAGGATTCACCAACTAGCTTTTAGCCATCAGTTATTTCTTACCTAAAATATATTAAGAAATGGTTTCTAGTCCATGGGACATGATTTTGGTGGTGGTTAATGTCTGAACATGAGACATCTACTATGTTTCACCTTATTTGGTTAAAGATCTAAAATCGTTGCGCTCGAAATTGAAAGAAAAGAAGACACGTTACCTTCTTTTGAAAATGCCAATTTGAGCTGAATGTCGCTAATCAAGATGATCTTTAAACAATGATGCCGTATGAAGAAACCTGTCAAACTTAATAACAAACTGTTAATCCGATGCACTCACAGGAGAGAAAAATATGATTTTCAGCAGGGGACTGAGGTGCAAAAGAGGGACTAACAGTACGCAAAGCTGAATTATAACAGCAGCAGCAGCAGGTTTGTTACACTGTCTAAAGCAGCAGACAACAACAACAACAACAAGGGTTGGCTGAAAATGTTCAGAAAACTCGAGAACAAGTCCCGGCAGAACATGAAGATAAATCAGGTGACAGAAGGAAGTGTAGGGAGAGAGACATGATGGAATTTCTAAACAGCCTCCTGAATACCAAGGGAGCCATTAAAATTTTGGCGCTGTATACAAACCCCACATCATCCCTCATTCGGTAATGGCCCAATCTATGAGGTACCACACAGAAACCTGTAAGGGGCTCTTGGGTAAAGAAGGAGATAAGCTAATATCTTGGGGCGGAAAAGGGCCAATTTTTGATCAAGGCTTATCTGCTCACATACAGAAAGATACAAGCCTACACTTACTGTGAAAATGCAATTACAGGAGAGGCAGATGTGTCAAATTACATACTGTTTGATCGGCCAAGTTGAAGGTGTTTGGAGCCGAGAGAGAATGTGGATTTATAATCTTCCAGGAGGGGGACGTGAAAGATCTCTTTAAGGAAGGGAGCATTAGAGGGATGCACACTGGAGCAGTTAAAGGGCAAGAAATTAACATGTATACACTGATTTCTTTTTGCCTAATATGTTTGGATGAAAACATAATTTCTGCCAAGATGGTGGCAACATGTTTATCCAATGCAGGTGGTGCAATACTTCATAGGATTGTGGGTTAGGGTGGATGGTGTGTGTGCAGAGCAGATATTTTGCCACAGGAGACCAAAATATCCATTTAGGTTCATGTATCTCTTTGGAAACACTGTGGTTGTTTAACCCTAAGGCAACCTGAACCTTAACACTTTTTTGCAGTAGAATGATGTGCCATATGCTCTGTAACAGGTCAGTAACAGGTTATTTGATGAATCACCTTTCTGTCACCATCTATCATGGTCTTACTTAAAACCAATCAGATCATCAGTAAGAGAGCTCTACCACCAATGAATCCTGATTGTAAATCCAATCAAGCTGGTGGCTGAGACAGAAGTGGCAACATCATTCTACCAAGAAAGACCTTCATTGCTTTTGTTTGATTTGTTTTTTTTTCAGTGAAATATGCTCTCCAGTTCTGATATAACTGATGCATTGGCAGCTTCTATGCTAACCTCCTGAGGAGCAAGATACTGTATCTCTCTGGTCATCGCAACTAAACCAGGGCTGTAGTTGCCAGTAGTTCCTCATCAGACACTGACTGGTTCAACATCTGTGTGTTTGGCCTCAAGCCTATAACTTGAACTTCTCGCAGCATCATCATCCCAGGCATCATTACGATTCTCCTCAAATATGTCCTCTGTTGTGATTTAGTCATGTACAGTTTAAATCTAACGCCTGGAACAATCCTTTAAACCTAAAGCTGTGTTCAAATCACCAAAACGAAATCAGTGTAAAGCAGCTGCCTCACTCATATTCATAAGAAAAACAACATGAAATGGTAGATAGGAGATAGCAGGTTAATAAGCATCACATGGTTGAACATTAGATCCAGTCCAGCATCCCACCCTGCAGGGCCGTGAGTTAACTGTCTTGACATATGCTGTAGCTCTAACAACAGAGGATTCTGTCTTTGGGGGATTTCACAGCATTTTCACAGAACATTTTCTAAAAGACACTTGTTCTAGAGTTTTCTTTTTCTCACTGACACAAGCATTAATTATCAGCTCCACCACTACCCGTCACAAATGCTTCGGCACAAATGTTAATGTGACAAAAGTCCAATCTGTCCCATTTAAAATCTAAAACGATCTTGTGATGACGCTGCAAACACTGAAAGACACTCAGCACGAGAACCGGCAACTCTGCATTTGTGGTTTTTAATATTTAACTCAGAGCTAGCTGCTGGACGGAGGTAGGTCACACATATACACGCACACACACACACACACACACACACAAACACACACACACACACACACACACACTGAAATGCTCATGTGGACGTATGTGTGTGTATGTGTGTCAGCTGCTTTAAATAGACAGTGTGTTTTCTGCTTGACTGATCTGAGGAAACTGGATCAGTGTGTCTTCCTCTGCATCCCCCCAGCAAAAGTTTGTCCGCTTCACTTATGCATATGTATGCCTTCCAAATGTGTGTGTGTGTGTGTGTGTGTTGCTCTGAATGTGTAGCAGTTTTATAGTTACCCCCCCGGGCTCCATCATGATGTACTTAATGTTTGATTTACAGTAACTACAATAATGATCCAAATGTCTTCCCTTGATATCTCTCTGCGGATTCTCAAATATCGGATTTGTAAAGCATATAACGCACTCACACATTCACAAACGCATACTCAGAAATTCACAAAATGCTGCAGAGGAAATGACTAATCATAAATATTAATACTATCTTACACTCCTACAGCTTGTTCACTCCCCAAGGAATTTGATTGACAATCGATGATTAAACCACATGAGACATGTTGTTACTCACAGTCTACACCTCCAGGTTACACACAGACCTTAACATCCTTTGCTGAATCATCACTTTCATGCCTCAGTTGGTACAAAATCTTGTATATTAATGCATAAGCAGCAAATGAATGAATATTATTTACATCTATAGAACAACATTTGTGGCTTTTCTTGGCCTGGGATGGTCTCCAAACCCCAACGGTGGTGAATTATTGATTAGAAAGCACAGTCCAGACTATGGCTGCGCAAATAATCGAAATACAGTCAAAATCAGACTACAGTGGAACAAGGATTCAACCTGTTCAGTACAGCTTTCACAAAACACCCCATGTCTGGTTATTCCTGAGTTTTGTAGCATTAGAAGACAACAACAAAATCACCTGAATAAATGTTGGCTTTGTACATTTCTACAAACCACAGATATGATGAAACTCAACATTTCTTGGTGATTAAAAAAACATTCTCTTAGGTTGAGAAAAAGGTACCATTTTGGCTTAAAATACTTGGTTTTGATGCCGCAAGCACAGCTGGAAAATGTCCAGACAGTCATTAAGCCTACAGCTTTGAAACAATAGTGAACAGCAGTCTACCACTTAGTAGCCTTTTCACTGAAAATATCAAGTTATGTTGCCACCAACCTGGCTGGTAAATGTGCCAACTTAAATTACTGGTTTCACTGTAACAAACCTGGCTAGAAAATGTCTTGATGGTCGCTAAAACTACCAGTTGAAACGGGATGTGAAAAGCGGTCTATCGTTTAGCAACCGTCTCATTTAGAAAATGTCTTGTTATGTTGTCACAAACCTGACGGGCGATTTTCCCAAAGATCACTAAAATCACTGGATGAAATGGGACAGTGGTCTCGCACTTTGCAGCCATCTTGTCAGCACTGGCCTCTTGTTTGGCAGCAATCTCATTAAAAATATCCTGATTCATTGCCAGAAACTCACTAAAATTACTGATTGAAACGAGGAGATAAAAGCGGTCTCTCGCCTGGTAACCATCTCATTGAAAATATCCAGTTTTGTTGCTTCAAACCAGGCGGAAAAAAAATCCCGAGGGTCATTAAAATGACTAATTGAACGGGATATGAACAGTGGTCTCTCAGTTGGCAGCCATCTCACGGGCAGTAATCTCTGGCTTGGCAGCCCTCTTAATTTAAAAATATCCAGTTTTGTTGCTACGAACACAGCTGGTTAGAGAACTGATTACTGGTTAAACAGGACCTTCCAGCATCATTGCCTTCCCCACCTGATAAGAAAGTCAGCTCATACACACACATACTGCAGAAATGTTGATATGATTCGCAGGAAACGTACAAATTTAACATATCCGTGGTTTGCAGAAATGTACAAATGTACACCAGAAGCCTTTTTATTCTGGTGTTCGGCCTGGAGGACATAAAGGACAATGACAAAAACAGGTTGAACAGGACAGGAAGTGAGTGCAACCCTCCATGATAAAAACCACCTCTGCAGTACTGACTTCAAAGAGTGACACTTCAAAAACTCAACAGTCATTTCAAAGACACACATGACGCTCGGAGCCTGTTCAAGTGCAGACCGAGCGAGAGGAAGACAGCCAGTCATCGATCTCTGTCTACGTGAAGGACACCATATTAACTAAGTGGCAGCCATCTCTTATTCATACGCTGCTCATTATTTATCAACGCCCTCTCACTCCTGTACTCTGATGGGATTTTCACGGTCCATTTATGGGACAGGGGGGTCGAGGGGAGCGATGGTGGAAGGGCGAGAGGAGAGGGGGTAGAATGAGGGGGGAGGAGAGGGTGTAAATAAGAGACAGAGAGGTAAAGGCGTGCAGACATGCAGAGAAGGTGAATGATGAGTCTGAGGGACGCCGAAGTGAGAGGCCGAAACCATGTGACAGATTAATGATGAATGGAGAGACTGGAGGCGCCCAATCACACAAAAAACCAAGAGACAGACAGAGAGATTAGTTCCAATGACCCACTTAGCAAGAGACAAAAATGGCTTTTAATTTACACATAGGAAGTCTGGTGTGATCATCATGATGGTGATGGCCTTGTAAAATGTTGCATTAAACACAGGAAGTGTTCTGATTAAATAATGGGCTTGTATGGCTGTTGTATGACTATTAATAGTATTAATAATGTGGCTTTAAACCCTCTTGCTTCCTGCCCTTGGGGTCTTTTTTGCACCATAATCTTATAATTAACATGTTAATTATAATGTTAAACACCCCCCCGTAGAATCCCGTGTTTTGTCAGAAAAAAAAAAAGGATGTAAAAAAATTGGGCAACCTCCATTTTTCAAATTTCAACTGCACGGCCAGGTCGACTGTAACCTAAACTTGAACTGACCCCAACACTGGAGCGGACTTTTAAATTAATGAAAGAGTCATTAAAAAATGAATACAACCATAAATCAATTTAATCATCCTTTAATGAAGTGGGTGGCTGATTCTTTTTTTTTTGGCAGAGAGAGGGCGAGAGACAGGAAGAGATGAGGTTGGATGGAAAAGCAAGGAGCAGAGTTGAGCCAAATTCTGTCCCAGAAGACTGTGCAGAATGAATGATTTCCTTTATTTTTATGTCATGAATGCAACTGCTCCACATTCACAGATGCCAGATCCAGAGCGCTGTATGTATGTGTTCAAATTCCAACAATGTGAATAGTGTTTGCAACCAGATTTTCAGACCCCTGTTTCCAAAATGTTAGTGTGTAAAATGACATCAGCACACTGAAACACACATATATACAGTATACCACTAGAATCTTATTGTCGATTCATCAACTCCAGATCAGCCTTAAATGTTATCAGGGTAAAGCTAACTTCAACAACTTAATATACTGTTGGATATTGAAATCTGAGAAATACATGTAACAGAGTAAAAAGAACAATATTTCTCTCTTAACTGTAAAGTCACATTAAATGGAAATACTCAAGTAAACACATCGATGCTCTTTAAACATGTCCTAACCATATTTGTTCAAACTTGAGTAAAAGCTTGGATTTAATTCTTACTCTTAATCCTGAGGTACTCCACCACACTCCTCCTCCTCCTCCTCCTCTTCCTCCTCTTCCTCCTCCTCCTACACCACCGTCACTACTCACACCACACATACAAAGATGTGGGCCAGTAATACATGAAAGAGCAACAGAACTGTGTGTGACCTGTTCAGGAGATGACTCATGTTGCACTCACAAACACACACAAGCAAACACACTGAGGCTTTATGCCTACAGCGATTATTCTATCAAGTGTGAATCAGTCAGGGCGCTCTAATTGACGATTCAGCCCAAACTACACACAGGATTTAAAGGGGTTCTTTTTCCCTATATAGTGACATTTCAATCTTGTAATGTAGCATATTCTCCCTATATGGTAATATCACTTGAAATATGACACATTTTTAATAACCGAGGCAAATATGACCACAGAATGCATTTGATGAGGATGATGAGGAAGGATTTGTGGGGTAATGGCTAGTGACCAATACACATTACCATCGTGATGTGACAACAGTTTGAAATGGCTAAAAAGCTGTGACTGACAGAAGCTATTGAATGCAGAGAGTGTGTGTGTGTGTGTGTGAGAGAGAGAGAGAGAGAGAGAGAGAGAGAGAGAGAGAGAGAGAGAGGATTCAATAGTAGCCTAATTGTTGATCACCATCTACTTACTAGGCATTTAAAAGGCATGTAGTCCTTTAGGGATCAGTGTGTGTGTGTGTGTGTGTGTGTGTGTGTGTGTGTGTGTGTGTGTGTGTGTGTGTGTGTGTGTGTGTGTGTGTCCGCTCACCTTGTGTTGTTTCCACATCACGGCCAGCGGTTTGACGTCGTGTTTGTTGTGTTTCCCCTCCTCCAGACACTTCATGCACACGGGAGCCTTGCAGCTGTAGCAGTACATGCTGAAGTTTTCCGCCTCGTGATCCAGGCAGGTCGCGGGTTTCCGCGCGGTGGCGGGCGGCTGCTGACCGCCGCCCCCACCCCCGCTTGCCGCACCGCCTCCCGCCGCCGCCGGGTTCCGCGGCGGTACCAGACGGTGCTTGGCGAGCGGACCGCGGGACGGGTGGCACCGCTGCTGGCAGGCGTTACAGTAGTAAACGTCGCACTGCTCGCACATCACCGCCGCGTCCACCGGGTTGCGGTCGCACAGCTGGCACTTCACCGCGGAGGAGGAGGAGGCGCCGGCAGCGGCGCGGTTCTGCTGGTACCGCGCCACTATGGCCTCCAGCAGCCGGTTCCGAGGGAAACCCCGGAGCCCCCGCTCGTCCAGGGAGACGCTCCTGTGACACAGCGGGCAGGTGAGGGAGCAGTGACGGTGGTGGTTGGCCGGCGGGAACACCCGCACCCCGTTCGGACTCTTGAGCTGACACGGTGTGTAGGAGCCGTACCCGCTGTCCGTCTCGCTGTACAGACTCATCTTGTCCATGTCCAGGTAGTCGTAGTCAGAGCTGCCCGACGCCCGGCTCTGCACCGGGGTCTCTCCGTCCGGGGTCTGGACGGTGATGTTCCGGGCACACGCCAGGCAGACATTGTGTGAGCACGGCAGCAGGATGGGGTCCTTGAAGAGGGACCCGCAAACGGGGCATTTTAACTCTTCCTCCATCGCTCCCGTCTGTGTCGGTGGACCGGCGGCGGAGAGAAGCAGCTTCAACGACGCTCCAGCACCGACTGACGCGGACAGCTCCCGGAGACGAGCTGCGCATGCGCAGAGAGGGGCGGAGAGAGGGGCTTGTGGTTGAGTTGATGGATCGAGTTAATTTGCTCTCAGATATCTGACCACAGACCAGGAGAGCTCTGAGACCTTCAGCCTATGGTCACTCTGTAGCTCTGAGGATTCATTTTTAATCAAGTGAAAGAATTCATGGACAGATTGTTTCTGCCTAAACAAACCAAATACACTTTTAAACAAACTTAAAGGACAGCACAATTTCATACTGTTATATGTGGTGGACCCTGCCACCCTTATAGCTTCAAACAGTGTCCTGGGACCTCATTTTCTTCTGAGAACAGCTTATTTGTTCAGTTATGGAGAAATACATATTTCTAGGTTTGTGTTATTATCTCATAAGAACTAGATAAGAGAGCAAATAGTACAATTTTAATGTATTGTACAAAACTTCTCAGTGCCCCTTTTAACTGCTTAATTGTACCACCTATAAATTCTGTTTTCCATCATTAAGGTGTCCAGCGTGAATTTAATCCATGGTCTAACACACCCTAACAAACTTACGCAGGAATATCCCTTTAACACCTTCTAGATTTTGGTCATAAAATAAAAAAAAAATTGCCTAATCTATGTTGGTAAAAGAAAAGTGTTTCCACCAGCTGTCGCCCTTCAGGCTGCTTCAGTCGACAGACAGGCCATGGCGGTTGATCTCTATGTCAACATTAATGGTGGTCATGACGATAATGAGACTCGTTTATTTTGACTGCCTGATCCCCCTGCATTTGTTCCGCCTGTCAGTGTGAGACACGTGATCAAAACTGGAACAAACACACAAACAAAGCTCAAACCCTCAGCACGGACTGATGAAGACGTCAGAGGTTAAGAGCCTCGATCCTGCCTGGACAGGGAGGGCAGGTGCTCGGATTCCACTGAGATTTGTCAGTTCGATCCTGTCCCCGTTGTGTTGTGTGACATTTGCTCTCGGTGTTAGCTAAACATTTAATTGAGCAGACAGCTGCCGTGACTGAATTCCCTCAGGGCGCAGCGTTAATCCCACCCACAGGGACAGCCTCTCCATTCATTAGCCCTGTTAGCCTCCCATCATACCTACTCACACAACTTCCTCCGATTATTGTCATTGCCTGAACTGACCTTTAACCACAATCTGAGGTTCTTCCTCTTGTTTGAAACATCTTTGAGGACATTGTACTCATAAAAAATGAAAGGCGGGGCTGTAAATCATTCCGAGACAGCTCAGTGTGAGATGAGAGCTTAATTGAATTGCCAGTTTGACAGTAATGTGGGAGCAAATGGCTTCTCAGAGTGTAACAATCTCTTTAAGATGCTCCTGAGGAAAATCCAAATGCCCAACAGCACCCCTTAACATTACAGCCAAAGAAGAGTTGTTTGGGGTTATTTTTATGCAAAATCGCACTGCATTTTATGAACTTTTTTTCCATTTCATATCAATATTGGAGTGGGTTGTCCAAAGGAGATGAAAAAGACAAAGACTGGATGTGCTTATCTTTATCAGGAGAACATTAAAGTGCTCACATAGATTAAACCGAATCAAAGATCAGTCGCTAATCAGTAGTTATGGGTAGAATTCTGAACGAGAATGAAACTTTTGAATTATTCTGGACGCATGAGTTATGGCATTCTGCAGGGAAATTAGAGAATCCTGTTGGAAAAGCACCATTTTTTTATACTGCTAACAGCTGGCACCAGAAAAGAAGTCTGAAATCCACCAAAGAGCAGCCTTAGAACAATATTTATTTCTTTTTTCAGGCACTTGGGGGCCGCAGAGCACAACGCTGACATATCCGCAGCTTAAAAGATTATCCGTGGCTTCATCACTGCAAACCCTCTCTCGGATGAACTTTGTGAATTGACCTATTGTCAATATCGGAACACTTACTTGTGCTGCCTTGAATAATTAAACTCTATAGGCGCTGGGCAGGAACAAGAGTCAGTGCAGCTTTAAGCTTACCAGTTATTTCGCT
Source organism: Acanthopagrus latus (assembly GCF_904848185.1). NCBI lineage: Eukaryota > Metazoa > Chordata > Actinopteri > Spariformes > Sparidae > Acanthopagrus > Acanthopagrus latus. The sequence continues at coordinate 8,426,826 of NC_051060.1, read as the reverse complement.
GACATGAGCTTTTGTTTGTTAGAGAAAAAAAAGAGAACAAAAAAAAGGCATTGTTGATGGTCCACCAGATGTTCCAGAAGCAGAGCATGTGCAAATCCTGCACATTGCAGCTTTATTCATTGAAAAACAGCAGTGGATTAGGTCAAAATCAGGTGTCAACTTACAGTGATGTGACCTGTCGTTTGTGGATTCCTTGACATCATGGGGGCCGCCATTTGGGTTTATCAACTATCATACTGTAAACAGGACTGTAATTTATCTTCTCCTGTGTCGAAGAAGACCTGAAACTAGAGACTGAGTCCATCAACTTATCAGGAAACTGTTTACTGAGGTTATAAATCAAGTGAGAAGCTGGGTCATATTTTCATAAGCTTACATACAATCAGACTTCGTTTGGAAACCAATGGAGTCGCCCCCTGCTGGTCACTGGAAAGAATGCACTTTTAAGGCACCTCTGCAATGACTTCAGTTTTCAGACAAGTAATGCACTTAAGTAATGCATTTAGTTACTCTCCAAAACTGTGAAAGTGAAGCTATATTGTACGTATAAGGCACTCTGGACAGTTTGTAATGGAATCAGACTTCAAGAACTATGTTCATGTGATGCCGGATCAGTCTGGAAACAGCCATCTCAGAAATGAAACGTGTTTTTGCTCTGTGATTAAAGAGGACTGCGCCAGATCCCCATCGATAAAGCTGCAGCTCTTTCACTACAGCCGGGTTCTTCTTTCCTGATGAAGACTGGGAATCTTTTCATCTTTCCATCACGTGAAATATTTACTGAACATTCCCTTTGACTGTCGGCATTCCTCTGGAGTAATCCCAGCAGCCTGATGCTTCCTCTTCTCCGAGGATAAGCTGATAACTTCACCCGAGGCTTTCCTGGAGCCCCTCGATCACATCAGTGATTATAATGAGATGAGCTGTGAAGCAGAGAGAACAATCATGTGTTGAATCATGAGCGCGGTCTAAAAATACACCGTCGTCTGCCACCGTGGCACGCTGGGCTTTGTCGCTCCTGGGAAGTGTTTTACACAGAGAGAAGGAGCAATTGTTTTCATGTCGCAATAACACAAGTCGAATTGGATTTACTGCGAGGCGGAGGGGTCACGGGGCTGGATTCAGACATTTCTCCAGCTGTTTTAAACCAAATGGGGATGTTAGGGACACTTGTTTCTCCTTTATATAGGAGCCAAAACTCATTTACTGTTGCTTTTTATTACTCTTTCCGGGAAATAACACCACACTGGAACAAAAGCTATTATAAAACTGACCAAAAAGGACTGCATTAACATCAGGAAATGGTCTATGAACCACGGCACAGTACCAGTAACTAACTCTAACTGTAAAATATCCATCAAAAATTGTAATTTTACAGTCTTAAAGACACATTTTTTTAAAAGGTACGTATCATCATGCATTGTTGGTTAATATATTCCCTGTCTGTGTGCATCATGCGTCAAATCAGTTGCCAATATGAATCATGCACAGTACATATAATGTACATGTATATATGTATATATGCGTCTAATGCTCATAATCCACCCACACTGCAGCATGCACATAAAGCTATCCAGTGTTTACTCTTATTTCTTTACATCACTTGTCTTTTTTTTATCATCCCTTATCTTATTTGTTCAGTTTGGCTTCATACATGTGTTCAGCTGTATCTCTTTTTCTGTGTAAGCACACTGACGGCAATGTAAACCGCAGTCACGTGTACACATACTTGATTAATAAAGCCGATTCTCTTTTTTTTTTTTTTTTTTTACATTAGAAGCAGCCACAAGAGGGCAACGTTACCCTGAATCCGTGATCAATAAATAAAGTGCATGAACTGCAGCGCTTTTATTTACAGCCTGAACAGACACGTGTTTTTATCACATGAAGGTGTAGTCCACACTTCAGTCCTCCTGCTAAAGGTTTCAAGATGGTTTCAATTCAACATAAAACTTCTGAGTATGCCGATGAATGATTTTCCACTCATCCAGACACTCTTCTTCTTTTACATTAGCCGCTGTGTTGTTCAGATGAACTTGTGTTTCTGAAAATACAGTAACAAAAACAAGACTGCACTTGTGCTTGATGACGTTTATTCAATTTCATGTGTTGTGGTCAAACACTCTTACAACAGCCAACATTTCCCAGTGCATTTGCTTTTCAGTCAATCCCTTTTAAATCAGTCCTAGCAGGCTGGAATACTATTTAGTGTTCGTAAATCATCGCCAACATCACTGCTGGGTGAGCTTGAATCAAACTTGGAAATATATTGCTTCCAGGACTTCCAACAGCATAAACATTAGCTTTTCGAGGGGAGCGCACGCACGTTGCATTTAGATCAGGTTTCCGTCGATGCCTTGGATACATCGGTGTGATTAAAATTCAGAGAAACCACAGGTCACGTGCACAAAATTGCAAATGACACAGCCAGTCTGCTCCGGAAACACAAATGTATCAGCTGTTTGTCTGAAATGTGACTTTTCTTTTTCACGCATTCAGTGCACAGTTACACGAACTCGAGGAACAGTTCTCTTCCTGGTTATCACCACACCCTGACATGGAAACAGGAACAGCTCAAAAACAACTACTGGATGCAGTAACAGGGATTTCCGAAAGCAGTAAACTAATCGCCGGATCATCTTTCATCGTAATTACCCCAGTATCATCAGGTATTATTGTGTGTGTGTCTATACAATTTCAGGTGCAAAGAAGCTTTTTATAAAAACCCATCTTCAGGTATGTTTTTCTCCAGTTCTCCATCCTGTCATCTTCTGTCCTGCCATCTCAAAATAACCAATATTTAGAGGTTATTTGTTAAATGGGAGTTAAAGTTGCCGGAACAGGCAGTAAAAGAACATGTAAGAGTTTCTTTTACTTGTCAGTTGTCCTTTATTAAAGTCTCAGACCACAGACGTGGTGCTCTCTGGATTGATCCTAACCGGCCGGGTGCTCTTCCTCAGGTCCTGCAGCTGTTTGGCCGGCTTGCCCACGCCCTCCTCAAACCTCCGCTCCACCACGGGCAGCACGGTGTCGTGGAGGAAGGAGGCGTTCTGCATGATGAAGGCCTTCTTCTCGGGGTCCTGCTCGCAGCGCAGGCTGTAGTCCACGTGCTGCACGGCCACCAGGATGATCTCCCTCAGGCTCTCCAGCAGCACCATGTGCAGCTCGGGGAAGTAGAGCTTCAGGCCCTCCTCCAGGAAGCTCATCATCTGCTTGGTGAAGGCCACGATGGTGTAGCTCAGGTTCACCCAGCAGTCGTCCCCAGTGTACTGCTCGAAGCTGCCCATCCCGCAGGTGCGCATCTCGTCCTGAGGGGGAAAAAAGTAGTGAAGTAGTGAAGCGAGGTTTACTTCGTAGTCATACAATAAAGTGAAACACAACTTTTGCCAGCTGATGGAAAACAAAGCCACGTGAAATCCACCTTGAGTTTAGCCAGAGCCTCGGGCGTCATCAGGTTCATCTTCCTCCACATCTCCTCAGAGTTTCGGTGCTTGGTGGCCTCCATGATGATGTCCTTGTAGCTCAGCAGGGCCGCCTTGATGTCCTTGACGAGCAGGGACTGCAGGGTGAAGGTCAGGTCCAGGCCGATCTCGGTCAGCTGCTGACAGTGCTCCTTAGCCACTTTGACACACTCTGCTGCTGTCGACAGGCTCTCCTTACTGTCAAACACCTGATGAAGACAAAAATCACATTATTAGGACTTTTTAATTTTTTTTAATCTCACAAGGACAAACGACTTTCACAGGCTTTTGAATTTGGCCACCAAACAGTGGAGTATCTCAAGTTTGGAGTCCACCTGCTTGCTGAAGGCGTCCACAAACATCCTCATGGCTGATCGGGACCACACCACGAAGGCCGAGTAGCAGCCCGTGTTCCCGGCAAAGTCCATCTCGAACTCCTTGGCCGTCTCCAGCAGGCTGGTGAAGAAGATGTTGCAGAGTTTGTGGATGTAGAGCAGCGTGGCTCCCTCTATTCGGAGCTGCCGGATGGCCGTCTGGACGGCAGCAGCGCGGTTCTTCAGAAACAGCTCGCAGGCTTTGGTGGACTGACCTGCAAAACAGACGAAAAACAAACTGAAACCTTTTTTTCTTGATTTTCTTTGTGGTTTTTAATCTCTGTTGTTGTCTGTAATCTCTGTGAGGCACTTTGTGCTACTTTCTGTATGAAAAGTGCCATACGAATAAAGATTGATTAATTGACTGAGAAAATCATTAGAGTTTGGTCACGAGCAGGTCAAAAATGTCCTTCTTAGGGGTTCTTTAGGACAGCTTCAGGATTTCCAAACTGTTGTCCAGGGTGTATATCTCTGGTCATTTATATTTTCCTCTGTATGTTTCCAAGCTGTAACTGTGGTCCAAATAATCAAATTCATGTCTGGGAGAACTGTCTGCACCAAACAACATGATCAAATATCAGAATGATACGACATTTTGCAAATCAACAAAATGTAAAATGCATAAATGACTGAATTATTACTCATTTAAAGATAGATAACCTGAGTTGACTATTCGGGCAGTATGACAAAAAAAACGAGGAGTATAAGAGGACAGCTGGGTTTATATGTTCTTAACCCTAACCCCAAGAACACAAATACTGACCTGCAACCTTGATTTATGAGAATAAGTTGATTACATGATTAGTTTATGGACACAAAATAAATCAAAAATGATTTTGCTAATTGATCAAATGTGTTTTTCAAGCAAAAAAAGCCAAAACTCCACTAGTTTCAGCTCCTCGGTTGCAGGTATTGTGACTTTTGTTCATCTCAAGCAGCTGAATATAAACTAAATATGTTTCTGGTTTGGGATTGCTGGTGTGACAAATCAAGCAATCTGAGTACATCCTCTTGGGCTTCAGGACACTTCTCTCTATTTTTGCTGCATTCTATAACCACTAAATGTGTATTAAACATTAGAGGCAGCATTCTATCATCGCAGCTAAACAGCCTCTGAGGTCATAATCTGAAAGTAACTGTTGAATAATGTTTGCATGCCTGCTCCAAGAACACAACACAGATTTAACTAACTCTAATGAAAACAGAGAAGGTGAATGTGGAGCGGTGTCGCTGTGGAAAAGAAGAATTGTCTCTTTGAAACAGAGCAGGACCTAGTCTGATCAGCTGGGACACGGCCCGCCTGGTGGCTTTCGGTCCTCCTCGAAGTGACCGATCTGGGGACAGCTCGAACACCAGCACCTCCGTCAGCTGCCTCACGCGCTCATCCACCTTCAGCCTCAGCTCCTTGACCCGGGGGGTGACCGGCTGGTCTTTCAGATACTCGTTCAGCTTGTCCAGCAGGTCCACGGCGCCCTCGAAGTCCCTCTGGGCGATGCAGACGTCCAGGTCCTCCGGCAGCTCCTGGATCCACTCCAGGCTGAGGTCCACGATCTCCTCCGCATCGGCTGGCTCGTCATCGTCCACATCGAAAGGGTTGGTGGACACCTCGGCTCTGACGGGAGAAGTGGGGACCTCCTCCTCTTTCTTGTGCCTGTCCTTGGTGGCCTTGTTCTTCTTGGTCTCGTCCAGGATCTCCAGCCACTCCTTTTTGATTTTGCTGTTCTCCGCCTGGAAGATGCGACTGTCCGGGAACATGAGGATCTTGAACATGTCCTTCATGGGAGGGTTGTCCTTCACATTGACCACGGCGAAGCTCTCCAGGTCATACAGGGCGTTGTACTTGTACTTGACAGTCCCTCTGCGGTTCGGCAGCCAGGTGGCGATTAGCAGGCAGTCGTTCATGAGGAAAGCGTGCACCTTCTGGATGGGGGACATGTTGTCAACGTCAAACTCCACAAGGTCACCGTTGTAGACTAGGTGCCTCCCCGGGGTGTCCATGATGTTTTTGCCCCCTTCTACTTTCTCCAGCAGCGAGGTGAGCGTCCTCTGCTTCACCTCCTCGGTCTCTTTGGGGAAGGCAGCCTGCATCTCTTTGGAGGTCTCGTCCTTGTCCGTCAGCAGCAGGGCCTGAGTGATGCTCTCCATGATGCTCTTCTGCTCCGTCAGGATGTGACTCAGCTGGTACATCTCGCTCTCCAGGTAGGAAATCTCTTTGGCCGTTTCGATGAACTGCCTGTAGTTCTTGTAGACGTTCTTCTTCAGGTTTTGCGCCGTCTCGTCGGCCAAGTTCTGGATTTTCTGACGGTGCTCCTGCAAATCCCTGTCGCCATCGGACTGCTGCGAGAGCTGCTTCACGTAGTTCTGTGGGTCGAAATTCGGCGATTCGAGCAGCTTCCGGAGTCGGTTCCCCGTCTCCGACATCTTCTATTGCGAATGTGTTTTCTTATTTAGTCAAAAAATCGTAGAAATTAGAGGTAAGTGTTGACAGAGAGCAGTTGATGGACGCCCCTTAGTTCACTTCCGCTTGTTTCCCAAACAGGAAGTTGACACCCTGGCTGGAGCGTCACGGGACTCGGAAAAAACGGTTGGCCAACAAATCGCATAAGTCGGGCCAGCTTTTAAATTTGTCTATAGTTGAAGAGTAGACTGTTTTTATTAAATTCCTGAAAATACGGAGCATATGTGAGACGTCAATTGTTGCTCACTTTGGCTACATTCATTAATATAGTCTTTGAACCACAGTATCTGGTCCCCGAGTGCATTTTTGATTGGCCAACTACTCAAACGGCGAAAGTTGTATCAAGTTACGAGAGTTACTCAAATCTAGAGCGGAAACGTACTTTCACTATGAGCACAACACATTACAACAATTGAATTTAAGCACGCGCATGTGCAATGAAACAACAAAAATGTGTACTTTTGTTGATTTAGAGATGACATTAAAGCCAAAACATGTTTTGGCCACACAGTTTCCCCTTGAATACGTGGTGCCCAATGTTTATATTTCCGGAAGTTTTATTTTGAAACCCATAACGGATGTTTTTTTGTTTGTACCGAGACACACTTGACACTAAAGTGTTGGCGCTAGCTTTGGACTGACAGTTAGCGTTAACAACTAACACCCTGTGTCCAACATGAAGATATGGACGTTTCTGCTGAAATCATGACACAAAAATGACAATGTCGTTGCTCCGGTGATTCTGTCGCTTTTAGCACTCAACAATTTAGCTTTGCGTCAGCTAGTTAGCGTCAGCAGGCTGACATAAACGTTAACAGAAGCTACGTGGCTAACGTTAGCTACCTCAGCCTCCATCACCCTCTCCACTGACTGTGCTGTGATGGATGATGACTTTCTGCTCGCCATACAGCTACAGGAGCAGTTTAACAGCGAATACGAGACGTCTTTATTCTCTTCAAACGGATTTGAGGACGACGGCCTCGGACAGAGCAGCAAGAAAAGGAAAGTGGGGGTAGCTGGAGGTGGCAGTGATGTTGTCCCCTACTGGAAGCCGACTGCCCGGCCCGAGAGGCCGCTGTCCATCGTGGACGAGTCCTGGGAGACACTGGACCCCAATCCTGATGTCAGATCCATGTTCCTGGAGTTCAACGACACGTTCTTCTGGGGGAAGCTCAGCGGCGTGGAGGTGAAGTGGAGCCCAAGAATGACACTGTAAGTGGCTGGTTGTCATGTTTTATTGTGTTGTCCCACTGGCTAGTAGCTGGATGCAGTGACGCTGTCACTTCAGTAAAATGGTCTGAATTTTGCATGGGGTTTGGTGTGACAGGAGAGGGGCTGTGTCAGCCCAGTTAGTCTGTGCTGCTGGCTGCAAAGGATATCTCCAGTTTGGGTTCATGAAAAGCCTGTGGGACTTTTCTCCTAATGTCTCCTGCTCTTTCCTTGTAGGTGTGCCGGTGTGTGTTCCTACGAGGGCCGAGGTGGACTGTGTTCCATCAGGCTCAGTGAGCCTCTGCTGAAGCTGAGACCAAGAAGAGACCTGGTGCAGGTGAGCCGGACGGTGACCTCAGATCCTGCTGTTACTGAAGCTATATGACCACTCAATCAAGATACAGTCTAGTTACAACAAATGTATTCCTCAGTTGATTAGATCGTCAACAAAATGAACAGTAATTATATGGTAACTATTTTGATAACAGCGTAAAAGGGTTTGAGTATTATTTTAAGAACTGAAAAAGTCAAAATTATTTGAATTCATATTAATGTTTTCTGGTTACTTTGCTCGTCTGTGATAATAAACTTGCTCTGTTTTGTGTTTTTGCACACAACAAGACAATTGAGGATGTCATCTTGGCTTTTGGGAAACACTGATCGCTATTTTCTGACATTCTGACATAATAGATCAAATAACCAATGTCTGTCAAATGCTTTAATCCACCAGTGTTTATAATCTCCGGCTTTCTGTCAAGGACAAAAGGATTAGAATAATATTGAGAAGGGACGCAATTGAATCTTTAATTGATGTTTTCTTGACTGATAAAAACAGCTTATTATGGGGAGTTATTATAAGGCTTTTAATGCATACAACCAATTTGCTTGTAGTGGGACTAGAGAAATATCTGAGGTCAGATTTTGTAAGATACACTCTGAACTGCTCTCACACGCAGCAGCTTCTCTCCTGTTGATTAGTTGTGACTGTGTCAGATTGGAAATGGCAAGAATTGACGTGTCCTTCCTTTTCTGCGAGATTCATTCCTTTCTGTTCGTCTGTTTCCGCAGACCCTCCTTCACGAGATGATCCACGCGCTGCTGTTCGTGACCCAGAACAACAGGGACCGCGACGGACACGGCCCTGAGTTCTGCAAGCACATGAACCGGATCAACCAGGCCACTGGGACCAAGATCACTGTAGGCATATCTTCTACTTCTACTTCTATTATAGCTCAAACTGCCTTTCACAGAGAGATTGATATTTAAAATAACCCTGTGAAACTTCTCTCCTCAGGTCTACCACAGTTTCCATGACGAGGTCGATGTGTACCGGCAGCACTGGTGGAAGTGCAACGGGCCCTGCCAGAACCAAAGGCCCTACTTTGGCTTTGTGAAGAGGGCCATGAACCGGGCTCCGTCTGCTCTGGATCCCTGGTGGGAGGCTCACAGGAGGTCGTGTGGGGGGACCTACACCAAGGTGAAGGAGCCCGAAGGATACGGGAAAAAAGGCAAGAAGGATGGTAAAAAGGACGGGAAGACCTCAGAGAAGAAGGCCCCGGGAAGTGGAAAGGCTTCGAGTACAACTACAGGTGAGGATTTTGTTCCTCTGCAAGTAAACTACTTGTGTACTGATGATCCCTGCTATGTTGAACTGCCCCTTTAAGTCACATAACTGTTTTCATTTTAAGCTTTCAGATGTTGGAAGCAGCTCCTGTTTTGGAGAAGCCTTTTCCTAATTTCTTTGCGGAGATGTCGCAAATACACTTTTGTTGCCTGCCTCTGAATTTGTGCCTTTTTCCCTCTCAGGTTCTGGATCACAGGACATACGGAACATCATCCCATTTGCTGGCAAAGGCTTTGTACTCGGAGGGAAGTCCCAGTCCTCTGCGTCTTCCTCCCCATCTCAAAAACCTGTCGTGAGATCACCCTCGTCCAGCCCCGTCTCCCCTCAGAAGACACTGTTCCCCCCCTGCTCTCCAGCTGAAAGTCTCAGTCCTCCTGTTCTTTCTACCCAGGGTAGCAGAGGATTCTCTAACGCCTTCCCTCCTGTCAGACCTACCACCTCCACGGGGCAGAGGCCTCCTGTAAAAAGGTCTGTCGGTAACACGAGGGTTTTCACCAACATCAACGGGTCGCCAGTGAGAATCCCCAAACCCCACAAGGGTGGAAGCAGTAGCCAAGACACAAAAATCAAACAGCGGTCCATCGGAGAACTGTTCGGCAGCCCAAGCCCCAGGAAGTCAGAGAGTCAGTCCTCCCCCTCAAACACAGGGACTACAAGAGATTCACCAAACAGTGCAACGGGTGCTTCCTCCTCTTCTTCCTTTGTACCTAAACAACTGAGCAACCACCCAGCTTCCTCCAGTAAGTTTTCATCCATAGTTTCATCTGGAACCAAAGGCAGCCCCGTTAAACCGGCGCAGTCCAAGTATTTCACTCATTCTAACGGTGACAGCACGGCAGGAGCTGCCGGCGGAGGTCAGGCATCGAGGAAGAGGCCGTGGGACGAGCGCAGCAGCTCGGCCGCCATCTTCAACTTCTTCCAGAAGACCTTAGCCAGCGATTCAGCAGCCTCGAGGGAGTCTGCGAATACGAACTCACCTGCAATGCACCAAAGAACTGCCGCCGCCTCCTCCTCCTCAGGCTCCTCCGCTTCCTCCATCCGTTCCTCTGCAGGACTGCACACCGCCACCCCCTCCTCTTCCTCGTCTTCCTCCCCCGCGCTGATGGTCAGCTGTCCTGTGTGCCAAGCGAAGGTGCAGGAGTCAGAGATCAATGCGCATCTTGACTCGTGCCTCTCCTGAGCGAGGAGCAGCAGACGTGTGCAGTAAAGGGGATGTTGCAATAACACCAAGAAGTTTCAGGGAGTTTGTGGGTCTGAGTTGTGTGTTTGAACTTTAAGATTTTGGATAGTTAGTGAGATGATTTCACTTTTGATTTGAGGAGGATCAGATAGAGTTTGATGACCAGACTGGTTGGTTTTCAGTATTTTAACTTCGATGTAATAATCAGCCTTTCACACAGAAGTGCCTGTCAGGCAGTTTGTGCCTTACTGTAACAACATGGTTCAGCAGAGGAAGAGAAGTAAGTTGGTCGACTTTTATTTACCGAATAAGGTCATTTTCACCAGGCAGAAGAATTAAACAAAATTCTAGTAAATGTTGACAAACTGTTCCAGTAACAGTTTGTGTATTTTACCAGAACAGGAAGTGTTTAAAGGACGGCATTCCCATACGTCTTCCTATCACACTGCTCAGTCCTGTGAAACATCTCACCATGTGTTTCACTGAAGGGCTATTCTAGGACTTTGCTGAGAGTTAAAGGGTAATTTTGGTATTTTTAAAACCCGGGCTCCATTTTCTTTACATAGTTCTGGGTCTGATTGACCACCAGGTACAGAAAACTTTTGGAATCAGTCTATTAGATCGCCTCAGACGCAGCCGCGAAACGTTCTGCACGTCGGACCAAGTTTACTGACGGTGCTTGTTTTGTTCCACTCAGATTCTTATTTCCTGCTGCCTGACATCATTATGGAGCAGAATCCACTGACAGAAACAAAAATGTTACCTCGTAGGATGCAGGGGTTGCTGGTGAAGCCCGACCACTGTTAGTCTGACACAGATACGTCAGTATTGGAGTATATGTCTGTGCTGATATGAAAGCTCTTCTGTATTAGAGATTGTAATGCAGAAGAATTTGCTCAAGGTGATATGTAAAAAAAAAAAAAAAAAGAAGAAGGATAAAAAAAAAAGGGCTTTGTTTAAAAACACCAGAATTCCCCTTTAAGTCAGACTCGATCAGCATGCTGTGAGAGCAGACCGATCGTGTTTTAAATCCAGAAGCTGCTGCGTTATGAGTACAGGCGGGTTATTTTCGGGGCCGGGTTCCCGTAGATCGATGCGCCCTTCAGACAGTGGGAGACGCTGCAGTCTGACCTCTGCTGATCTGCAGGCCTCAGGTTTCACAGCCGCCAGCTATTTATTGTTTTTTGCACGTCGTCACACTCGCGCTGCAGCCATCTGCAGGGCCGGGGAGTGCACGGGGATCTGATCGAGCTTTCCTCGGTCAGATCTACGGGAGAACAACTGAGGTCGCGTTCAACAACATGAGAATTTCACATGTAAATGTTCGACTTTTATATGTTTGTGTTTGTTTTAAAGGAAACTGTTCAATGTTTTTAGGGTCTCAAATAAAATGTTTTTACTGTTCTATTTAAATGGATTTTGTATGAAGCGTCATTCCTGCAGGTCTCCAACAACCGATGACACAAAAATTAATGTATTCACTCAAGTCCATTAATAACAGAAGTTATTATCAAGGTTTTACACTCAAAAACTGTCAACCACACGATGAAGGCGGTAGGATTCATCCTCTGGGAAGCAGAAATGTTTCAGATCGTTTTAACGTTTCAGATATGTGACAAACCATCCAGTGTTTGTGAGGACGTGTCCCTCCGCCAGCCAGAAGCGCTGTTGTTTTATCAGTTGTAGTTTCTGCTTTTCCTCTGGGATGATAACGATAGTTTTAAACAGGGTGTCACTGTTGCCTCAAGCAGCTTCAGCCACCTGGTCTCATCATGTAGAACGCATCAAAAAAAAACAAAAAAAAAACGAGACATCTGTGAGCGACCTAAACTGTTCATAATGAAAGGATTTGTACTGGAGTTTAAAAAAAGAAAGAAAGAAAGCAGTCAGAGCGTGGGTGTAGCAGAGAGAGAGAGAAGGGGGGAGGATCGTGGAGGTCAGAGGTCAGACAGCACGAGGCCAGCTGCTGATCAGGACTACACCCTCCTGTCGCCCCGCAGGACACGCTGGAGCAGAGCCAGAGCCGGTGACAAAGCATGTCGGCACACACCCGTCGCATTTCAATTACCGCAGTCATGTCTCTGATCGCCATCTGGCTGCACGTGCGTCGCCCTTTGCCGGGAGGTTATATCTGAGGGGGAAAAAAAGCATAAATTATCTGTACCATTGATCATCAATGCTTGAATTTCCAATATCTGACCTCTTCACATCAAGTGATGTTAATTCTCACCCACGACCCAGGACTGTCTGCTTCCCTCTCAGTCAAGAGTTTTTCATACCTGTATAACAACAAAGTATATAGAAAACATAAAATAGCAGCAAAGTATAATGCTGCATTCTGACTTCAGTGTGTTCATGTGTGTCAGTTTGGAATGCAGGAGCAACATGGCTGATGTTTTGCATTTTATCACTCAGGGCATTTATACAACACACACTGACAGATGTTTCCAGGTCATTAACTCGCAGGTCGGGTCCCCTTCGTAGGGTCATCAGATACACGAGGGGTTGCGAGATGATGATGCAGTAGGAAACCAAAGCAGCACAAGTTGTCCTTTAGTTTTTTTATGAAATTTTGAGTAGTCGTAACCTCTTAAGGCCTCACGGAGTTTAAGTTAAAGTTTAAAGTGTTCAGAATCTAATGGCATCGCACTGCACTGACCAACTAAACACCCCTCATCTCGTCCTCACCCATGGGGGTCAAAAACACAACGAGCCCTCTCTGGAGCCAGTGTTTGGTTCGTCCTTCAGGGCTTCTGTAGAAACATGATGGGGAAAAAAGGAGGGAAGGAAGGACATGAACTCTTGACAACATTCTATTTAAAAACAACTTGACCTTTGTTATATGTTTTATTATATTTTGTGAAGTTGTGTACTTGTCTTTCCAAGATAAATCCGTTCAGGTAACGATGCGTTTCATTTGGTTTCCTGTCACTGGTGTCAGAACCCCTTCAGCCCTTCTAACTGCCTCAGCAGGAGAAAGACGCCAGATGATGCGTCGGAATGCGAGCAAGGAAGTCAGCGAACTCGCTCATTCTATTGTTTATTGTATTTGTCACTTGTAGACAGATTTTCAGATAGATATCTTATCAGCAGTGTTTTTTGTTTAACAACTCCCATGATCTCATGCAACTTCATGTCGTCATCAAAACCGGTCTTCCATCACTGACTTGATGGAAGGCCGCAGGGATTCCATGGTGGTGCTGAGTTCTAAATTTCTGTTCAGCGCTGTACCTGAACACACCATTGATGTAATTTCATCATATCCTTACTGTACTCACGACTTCCTCGTGGATTTTTTTCATCACTTAATGCGATAAAACATCCACCTATTGTCGCTATAATTACCACGACTCATTCTGTTCCTGTTCCTGTTTGACTCGGGGAGGAAGCCGTCCTCCTCATCACCCCTCCAGAGGCCCCATCAGCCTCAGCAGAGGATGAACTCACGTCGCTAACAGCAGCTGTTCATACCGGCCACTCCTCTGCCCCGACCTGCCGTAACACTGACACACTATAGGAAGCTGACCTCCTCCTCCGAACACACACACACATCCTCCTCCTTCCTTTCTGACCTATTGTCTCTCTGACAGTGATGCATCTCAGACAAGCTCCAAGTTCAATGCAGTGTTGTTTTCTGGGCCGTCGCAGCAGCTAGACGGGACCGGAGCACACTCTGGGGCTGATTGTTACTGGTAGAGGTGGTTTTTTTTTGTTGTTTCTGTTTTGTTTCTTTGCAAGATCATTTATCAACAAATTCTGATTAAATTTTTAATGAATGATCATGACTGTTCCAAAAATCAATCCTGATGGGTATGTTGTTTCAGCAGTATTTTGGAACACAAATTCATAAGACAAAAATTGGGGGGTGGAAATAAAATAAAGCTTAATGCTGGCAGACAACATGAAAGACAAGCAGTGAGGGGATGGGCGATGTCCGGGGGTCTTCTGTCCCCACACGAGTACTTACTGTAATATTTATTTTTTTGGCTGTCAGCAAGAAATCGCTTTCCAGCAGAGATTTAAGCGGATATATTTAGACCATTATTACCCGGACTAAGCTAAGAGACGCAAACCCGTTGTGCTTTTTAGCAAGGCAGATTAATACAAGCCTACTTCGGTTACATGCATCCCCAGGGGGTGCCATCACACGCCTAATCCTCTGATCTCAGGAGGCAGCGGTGATGATATGGTGGTGGCGGTGGGCGCTGAAAGCTTACAGAGGGGACCCTCTGCTCATAAAACCATCACACCAAACAGATTGTCCTTGATCGGTGGGTTTAAGCGTGCAGCTGTGGACCATCAGCTGATGGCTAATTGCTGTAAGAGCAGGATTAGGCTGTACAGAGGGGATGTGATGCTCTTCAAGGACGAGTATAACATTTGATAACGTGCTGACTGATGTCACATTAGTTGATTATCCAGCCCAGAATCCCTGCTGGAAAAAACAGCACAGACCAGCACCAAAACACAACATATGCTGGTCTTTCTGGTGAGCAGCAGAAGTGTAGCCCATTTAAAAGTGAGTGTGTTGAACATCAGTGGAGCAAACAGAGAGGATTGTGTTGGCTAGCAAGCTAACATAGCAAAAGCATAGCACAAATACATAAAGCTTCGGACGCTTCACATAGCCAACTAGCTAATTCACCACCTGGCTAACTTTAGTCGTAAAAACTACGAGCATGTAACATTAATCATTTATAGCATCATTGTATGCTTCTAACAGTGGGCTGAAAGCACTTAGCTAGCAGCCAACACTAACAAAGTTAGTTACAGTTAATTAGAGGTTCTGTTTTCATCTCAAATTGAGATGTTCATTAAGAAAGAGAATGGAAAAAAGTATTATCCTTGAAATTTGGCAGATGTGTGTGATTTAAAGTCTTTTTTTTCAAATGTCAAAGAAACGATCTAAAAAAAAAAAATTCTACGCCGTGTTAGCTAGCTGAGTATTTGCTTCTTTTTTTGCTAGCTAGCGTGAATTGTTTTTTGCTGATTGGAGTTTTTGGGGAAGGCATAACTTTATCTGATTTTTACAACCCATTTTGATTATTTAGCAAGCAATATTATTTAATTATGTGTAAAGTCATATTTCTGACTTCTTTGTAGTGTTATCTAGCTATGTGTGTTAGCGTTTGCTACTAAATAGCATCAGGTAGCTAGCTTTTTTCAGTAGCCTACTTGATTAGAGATTTAAATCAATAAATCCTTTTATTTTTACACTCTATATTCTATCATTATTCATCACAATTAAGGGCCATTAGCAACAACAAAAAGAACACAAAACAAACAGTTATTGGCAACAACAAATGTGCCAGCAACAAGGAAACAGCGTGTCTTTTGTGCTCATGAGTGCTTGTGTCTGTAGGAAATGAGTCAGGTTTAATTCATATCAGAAGAGCCATTAGCAATACAAGGCTTCAGGCTCCATCCATCTGCCTGACTCTGTGTGTGTGTGTGTGTGTGTGTGTGTGTGGTACAGCACATGCCCCTCTTTTGCCAAGGAGCGTGTTTGATGCTATTGTGTGTTGGTTTCAAGGTTATTGTTGTGTTATTGTTGTGACGGCTCTGCAGGCTGGGGGGGCGGGAAGTGAAACCCACCATCTGTCCTCAAACTATTGTCTTGCACACACACACACACACACACACACACACACACACACACACACACACACACACACACTTCTGTCACGACCCCAAACCCCCTGTCTACACACTTTGGTTTTATTGTAGGGACTCAAATTAACACAGTCCTCTATTCAGCCATGAGGCAGACATTTGGTCTGATGCTTAAAAGTACTGACTGCTCATATTAACAGACAACAATCAGTTTGATTACTAGAGACAGACAAACACACTTTAAGGATTGTGCCTAGAATTTGACTTGATTCTCCAGAAATTTGAATAGATTAAGAATGAAATGCAAATAATAGTTAGTTTCATGTAAGATTTACTGTTAACTGTAAAGAAATCATTTTTTATTTGGACTTATATTGTCTATGACAAGTTTGTGCCTTATTTCTCATGATAAACGTTTGTCTCAATTAGCAGTGTTCACATTATATAAATGGTGATATAAAACATGTATGTAAAATATGAAATTATAGATAACCATATATGGCTGATGAAAAAATAATTTAATTCAGAATAAAGACAGCTCTCCTGCCTGTAAATGTTGTCTGGGAGACGCCCAGCAGCCACTTTGTTAAAAGGACAGGAAGCGGATTCTGCTCTCCTCAGCCAGGAT
The DNA here is from genome assembly GCF_904848185.1 of Acanthopagrus latus. Classification (NCBI taxonomy): domain Eukaryota; kingdom Metazoa; phylum Chordata; class Actinopteri; order Spariformes; family Sparidae; genus Acanthopagrus; species Acanthopagrus latus. Next base: position 8,410,279 of record NC_051060.1, on the reverse strand, counting down.
CAGACACCGTCAAGTGTACAACCGTGATCATAACAGGACCGGAAGTTTAAATTCAAAATAAAATCAGAGCTTGGCAGGACTGTAGGCTGTATTACAAGGCATTTTTCTTTATGCAGTTTGGTTTCCTAAGTCATATAATGTCACTGGAGCCCACGTTAAGATCTACACCTTATCGATGCATACAATGTACATACAGAAGCACATATGTTATATGTAAATGTATAGCCATTAGTATTTAGTTATAGTTCTCTGCCTGCAGATTTTTCCACCGAGGAAAACATCTGGTTGAAACGGAAGCTGTTTTCTTTTCTTTCTTTCTTTCTTTCTTTCTTTCTTTTTGGCCCCACAAAATGTCGAGTTTGTTGTCTGTTTTATTTTTATATTGTATTTTAAATCTTTTTAATTTCCATATAACATGTTTTTTTTTTATTATTCTCATCACCCGTGTTCATTTTCTTCTCATTAGTTGCATTATGAAAATGTGTAACAGTCACAAAAATGTTAATATTTCATTTCAAATGGATTTTTAAAGTTTGCGTAGAAGTGATGCATAATTGGTCTACACGTGCCCATATTAACTAATTGGTTATCCATTATTATTCAGCTATGTCCAATCTAATAGAAGACATGAATCCAAATATAGCTGCTGTGTCATGATATGACTGGAGAGGGCCCGTTTGTAAGGTTTGAAGTGAAATTGTAAAACCAATGTCTATCAAATCCTAAAGTAACAATAAAAAAAACATTTTTAAAAATCTGATTTATATTATAAAATAGCCGTTTAAGTGGGTAGAAGTCTTTAAAAAATGACACATTATATTCAAATTGACTTTGTTTTATATTTAGTAAAAGTACAACCCTTCACGTTGACGCTTTTATTTTGATCACCGTTACCGGAAATCCATCGCCATGCTTCCGGCTGACTTGACGTGGCGTCTCCGGCCGCCCGGGGCAGAGAGAAGCACGGCTGACTGTTGCTCGGTGTGTTTGCTGTGGGAGAGAGGACTGTTTATTCTCAGCGGTTTAGTCGGTATCCAGCCAGCCAACGGTCCGCTCCGGAGTTAAGATACCAGCGCTGCTCGGCTCAGAAACTCGCGGGACGATGAATGGTAAGTCGACGAACGGCTCGCTGGGAGGAATGGCCTGTATCGAGGGGCTGCCCCCGCTGCCGAAGAGCCTGAGCGGCTTGCTGAACTCGAGCGGCGGCTCCTGGAGAGAAATGGAGAGGATGTACGTGAAGAAAACCATGATTCAGGACGACCTGAGCCGAGGCAGGAACAACGCCGACAACCTGCTGGCCAACAAGCCGGCCAACCTGGACGCCGCTCTGGCTCTCCTTCGGAAAGAGATGGTAATATTTCTGGGAGTGTTCTTTTTTTTTTTCTTTTTTTTTTAATGTGGCGACGAGAAAGTGCTCACCCCTGGTTTGTCGATGGGCGCTAATCCCGATGTGCTGTACGTCTGTATCCAGCCAAACCCCCCCAGAGAAACTCGGGTTGTTTGGTGTTCCCTGGCTTTTAGGCAAACTCACACGCCTTCTAGCACACATCTGAAGACTTTTCACAAATTATTGTAGTTTCCTGATAGATTCGGCAAACATACCATGTACCATACAATACAGTATATAGATAAAATAACAACTTTAAGGAATGGATTTCGCTCTTTTTTGCCTGAGGGCACTAAGATTTTCCCATATGGTACAATCGAACAAGGCCAAAATCGCGAGCATTGTGTGCATTTTGATACCACTTATTTTAAGTGTAATATACCTTTATGGATGCCGAAGTTGTAGAAATACCCTGTTAATTACTAATGTGTACCACTTTCAAAGTTACCCAGTATACAAAGTCGTTAGTAAGCACGGGAAGATAAAACGTGACTTTTTCAAATGAAGTCTGGCGTGAAGAAAAACCTTCTGCAAGAGAAAAGCAGGAGCAGCTTTTGGTTTGGATGAGACAAATTCAGCCATTAGGCATGTTCTCACTTTTTATTCCAAGCTCATTTGTATACTTTTTAGCTTCACTGTAAAAAAGTGTGTTTTTTTCATGACTTATTGGCTTGTATGAAATCCTGTGGTGAGTGTTATTACATTCACAGAGAGTCAGACACTTATTACACACTCCCTTGCCAGAAGCAGGGATTATCATAAGAGAGCCACACTAGATTTCATTCCATGGCTCCCGGTCAGTACACAACAACTGCTTGTTTCCTCACATCCAGTCATTCGGGTTGAAAGGAGTCCAACTGTTGCAGAAACTCTACCTCTCTGACGTTTGTACTTTTGGTTAAAGGCTTTCCTTAATCCTTTTTCTGCCTCGTGTGCTCCAACTCTCCCTGCAGCGTGTCCCCTGCTCAAGGCTTATTGCTGCGCTGCTGTTAATGTATTACTATCAGTTTGTAGTTCACGTTGTCTAAGTTGTCAGTGCCCTATATTTTCAGAGAGTGTAAGCCGTTCCCCAGTTTATGGAGCGCCAAGCTCGCCCTCAGCTGTTTGAAGCGACCGTGGCTCGCATGTCTGCCGACTGTAGTTAGTGTGGAAGACAATGCAGTGACCCTCAGTTCATACTGCACTGTCAGCCCAGTGGTATGCAGTAGGAATGCCCTTTTCAACCCTGCCAGTAGACTGTTTTTTAGTCTCGTAACGTCAGGTAGAGGTGCAAGAGAGGGTTATTTCTCATTTCCCGTTTATTAAGTTGACCACATCTTTGGATTTGGTAGTCACTTTTTTTAAATTAATAGTTATAAAATGACAGGAAGAAGCAAAAAAAACAAATTAGAGCTCGACCAATACTCAGTTTTAGGGACCAGTATTGGGGAGTAATACATTCCAACCTCAGTACATTGGTTGAGCTTATTGTATACACTGAATATATGAATAAAAACTTGTATATTTTTTTTTTTTATACAAGGATTCCCAAAATGTGGTTATCAAACCGTTGTGAGACAGATCGATGAGATGGGGTTATGATAAACTTAACTGAAGCATTAGTTTTAGCATAATGTTCTGTAATCTAAACAAGTTTTCACATGTAAGATGAGATATATGCCAACATGAATGTGTCTGTGAAAGCCCAGGATCGGCCAACCACTATTTTGGTTGGTTTTAACGATCATCAAAATCTGTGTTGATAAAGTCTGTTTTAATAAAATAATCGATAACAATAATAATTGTTGAGGCTCAAAGTCATAAAGGAGTAAAGAAAACTGACGACATTCACATTTAAGATGCTGGCGGTGGAGAATTTTGAGAAAAATGACTCAAAACCGATGAATAATAGTGAAAACTAATTGATTAGAAGTTGCAGCTCTAAAATAATCGTGAGCTGCAGCTCAGATCGTCTGTGGCTGTTTTTTCCTTATGGACTGAAAGAAGTGGAAGTTTAGAATCGTCTGACTTAAAATGTATTTGAAATCAGAACTGTGTCCCGTGTTGATCAGGATCCTAATCCGTCCTCCTGCAGGTGGGTTTGCGTCAGCAGGACATGTCCCTGCTGTGCCAGCTGTGGTCGCTCCACGAGTCCATCCAGGAGTACAAGGGCAGCTGCCAGGACCTGAGCGCCGCCTCCAGCCTCAGCATGATGGAGAACGGCTACTTCGACGAGGACGACGAGTATTACCCGGAGCCTGGCGCCACTCCCACCGGGGAGCAGCCAGACGGAGAGGTCGGAGACGGGACGGCGTCGATGGCTGCGGCCAAGAACGGGAGCGGCAAAGACGACAGCTGGGACTCCTTTCACGTCACCATCTGAGGGCCCGCTCTCAGCTCTCTGCAGATGGATATGTATTTTTCGGGGGTGAAAGACTCGTGTTAAGCTGGAGGGAAACCTTTTCGCCTCAGAGGAAGAAGTGGTTGGGTAGAGACAGCAGTTGATTGGTATCTCACTACCATAATAGACTACACAAATAAAATTCCAGCTTGTCTTCGACTCCTCCTCAGGTGAAACACATCCCTGCTTGTGCTGCAGAAGGTTTTTTTTTCTGTTAGTTTTTTTGCAGCGTGACCAGGAGCTTCAGTCCGCGGAGCCGAGAGGCCCGGTGTTCTGACAACACCTGCTCAAACTCAGGAGTTGAGATGGATTGTATTCCAAGACTCCGTATACTCAGAATTAGGCAATATCTATGATTTCTTTTTTTATCAACGGCTCTGCTGCTGCTTCTATATCAAGTGGGTTTTGCTAGCCAGTCTCCCTTTTTGGCAGAACATTTTTTTTACATATACAAAATATATGAACAAAGTTGTATTATTTATTATCTAATATAAATAACAAGAAATTTCCTGTTACTCTCTACGGATGTTTTGTATTGCAAATACCCAGGTACACGGGTACAGCATTTACAGGTCGGGTCACGGAGGATGGGACTTCTGAACTCTGCAGTCGGTGTTGGCGTAAAGACAGGAGCGACTGTCAGTGTGTGTGTGTGTGTGTGTGTGTGTGTGTGTGTGTGTGTGTTACTTCAAAGTGGTGGCATCATCTGGACAGAAGCTGTCAGACCTCAAGAATGGAGAAAGCGGTGACGTCCTCAAACCTGTTCAGAGTAAAAAAAAAAAAAACACTCAAGAACGGATTGAGGTTTTGTACAGGAGTGAGGGCTCCACTTTCTTGCCTTTTTTTTTCGGACGGAGCTCATGTTTGCTCTGAAAATGTGAAATGTTCAAAATGCTGGAAACGGTTTGCGAGCCGAGCGCGCTTCCCTCAGAGCTGTCGACGCGTCACTTGCAGCTTTGATGCGTCGCTGTTTTCCGACTGGGCGGCGCGAAAGGCCCAGATGGTTTCGATCCAGCTGATGATGCATTATACTCTGCTGTCACCGTACATCAACTTGGGTCTTCTTTTCATAGTCACGGCCATCGTTCCTATCACTAATAATGATGAGAAGCCATGAAAATAAGGCTCAAGTTGCAACTAACAACAGCTACCTTTCAGTATAACAAGGTAGCGAGCGCTTAGTAGCCAGCGTCGACTGAGAAGAATCAGGACGAAACGACGTACTCAGCTATTTTCCTTATAACCAGCTTCGACTCTTTTCTTCTCGATATACTCGAATTAAATAAAAGTTGCCAAGAATTAGGAAACTGTGATTGGCTGTGATCAAAACTTTGCACTTTGCTAGTTGGAACGCCTCTTCATCACAGTGACGGTGATGGAGACATGAAAGAACGTAAATGATGTGTAGCTCTCTCTGTGTGACAGGTTTGTTTCTGCGGTCACTGCGGCCTTCACATGTGGCTCGCAGCACAAACACAAAGCTGTAAACACGGTAGCAACTATCAGATGAAAACAGGGTACTTTTATAATGCTTTGTATCCTACTTACACTTATCCTAACAAAATATCCTCTGCTGCATCAGACCTGGAGTTACACTATACACCCACTCGAGACCAGGCTGAACATTATTTAAGACGTAATGAATATAACTGCGAACCTTCCAGTGGCTGTTTCACTCTCTGAGCCTCACCTTGGGAGTTTTCCTTTTACTAGACAATGCTGGTCACTAACAAGATTGTAACCGCGAGTGTTTTTAAATTCGAGATAACTTGCTTATTATTGTACACCTGTGATCGTTGTAGGAAAACGAACTCGCTCTCTCCGTTTTGAAGAGTGTTTTCAACACTTCAGACGTCGGCCTTATCTCAGACTCTACGTATGTTTCTCGCCGCCATCCTTCAAACGGGCGAAGACGTTTGGATGTGCAGACATTGTCACTTCTGCTACACATATGAATGATCTGTGCAGTCTTCCTTTGCGGGACGGTTAAAACCGAAATCAAAAATGCATTTTTCCTTCCTCTTACTTGTGTTATTTTTCCATCTCGGTGGAGGATTTGGCGATATCAACCCTAGAGATGTCTGTAGTCTCTCAGATATAAAGCATGACAACCCTGTCCAAGGTTAAGAGGAAAATAATGTTGTTTTGGTTTTGGGGTGAACTGTCCCTTTTTATACTCTAAACCCAACAGCGAAGCTCTCGGCTGAACCTGTAGCACGCTTCATACACAGCAGCTGTTCTGTCACTCGGACTACAAAATGACTTTTCCTCTGTCAACACCAGCCGCCGCTCTGAGACGCCGTGGCGAGTTTCCGTAGCGCGTCGATGTCGCGTCTGTACAGATCGCGTGACGCCACCCGTCCGTAGACTGGTCCACTATTTGTGTGCTCTGTAGAACACAAACCAAAGAAAAGTACAACACTCAACACGAAATGTAGTCGGTCAAAGGTGCTGAAAACACGCTTTTCTACTAAACTGATCTTGAATGGTTCCATTGTATTTCTAAAGGTACAGAACAAAAAAATAATGACGCCTGATGTCTTGAAGAATGTCTTTACGAGTCATTTTGAAGCTGATGTTGTCTGTGTCCTTCAGGAGAAACACTAATGTCTTCAACTGAACAATGAAATGTTTCTTGTTTTTCTATTTTCCTGTCACAAATTTCTGTAAAAAAAAAAAAAAAAAATTCACTGACTGGCGAGTGAAAGTCTCAGTTGCTTCATGTGTAAAACACGCCTGCGTCGGCACGGCAACTGTGTGGAGAGCACAACCCATCACAGGAAATGTGCTTATTGGCTTTCTAAGCCTTAGCTTGGCCTAAAGACAGCTGGTTACGATATGATTCATATATAAGCTTTAAATTCAACATATCGTGGTTTTGCAGAAACGGAATGTTTTCTTGGTGACCTGTCTGAGGAAACGGCGATCGACGCCTCTAAAACGCACCAATCAGACATTAGATTTCTCTCATTTAATCCTCACAAAAACAAAGTTGAAAAAGGACACAAGGCTTCACAGTTCAGGGCGAGAAGGAGGCAGATAAGCACATTTCGAAAATATTCCTTTACGTACCCTATCGAAGCAATTCCGGTAGAAATTCAATTACATTTTTGACTGTATGAGGTTTTAATCCTCTCTTAACTCTTAACACACTACCTGCTCACTTTAACATTTTGAAAACCCGCCTGTTAACGATGCAAGTTTCCAACCAGAAACCTGAGAGGACTCTTCCACAGAACACGGTGGTACTGAGTCCATCATCTGATGCTCGCTCTCTGTATTTATCACAAATCTTTCTGCAGTTTATCGCTAATCTGAAGCATTTGATCAAACCATGTAACTGATTCGGTAAAAGGTTTGACCCCGGATGTTTGATGATTTTTTTTTATTGGATGTCAACACAATTAGTGCCTTTGAGGACCTCAAAGGTTCCAGACCTGAGGTTTGCTGTTCAAGACGTCGACGAGAATAAACCAGAAACGGTTACGTATCATTTGACCCGCTCGACGTGAACTGGGTTCTTAAAGCTGCTCCGTGCAGAATCTGAAACCTGATGACTCTTGCAACCTCCTTAATCCCCTAATGGCAGAGTATTACATCACTACAAATCCTGAAAATCCCAGAAAGAGCAGCTTAGAAGGTGCGCTATGAGATTCAGACGTTTTACGCCGAGCGCAGACTTTTTTAGCTTTCTTTTTTTTTTTTTTTTTTTACTCCTCCGTCAGAGGCTCCTTTTTCGCTTTATGGACAAGGACGCAGCTGTCGGGAGTGGCGTGTTTTTGATGCTTCCTGCCTCTGAAATTTGAGTTGCTTCACACACTGAGAGGCTGCTCTCTTTCCCTCCTCACTCGGACGGCAACATAGACACGAAGCGACTTTCATTTTTGCTCCTCCAAAATGAATTTGAACCTTCTGCTCGCAACGGCCTTAAAATCAGCCGCGCCATCAGCAAAGTAAAAGGCGCGCTCCTCGCGAACATTTCAGGTGTCGGGCCGTGATTTTTGCACTCGTTTTGCGGTTGTTCTGTGTTGAATCATGCAAAAAAAAAAATCACGTGATTACTGGATGTGTTACGTGGTGACGTCACCTCAGGGTAAACTTTCGGCTCCTGACCCTGGGTGGATGGAAAAAAAATTAATCTTTCTGAACACAATTGTATTGTGACTCTCTGTTATTAGGTGTTTTTTTCCCCAGTGTGATGTACCAACATGCTTACAGCGGCGACAGTCGACTTATTTCACTTTAAATGTCATGTTTTTGGACTCTCACAACAAGGGCTTCTCTCTGAAGCCGACTTTGAACAATCACGTGCTCAAAATCACTTTGTTAGGAGAGGCAGAGCCATGCGGCCTCCGAACACCAGGATGCGATGCAAGAATGCAAACCACGAGGACGTCATGTGTTTCGACTCAAGTCGCGGTTATTACTGTAATCACAGTCACGCCTCAGCGTCCACTTCACACTGCTGCTTCAGCGGGTCGTCAAAAAGGCACATGAAACAGGAAGCATGTGAAGGAGGGTGCACCGAAAAAGGCAAATTCATTTTAATCAGAGGTTGATTTGTGTTGATCTGATCGTCGATTGGCCATGTTTCATCCACTTTGAAACTTCCTGCTGCTCACCTTTGCTTGCGAAATGCCTAAAAACACGTGCAAATTCGCGTTTTCTCGCCAAAAACTCTAAATGACTCTTCTCTAGCCCGACCTGTGTGCAGGCCTGGCTCTCATCAGATGAATGTGAGCGCGTGAATCAGCAGAGGAAAACACGAGGGAGCCTTGGAGGCATTAAATTCCAACAGATTATTATCGTCGACATACTTAATATTCAGATCAGCATCCACCAGCTGTCGAATTTGTTTGAATCTGTCGTCGGGGGAGTTGATGAGAGACCGGAATGGTGAAATGTTTGACTTCATATCCATACTGTATATCATTCATGCTAATCGTTCATTAAATCATTATAGTGGAAACAAGTAAGTTGTTGAGAAAACATGAAGCCTGTGTTGTGACCATCCATCATTAATGAATGACCATACTACTGTTTCTTTGGATGATTAGTCTCAACCCTATCATAGTAATTATACTGAGACCAGTTTAATAAAGTGATTCCATACTTATTCAGGTTTGGAGTGAGTTTTTTTTTTTTCTTCTTTTTTTTAATTCTTCTGCCTGAAACACATTCAAAATCATAGAAACTTAAATTGGCCAAATCAATACAAAGTTGATCCTTGTCCATAAGACAGAGTAGAGCGGCAGACGGGAGAAATCATTGGATCACCAAAATCCTTAGGATTCATCCTCTGTGGGACATGAATGTGCAACATTTGAGGGAAATATATCCAATAGCTATGAGATACTTCAGTCCACACTAATCCTGCTAGAAATCACAATCAGAAATCACGAGACACAAAATATTAACTATCGTCTTCATTCCCCAAAATCCAAGCAGCCTCAGTGAAACTCTACTGGACTCCCTCAGCCAGAGCTGCAGTAATCTCTCCCTCTCTCTGCTGCCCTACTTCTTCTTCTTCTTTTCTCCCGAACGCGTCTCGCTCTGACCTGCATTTAAATGCACCCATCTGCATTTGGCGGGCTGTTTTTGGAGGCTGCCACGCTGCAGCTCCAGTCTAATTGATCACTGCTGCAGCAGGATGCCGAGGCTTTGATGCAGCAGCTCAGATGAACTGCCGATGACGATAACGCTGTTTACGTTCTCACACTCCGAGGCTCCCACTGTGAGACCGGAGAAATGGGTCACGCCACAACCACTCGACTCCGCGGTGCAAAACTCAGGAGGGTCGGTGATAAAAATGCATTAAAGCAATTCAACAGCGAGCGGTGACGGCTGATGGTCCGCCCTGTTGTTCACTGAGCACCAACACGGCCTGTTGACATGCTTGTTATGTTAAAGCTGTAGCTGCACATCCATCTTGACCTTTCTGCTCTGCTTCCTGTATCTGAACGCTTGCAGCAGATTAAAGGGTGAGTTCACCCAAAAGTGAAAATGCAGTCATTACCGTCTCAACGTCGCGCTGGTGAAAAGTTGGGTGAAGTCTCGCGGACCACGAAACGCCGAGAACAGCAGCTGCAGCGTTCTCCTAAACAACTGAAGCAGACGAGGACACGAACGACACGACTGGAAAAAAAAATGTAAAGTGGCTCCGTACAGCTCGTCCAGAGGTCCCAGACTGATTTGAAACGACATAATTTACACATGATCAAACTTGTGCTCCCGCAACGGTGACGATTTTGTAAGATCCAACAAATAACATCTTTTCAAATCAGTGTGGGAACTCTGGCCTTCTGGAGGACTTGAATGATGCCAGATGAGCTGTATGAAGCCATTTTCTCTATTTTTGGTTGTATTTTGTTTTTACATTTTGAAAACACCTACTTCACTTGTTCAGGAGAATGCTCGGAACGCCGTTTTGCTGTGAAGCGTCAGAAATGTTTCGTGGACGACGGAACTTCCCCCTGACTTTCCATCAAGGTGAGGGTGAGTATGCAATGACTCAATTGTCAATTCTGTGGTGAAATAATCCTTTAAAACTAAACAAAAAAGCAAAACTCCCCCAAAACAACTATAAAGATCATACTAAATCTGAGGCATTGTTATACAGCAAGTGAAACCACTCAGTAGTGTATTAAAAAAGGGTTGCATTAGCTTTACTGCAAAAATGCTGCTTACGTGTGAACGCATCGGCAAGGATAATCCCAAATGTGACATATGTGATGTCATAATGTGTCTCAGAGTTGCACTGGCAGAGGTCATTGTTGCGTAATTTGTAGCCTGTAAGTCTTTCGATGAACACACTTTTTATTCAGTTAATCACTGATCACAGACTTTTACTCATTCATTGCTTATTTTGTCATTTTGTACTGTTTATTTGAACTCTTTGGCTACTCCCGTTGACTGTGCTGTTGGGTTTTTTGTGTCTGGCCGTGAAGATGTCTTGAGCCACTGTGTTTTTTTTTTTGTTGTTGTTTTTTTTTAAACCCAGCATTCAAATCTTCTTGACAGTCTTAGGAAAGCCCCTTAAACAGCATTTGGATCTTTAAATGAACAGTAAAGCTTCAGGATTTCAGGAATTCAGGACATTGTGACCAGTGCTGACCAGTCAAAGTGCTCTGGAGCTGGACCGCAACTTACCGGACATCAAGTAAATGATTAACTGCATCTATTCATGTCTGAAAACATCCATTGAAAGCTTTCCATCTGGCTGTCTTTGCAGACAGTTGTGCATCATTTGAGGCCCGTGTCGTCTTCCTCTCTCCGCTCTGTGCTCTGCTCTCGTGCCGGCCGCCCCAGCGTCTGTTGGGAGATTAGAGCAGATTATCATAATCTTGATTGAGAGAGCAAATCCAAGGTGCGCATCACTCTCTCTCTCCGCAGGGAGGGCCGGGACAGATTGCCACATCAGAGCGAGGCAGAACGCCTGCCCATCACGTCAGCACAGACACTGACAGTCGCCAAAACGCTGATTATTGTTGATAATTCTTATAAAACATTGTTGGAGCTTTTCCTCCTGTTTCATTTGTGTTGTTCTACTTCATTTCAGTGAGGCTGTGATGTGACCTATTTGTGTTTTAGGCCTGTTTCTTTTAGACTAAAACACACAAATGACCACTGGTTGATGTTCAACCTAATTTGGATATCCATGTGTCTGCATGCAGCTCTGCCTGCTGCTTGTTGACACAGTGACTCAGCTGCTCTGGAACTGCTTTGAATGCACTGTTTATAACCGACGCCGCGACGTGAAGGGGTTTTCCTGTCTGTTTTAAGATAGTGGTTGCTCGGTCAGTCCACCACTTTGGCCCAGGAATAGATTAAACACACCAGCCGTTATCCACGGAGGATGAATCCTGAAGTCTTACACTGTGAGGTTGATCTTTTCATTTTAAAGGGACAGCTGTAACATTTGGGACGAATGTTCAAGTTTCCCTCAGAATGAATTGCGAGCACGTTGTTGATCCTTTCACTGTATCACCATCTAAAGAAAAGAAAATGATGTGTTTATTCCTTTTTTTGTTTTGTTTTTTTTAAAATTATTGTTTATTTGATAGGGACACGTAAAGTACTTTATACTTGGACAAACTGAAACTGTCTGACGCAGGTGTCATAGTGTTTATAGCAGAGGCTAATTTGCAACATCTGTCCCTAAACGGCTTTCAGGAAAACAAGAAATGAACACGATGAGATAAAGATACAGTCAACTGAGCAGGATGCAATAAAGCACACATCTAAAAACCTGGTTTATGAAAAAAATCAGCCTAGTGCGTTCATGGGGTGTAAGAATAATCGGAAGACGGTGTATCCGACTGGGAAACACAACATATGCTGGTCATTTGTTGCGTTTCTGTGCTGGTTTTGGTGCTGCTCTACGCTGGTTTTTCCAGCAGGGCCGACTTTTAATTTCACATGAACACAAAGATTTAGGAAAAACAACTTCCGAATTTGGGAAGTGGGACCATCCAGTAGCATGTGAATGCAGCATTACTCGCAGGCCTGTGTTGTGTTAGTGCTAATTTGTTGCATGCTAGGCTGGCATGCTGGACTAAGATGTTTAAGATGGCTAGCATAGGGGCATTTAAACTATTAAAAACAGACTGCTGTTGTTATAAGGTTGCTAGCATTTTGATATTAGCACTCAGTCAAAGCTGAGCTGTGCTGAAGTGGCGTATAGCCTGTCAGAGCAACTAGCATGGCTAACACAGAGAACTTAAATGTGTCGTATCTCGGGCTAAATACGACACAATTAAGTTGCTTTTTTTGAATGGAAAAACCAAAATAAAAAATAGCGTGCATATTTATTGCATTAAAACCAACTGAAAATCTCCTCTTTCAAATACACTCAGATTTTTAAACGAAAAGGGGCAGCTTCACTGTTAGCTACAGGCTAACAGATCAACATGAATGCCACTAGTCAACTTTTGAAATTAGGGACTGGGTCAATAGAAAGGTGAAAAGTTACATCAACTGTGACCTCATGTCTGCACCAGTTAGGTAAGACAACTCTTTTGCAGAAACAACAATATATTTTCAGCGACACATGAGGGTTTCTGGCGACAGCAGACTTCAGGTCGTGTTCTCCCTCCAGCTCCCGTCCTCAGGCGCTCACACCGGTCCAGACCTGGTGAGCGGCTGCGAGGTGACTGCTGTTCCAGTAATCTGATTAGTCCGACTTAGATTAAACCACTGCATGCCACAGTAATTGACCAACACTCTCCAGACTCCGCATTTAGAAACATTTTGTCCAGGAGATAGGGCCACTGTGTTGACGAGTTAGGCAAACAGGACACAGGTCGTCGATTCCTATGATTAGTCCCACACGTGTTCATCCTTTAACTGTGGTCAGTACAGTAAGCGTCCATCCTTTGAGTACATATACGTTTTTCTATTCTTTATTTTATGTTTAAAATGGTTTCTTTTATTCAAATTAACTGTTTGTTGCGTTTATTCAGAATGAGCAAAAATATTTTTTAGACGGAATGTTTTCAATTGTAGCTCCTCACTGGACTTGAACCTTTGTCGAGCTTTCTGCCGTCGTTCTGCTGTGTGAGTCCATAAAAAAAAACAAAACAAACACACTGGTTTATTTCTGACACACTGAGATGTTTGTTTGTCTCGGTCGAGCTGATTTTGACATCTCCGTGTTTACACCGATCCGGGCCGCGTTCCTCTCCGCAGAGGCTGCAGCAGGGCGAGGACTCCAAACGCCACATTCCACGTCCGTGTGCTGTCTCTTAACTATTCACAGGCCTGTAACAACATGTATCCATCCATGTGCAGAAGCAGCACACAGACACACTTGCACAAAATCAATAATCGCACACAAATCTCAGTGATTATGTCAAAAAATAGAAATATTTTATTTTCCTCCTCGTACATTTGTGTGACAGACAGTTCAGAGAGCAACATTTAAACTTAAGTGTTTCTCTGCGAGCTCAACCCAAACTCGCCCAACAAGATAGTTTTATATTCAGATGCGTTAGTCACTGCCAATTCTTCAGGGCTCGTCTGTAACATAAAGTCACGTCTATTTCAACAGCAGTTCATTTTAAACATTAGTAGGAAGCAGAAGATAAATGAGGTGCACTTAAACGTGAAGATCTCCTTTGAAACATCATGTAATATTTAGGATATTTAGTCTGAAACGCAATATCACACGTAGGACTTGAGCTTGAACACAGTAAGAAACATTCCGGAAGCCCAGTGAAATCAATGGCAGCATCAGGTCGTTTGAAAATGTATGAGGAGGCAAAAAAAAAGGGAGAATTTTAACATTTTTATGGCTTAACTATTAGAAATATTCATGAACAACTGTTCTCAACAACAGACACCCTAAACAACCACTGGTCAAACGTGTCATTCCCTCCGTTTCCCATGATAATGATTTAAATCGTATTTTTATTCTTGTGATCAGAAGTTATTTACGTCTTTATCACGAGGTAACATTCAGGTGGGCAGGTGAGCGTTTTGTTCTTTCATGATGGTCTGACGGTGATGCGACGATCAGTATGCTCTCGTTCGTGACATTGCCGCACATGACGCAGTTGTTCCTGCAGTGATTTGGGTCTTATATGGCCTCATCTACTAAATCTCATTATCTCTGGCAAACAGCAGTTGTCATCTCGTGATAATAACATAAATAACTCGCTCGGAGGAAGCGCTGATTCGCTAAACAACCAGCAAACTGAAAGAAGGCACTTTGAAAGAAAATGTCTCTTCTTATTAAGACAAAAGAAAGAGGACGAATTCAGAATGAAGAAGGGAACAATTGCAGCGATATCGGACAAAAACAGTCACCTCTTTGGTGCCACTGTTAATTCGATGGTAACTTAGGACTGCAGCGATCACATTTTTCTTTGCGCATCGTCAATTAACCGATTCATTGTTTGGTTTATAAAATGTCAGAAAAATGCTGATCAGCTTTTAACAAGACGACGCTCCTCAAATGTCTGGGGTTTTTTTGTCCACAACCCAAAAGAAATTCAGATGACCGTCGTAGAGGAGTAAAGACGCCAGAAAATATTCACATATATAAAGGCTCAGATCAGAGAATGTTCACTCAAATCAACGAATGGCTTATCACAATGATTAATTAGTCAATTTCTCCATGATAATTTGAATGCCGTTATCCGTGATCTTGTTTGAGAGGAGGTCCCTACATCTGTGAGAGGGGGGGGTGTCCTCTGTCAGATGGTTTTGTTTAGAAAGAATCCCGCCTCGCCTCCCCTCACGTGTCCGGCCGGCTGTGCAGCAGTTCTTAATAACCGCACGACTCCTGCAAAGACTCCTGGGAGGGGGCGAGGCAGGTTCAGCTGTCCGTTCTTTTACGCCAAAGGTAACTGCGCGAGAGAGCAAATTCTCCTCATTCCGCAGACACTCGGCCTGCTCCAGACGTTTACTTTACTAATTGAGCACAAACACTCCGGGGAGGTTTTGTAAAGTTTACCCGCTGAAGCTCTACAATGATTGCTGTCACTCAGATGCCTGGAAGAAATTCTTGCTGCAGTTTGGTGGAATTTTTGCTCAACCTTCTCTAAAACAATGCAACAAATAAATGGCGGACCCCGTCTTAATTCGCAATTCACCTCATAGAATTTCATTAGTTTCAATCATGATGGGAAAAAGTAAGGATTAGGGTTGATCCGATTATTGGAAATGCCTCTGATACTGCGTTTAATGCTGGAATCAGTAACTCTTCTACTTCCCAGCAGTGTCTTCAATGGATGTTTGCAACTTAACGGTTTTGACTGCAAAGTTCAGGTATCAAAATCATTATCCAAACATTTAATAGACTAAATCATCAATTGACCATTCTCTCTCATCACTGGCTTTCAACACTGCAATAAATTATTTATAAAAAGTCAATGTTGTGTCTGTTTTATTAAGTTATTCATTTGTTCTGACAATATATCCTGTCTGTTTCTGTGTGTGTGTGAGTTACGATGAGTGTTTCACCAGTGAGCCAAAGAATGTGTAGAGTGTCGGCTGGTTCCTGTCCAGACAGAGAAGCAGTTATTGTCAAATTACAACCTGAGGGTCTGTGTTTAGAGTGGCCCTGAGAATGAGAGTAATTTAAATCAGGGGATGTTCCCATACTGCAGCTCCTCTCTGGGACAGACACAAATCTCAAGGGAATCTTGAAACGAAAAACAAAAAGAGGGCTGCCGCTTCTTCGACATCGCTGCAAGAAGAAGATGGATCTTTTTCTCTATAAAAGAGCACAGGAGAAAAAAAAACAAACATTGTCTCTTCTGCGGTCTCCTTTTGGGACCTCGGAAGAACAAAACTTATAAAATAAATGTCCTTGTAATTTTCCAGCTCTGCGGGCAGAAGGTTCATTTCTTGCACAGGTTGGCATCCACGATCTCTTCATCGTCCCTGAGATAAGTGGCATTTGTCTGACATCAATCAAACGTCAAAACGTCCTGGACGCTCCACGGGAGCTTTTTACAGGCCTGAGCCACGCAGGTCTCTGACAGCAGGCCGACACACACCGCCATCAGTGACAGACGTCTGCTGCTGTTCAGGATCACTTGAGGAGGGATAGAGGGGAGAGAGATGGAGGAGGAGATTATGAATACACACACAAGTGTTTGTTTTCGTGCAAGTTACAGGACCTCTGAAAAATGTGGAATCAAACACCAAAAAATTACGGTGTAAATCCCCACTTGTACCAACAAACTACAGTAGTAAAATATGGAGGACAGCAACTGCTCAAATCATAAATAAATAAATAAATAAGAAGTCAATTAATATGCCATTATAAATTCAGCCATTATTTCACATATAAAATGTGACATAGATGCTTCTGCTTTCATTAGCCTCTGTATTTACCTCTGTATTCATTTAAGTATTCATTTACTTTCCCATTTTGTTTATCAATGTGTTCATTTTTACTTGAATTTATATATTTACTTATTCATATCTGTATTATTTTCATTCCGCATCTTTCCCCAAATGTATTTCTTTCTTTCTTTCTTTCTTTCTGGTTTTGACAGTTTCAGTCCTACGCTGAAGAAAAACAAGGTCAACAAGACATTAGTGTGGCAGAACGCTGTTAAATTAACTTGTAAAAACACTTCTTATATTGAGAAGACTGAAGATAAAGCAGTGAACAGACTTCATTCATTACTTTGTTATACCAATCAGTCATTTTGTAACTCGTTTCTATAAATATTTTCGACAGAAACTAAATCATACAACCACTCAACGACACGTCAGTGTTTGCTGCACAAAGTTTAGCTGGAGTTGAGGAAAGAAAATGGACAAGGTAAGAAATCAGAGTTAGTTGCCACCTGCTGGTGCTTTCAAATTTTGTTTGAAGAATAAAACTGGTCATTCCCTCATGTCTCACCAGGTTTAAGCTTCTACCTTCGGACAACGTAGTTCTTCAAAAAGTAAGTGACTCCTGACTTTTTTCAATTTCAAAATTTCTTGGTCAGTGTTCGATGCAATAAAAATGTGTTGATCCTTGAAAGAGAAAAATGAGATTAAAGATTGAACAACGCTGGCATATCCTCCTACCTCTGATAGCCTGGGAGTTTGAGGTGAGCACAAACAGTTTGAGGAGGCCCAGACAGAGCGGGGAGTAGTCGTGCTCCCAGATGACAGCGGGGATCAGGAGGACTTTGCCATAACAGGACAGCAGCAGCCCTCTGAGGAGCAGGCTGAGCTCCAGGGGTCTGCTCTGCAGGAGACCCACCACCGCCCAGAGGAAGCAGAGCACACCGCCGCAGAACGCCGACAGCTCTACAAAACCAACAGACGGACATGTCAGAGAGAGATGGATGGTTTTCAATTTTTCAAACAAATGTCACCGTCTTACCGAGGCTGGCCAGTCCAAACATGCTGTAGAACTCCCATTCCTTGGTGTACCTGATGATGTCGGCGGGGTCGCTGCTCTGCTCGGAGCCATGGAGCAGAGACCACCTGAGGTAGGCCTCGCACAGCAGGCAGAACACACACAACTTCCAGTGGATCTGCAGAGGCGGAGGAGAAGAAACACACACGTGAAGAAAACATGAGCGCACACGACAGTATGAGGGCAATGTGTGTAATCCTGCAGGTCTGTCAATTGAGCATCCCATTACTTTTGATGACTTATGTGTCCAGCAAAAGGGCCTGTCATGAACACACAGCATCCACATATGCAATCACAGTTTTTATCTTGATGAACTATCCACGTTCAATGAGGTGAAAGCAGTTGATATTACTTACATTCAAGCTTGTGTTGAACAAAATGTGTCTGAACGCCTGTGTCTTGCACAAAATGGCATCAATCAGGATGATAACTGGGTCATATTCAATGTATTTGTCCACTGGCTTTTGGCAAGACTCCTGCAAAATACAAACACACAAAGTCAGCTAAAGCTATTATTACCACGTTGCTGCCTTGGGATGACACTAATGTTAATGATTACTGTCAAAGCGGTAAGCCATGTTGCCTAAGTTGTGTCTACGTATTTGTGACACACTCAGGAATCAGGTCGGTTGGTTCGAGTCTGTTGCTACATTCAACCAGGTGAACCAGTGCAGCCACACACAGGTGTCACCATAACGAAATGTCGACATTATGTGGAAATGTAGCTTTGCAGTTAGATTCACAGACGTATTATTAGCTATACGTCGCTGACGTTAAACAAATAAAGTAATTCAGTAGGCTGTAACTTAGTAAGACATGGAAACAGGTTATGTATTTGAGCCAACTCATGTTAGCTAGCATCTTCATCACAAACAATAATGTTAAACCAAACACAGTCAACACCAACACGTTAATGGTTAACGCACACATATGGTTATCTTCAGGATGCCGTTACTGTAATCCCTGTGCAACTCCGATGCTTTTTCGTTACATTCAATACACCTAAAGTCATCTTTCCCCATTCTTCTACCTGCGACCTGCTACGAAAAGCCGCTAGCATAACAGACAACCGAAGCGGAAGTAGATATGTCCCACATAGTTTCGCCTTCAGAATAAAAGGGATCCGCTGCCATTAAATGTTATAGAAAGGACATTTTTTATAATGCATTTTCTTTTCTTTTCTTTTCTTTTCTTTTCTTTTCTTTTCTTTTCTTTTCTTTTCTTTTCTTTATTGTGGAGCTCCATTATTATTATACTTTTACCTCAGTATATTCCTGTCGGGGATTACTACCCTGATCCATTTATTGATCAATGGCTGTTGTTAATTGTTAAGTTGCAAATGCAGTTTTTATATACAGATATAAAAAGAAGGTATCTCTACAATGACAACTTTCAGATGAGCTCGGTTCAAATTATACAGTAACTGCAAAATTGAATTCTGTTTGCACATTAATGTACTGCTATTGATAATCCAATAAGGTCATTTATAACAAAACAAAACACTGACACAAGCCTTGCTGCTGCCTTCTGAAAACTTAAACTTTTTTGTAAAAAAAAAAAAAAAAAAAAAAAAAAAAGTAATTACATTACATTGGTACAGTTTTTACATTGTGAGTGCAGGACAATTACTTTTAGTGCAATATTGCTATTTTTGCTTATATAAATGATCTGAATTCTCCATTAACAACTATATACCATACTACATATCATACTATAATATGATAAAATGATAAATTCAAACTTTGCAACAGAATCAGAATCAGAAATACTAACTGGATATAAAATACTAACTGATAAAAAAAAAACAAAACAAAAAAAAAACACCACAGGCTAATCAGAACTAAACAAATCCTTTATGTCAAACAGTGTAGTGATCAATATTATTTGCTGACTTACCCACATCACTCCAAACCAGTTAGGGAAATTGGGATATGGGTGCATATAATCATGAATATGCAATACAAGTCAAATGAAATGTGGGGAACAACAATTTTCACAAAACAAAAAAATACAAATTCAGATGTGTCATAGAATAAACATTTAAATGAAACACTAAAATGTCCCAATATCCCTATAACTCCTTTTCATGAGTGTAATTAGTTGTACTTGAAGTTAAAAGATGCGATGGACGGTTTTAATTTGAAAGTTACAACGGAAATGTTTTGCTCTGTCTCGACTTGACTGCGGAGGAACCGGTTTGACAGCCGCAGAGGACGCTGGGAAATGCAGTCTGATCCTCTTCTCCGGCTGCGGTCTTCCCGTTGGCCTCCCGTCGCTCGTGAGGGGGGCGTGTTCGTTTGGTTCTGTCTGGTCGAGCTGCTGCGGCTTCCGCTCTCTGGCGTCACACATGTAGCACAACATGGCCCCTGCCAGCCGGGCTGTTGTTGTGGTAGCGCTCTCACTACTGTACCTGTCTCGGGCCATCTTCTCCTCCGAGTATTTTTCCACTCTCACTCTGTTCAACAATGAGCTCCACAAGCAGGGATGCAGCTCGCTGTCCGAGTGGGAAGAGTACGCGGCGGACTGCGGTAAAGTGTCTCTTATCGCTGTTAGTTTGCCACGTCCTCCCCGATTCTAACTGTCACTGAACCCGGCTAGCTTAACCGAGTGTAAGCTAACGTTAAGGGGCTAATAACAACAAGCGGTGACAGCCCGGAGGAGATAACTAAGATAAGCTGCGGCTCTTACTGCCGTGGAGGTTAAATGGGACTTGAAACAAAATTGCATGTGAACGAGAGTAGCACCGCTGTGAGAGATTCACTGAGAGTCTATTGACGTGTGCACAACAGTAAGGAAACTCAAACTCAAACGGTAAACTTACAAACCGCTGGTTTTAGCTTACCCTAAGAGGTCAGCTCCAAACTCCAGTCAAAAAATGCCTAATTTTAGCGTTGCCTCGCTCGGCCACTAAATCGCGCCTTTGACAAAAGGAAACTGAAACATTTTCCAATGCTCTTGATATTCTAGTGGATTCTGCTAATTACTAATTCGCCTAGCCGTAGAATTATTATTTTTTTAAAATCAAATCTCAGTTTTTTGGAGCAGACCGTGTGACAGGTGAACTGGTTATACAAGTTCTCATTCATTTGGGGTTGGTGCTGATCGGCTCAATGCATCTATGCTAAGGTGAAGACATATTTTAAAGCACTACAGCTTTGTTGTACATGTGATTTTCCTTCCTCCTAGGCAATCAGCAGGATTCATTTAAACCATCTCACTGGACTCTGAGTCAGAATAAGAAAAAACAAAACAAAAAAACAGATTTGTTATTATCTTGTTATTATTACTACTAGCTTCACATCAATTTGACATTAACGTAACATATGACGAGAATGTTTTATCAGATAGCTCAAACTGTCTGGAGATCAAGGTGGAGTCACTCTAAACCACATTGCTGTCATGCCTTGTTGGATCGGAATCCGCAATGAGTGATGTCAGGTTTGCTTGACACTGCAGTCATTTTTTCCTTTGAAATATAAGACCGCTGAAATGTAACTTGAAAGAGTAACAGTTTTGCAGGATGGGATTTTATTTGTTTTTTTTAATAAGCTAAATGTTCACGCAGATATTAACCGTTGCGCTCAGTGCTTCCTGTCATAAATGCTCAGAATATTTGTCTTTTCAGAATCCTCAATTTTACAGTTGGAGGACCCAGACTGCGAGGAGGGAAGCAACCCGCCCTGCGAGTCAGTTTTCTCACTTAATGCAGAGAAGATCCTGGTGAGATCTCACACATACAGGCTCACACATTGAGTTATCAGATCTGACAGAACAGCCACTGCCTGTAACGATTTCCCTCAAATACAAGTGGTTTCTGGTCAACTCTGAGCAGCTTGTTTTATATAAATAGTCCAACACTGTGCTATGTGCACACTCTGTGTGTGACAACGTAGCACTCCAGTCTTTTAACTCTGAATCAACAGAGACACCCTGGCTTATCGTCCCCTAATGTCTGTCTGTATGCTCATTTTTTAGTCCGATTCGTATTCCCTGGATTTTCTATTGATATTCTGATTTTGAGCTAAAAATGAAATCATGCTCACTTTCAGGTTCACACTTTTATTATGGGTATCGACTAGATCATGTTTACATGTGTTTTTAATCATTTTTCAAATACACTTCACTGCTGCAGCACCTTTATTCATAACCCTGTCTTAACGCTCTTTTCTAGTGCCCATCTCTTTAAGGCCTCAGAAGCCTAAGCATGCACAGCCCGCCATGTTTTTTCGCATCAGCTCTGCCGGTGATTTTGATATCTGGTTAAAGCACAAGTGCAGTGTACTGAGCACTCAACAGTGATGTCTGAGTGTACTGACTACACTCACAGTACACCTCTCAATCACTGTTGCCAGGGCAAAACTACTGGAGGTCATCTAGGTCAAGGCTTAATATTCAGGGCAGTTTCATCCCGATAAAAGCCTAAGAAGGGGGAAAAACCCTGTAATTTACACATTTTACAATATATGTACCTTAGAATGAAGAAAAAAGGGAACCAATGTTCTAGGTTTGACCCTATGCCAGTGATTCACGTCATTTTGATGACTTTGCATTCTGTCGGCTCTAATGATAGAAATGTTAAAATGCATTTGTCCTGTCAGTTGTTTCGTTGCATATTTGGAAACCCAAATTGCTGCCACAGCAGCATTTGCATGCTGTCAAATTTGCATCCTGTAATGATGTTTGCATCATGTCGTGCTGCCATTCTCCTTTTGGGATTACAGAGTAAATAAAACATGACACTTTGGGAAGGAGAGAAAACAAGCTTTCTGATGCATTGCACTGAATATTTATAACTGCATTAAGTTTGTGCTTAACAGTAGTGAGCATCCTTGACACCAGAGAGGATGTTTTTCTCTCTTCTGTGAGGCTTAATTGCACAGTGTAACCTTGAGAGATGCTGGGAAGCTTGTTAAAACCCCTTTTTACTCACCAAAATGTCCTTGACAAAGGTCGATTTTATTTTCTTCACACATATTAAAAATACTTTTTATACTGCAAAGGGTCCCTGGATTCTAAACCTTAAAGACACATTAAATACGAGTTTTTAGCTTTCTACTTTTGAGCCTCACAGTGTTGTATTCGGTGTGTTCCCCCTTTGGTGGGTTTGTCTTCACACAGGAAACCATTATTTTGTTTCCTGTGTGTCAGCGCCGTCTCTTTATATACATCTCTCTCTCTTTTTTTTTTTTTTTACACCTTGATGTGATGTTTTTTTTGTTCTTCTCTGTCTCTCACAGAACCAGGCCAAGCTGTTTATAGAACAGAAAAAAATCCCCTTCCCTGTAGATAACCACAACACAAATGAAGAACTTGGTAAGTTTACACGTTGTTCTAAGCACAAGCCTTATTAATGCGGAGCGGACGTGTATGGTTTTTTGTCATGTTATTCGTCATCATTTCTGTCGTCGCAGCTATAGGCTACGTTCTGATAGGCAACGGTCTTTACGATGAATCCATCAAACACTTCTCGCTCTTATTACAGGTGAGTTTTGCTGCTAGTTTGCTGCTAATACATGTATTAGAATTGCAGCACAACTTCCTTTCTCTGTGTTCAGGCCATATGTTTTCCTGACATGTTGTGTCTTTGATAAAGGGCGACCCGGAGCTGGTCAGTGCCATCTATGGGAGAGGGATAGCTTATGGGAAGAAAAGTCTACAGGTGAGTGATACATGTGGAATACTGTTGCACCGTTTGTATTTAAAAACATGCATGCTTTTTTAGAAATGGTTCCATCGTGAGTGGTTTAATTTTTTCTTGCATTGCTTTTTAAACAATACTTGATTTTCTTGGCTGGTAGAGATATTAAGGATGTTTTTTTTTTTTTAAATCATCATAATCAGTATATCGGCTGGTATAAACACACTTTTTGCGATTATCCCTTATTTGTGGTAATCAAACACTTGTGACAATCATATGTAAAGGAGACAGGATATTTGAGATTTTAACATCATCATTTTTATGTCTGGAAGGACAAACTATATTGGGAATTTAGGAATTTTATATATTTTATGCATATTTTTCTGCAGTATATTCTCTAAAGAAACTTTTTTAATATCGGCGCATATTGGGCAGCACATTCACCAATGACAGTATATCTGTGACAGACCTATATCAACCGATATATCAGTTGAGCTGTAATCTTATGAGACTGTAATCTCTGTGCACCTGTGAAGAACCTTGTAACTCTCTCACCAACCATTAAAATGAAGTTGAATGCGCCTCTTAAATTATGAGCAGCCTGTCTGGTCAGCCATTAGAGTGTCTGCTGGGCTGTATTTGCTGTGTTTATATGGATTCTAATGTATCATTAATGATCAGAATAATACCCCGAGCAGAATAAAAAAGCCTCGTATAACCGCCTCAGTTGTAAGTCACTGGCCTGATCTGGCCCAGTCTGAATTAATTTTCAGTTGGCTGCAGAGGGCTGGTCAAAATCTTTGAGAAGCTTTTTAACAGGTCACCTCGAGTTATACATGAATTACCAGTCAAAGAAGTATCACTTGCAGCAATAACACTTCAGCTTTTATAAGCATTCTGCCTGTTGTCACCAGGACCACGGTTCACCTAACTAATGTTGCCTGAACGGGGCTGCAGGTATTAAAGCATTAATTCAAGTTTTGTCGAAATAACTAAAGCTTTGTCAGAAATGTATAATATAATAATATAACATATAAGCAATATTGTCCATGTAAAAGCAGCTACCATCGTAAAACCCAGTAATGAAGTTGTGACCAAGATGTGAAGTATTTCCTTCCAAAGTATTATGTACTTGTTTGGGAGAAAGTGTTGCAGCTCAATAATTAATGTTTGTCAGAGACACCCACCATTCAGTGCTGTAGCTGTAGCTGCAGCCAAGGTCCTCAGATTATTCATAGCAGATGAGTCATACTTTTCATAACAAGTTACAAAGCTGCTTGTCAGTGTTTTCTGTATTGATGTGCTGCATTTCAGGATTTGCATTAAAAGTTCAGTCACGTTGACTCTTAATTTAATTGGTAGACTCCTTTTCATGTTGAGCTTTGTGCTAGAATATTCTCTAAGATTAGATTTTAAAAGATACCACATGTTTTATGAAAGCCACCCTGGTATTTTGCAGCACTGGGATATGTTGTCTATGTACAGTTTTTGGATGGCTTAAATAAAATGCATCCCAAGTTTTTGGCGACAGCAGCAGTTTCAGGTGAACACAGAATGACTCAGTGTGTCATTCAATGAATGCAAATTCAATCCGCCAGGGCTCTGCGGTCCTGGGTGTGCCCTCCAGGAAACGGGCTGGACAGCAGGTTTTGTGTATAGTTTAGCTCTTAGTGGCTCTGCTCCTAGCTTTGTTCAGTATGCATTAAGGTTTATGTCAACAAAATGTAACCTCCTCCCCTTCCTGTGTCTCCACGCCAGGACATAAAGAATGCTGACTTGGCGTTGTACGAGCTCAACCGAGTCATCACTCTGGAGCCCAACTGGCCAGAGGTCTATGAACAGAGAGCAGAGGTGAGGCCTGATCTTGGACAGACAGAATAACCCAGTGCCAAAAGTCATTTAGTATAGTTTATTATAGGTCTCTAAAGCCCCTGAAAGAGATTTCAAGTACTACAGCTCTTGGCAGCAATGGATATAATTTAACTGACTACACTTCCAGTATTTCTCTTCTTCTATTTCGGTAGCTCATTTCTATTCTGTTTATAACTTGGAGCTGATAATTAATCAGCTCTATGTCTGATTGATCTTTATGTTCAGATGCAGAGTTGTAAAGAAACACATTGTACTTTTCTTTAGTGTTAGCGTTCACTGATAATATGTACTTCCACAATTCAAAGGAAAATATTGCACTTTTTACTCCACCACAGTTATTTGACAGGTTTATTTACGTGTCATTTTGCAGGTTTAGTATAATACAGAATACTTTCAAATCAAATAAATGACGGTGCATTTTTTCTGGAATAAATACAACTCTATTGATCCCTGAGGGGAAATTCAAAAGCCACCAAGCAGATAAACTATATAAAGAAGCAAAACCACATTTACCAACTGCAGCATTCAAGTGATGAACACATTAATGCATCAGTAGTTACAGTGTTATTCTGAAATCTATATTGCATAATGGGTACTTTTGCTTTTGTACTTTTGGAACTTTAAATATATTTTGGTGTTTATACTCATATAACCTCATCCAAGTTACGTTCTTTAAATTATTATATTATGGGATTATGTTATATAATCAGATCAGATTTAGAGTATCTTAAATTCTACTTTATTCTACTATTTTGCTTTTGTTATTTTTAAGGGAAAAATGTTTAGTTTCTTTTTCATCTTTTCTGTCGTCTTTAGCTGTAAATCAGTATGACTTGCTAAAAAGAAATTGAATAGCCTAGAAAAGAATAAGTTGATTTTTGCACTAATTGGATGTTTATTTCATGCTTATACTTCATCTTTACATTTATTTTTGTGGGGACGTGTCCTCAGATCCTGTCTCCTCTGGGTCGTATCAGCGAGGCTCTGGCCGATCTGACCAAAGCCATCCAGCTGCAGCCGTCGGCCCGTCTCTACAGACACAGAGGAACGCTGCTCTTCATCTCAGAGGTCTGATCGTCAAGTGTTTGGCCTCTCTGTGTACGTACATGTTTTGATGGTGCCATAGGCTGATCCTGTGCTTTGCCCTCCTACCAGGACTATGTGGCAGCTATGGAAGACTTTCAGCAGTCCTTAGAGCTGAAGAAGAATCAGCCCATCGCGATGCTTTATAAAGGCCTCACTTTCTTCCACAGAGGCATGCTCAAAGTAAGATGTTCTTTTTCTATTGTCGCTCTTTTTTTTTCCCAGCAAAAACATGTAGAAATTTGGTTGTGTATGTTTTGATCATTCCAAAAAAGGTGAAAAGTCAGACTATTGAAATACTATTTTTTGTAGTTTTCTTTTTCTTTACCTTAGCAGGACTCAAAGCATAATTCACACTTCTTTTGTGCTTTCTATTTCCCTTTGTTACTTTTTATGATCAGCATGACAAAAGGCCTTCGTTAACTGGCTGTAGCTGGTGTCTTCTTACCACTCGAAACATTTTGGTCATTTAGGGACGTTTTGTGAGGGTTGCTTTAAATGAATGCAGCTCTTTCCAAAATCTCCGGTATTTCATGGTGGAAATGAAAAAAATGTACTCATTATTTGTTTACAACATGTGGAATGAATGCCCCCCTTAGAATTTAAAATTAGATAAAGCGATTGATATGCATTATCAGTAAGGATGTGAACTGGACCAAAGCTAATGGTGTTGAATTCTTATTTTACAAGCAAACTTAATTTTCTCTTTTTTTAACCTCATTAGCAGCTTTTATGTATACAAAAAAAAGGTGAAGAGGAACATTTTATCAACGGTGCTGTTTTAAACAAAACCTTGAAAGAAAAGGAAAAATGTAACTTTTCAGAGAGCAACACAACTCATAGTCTTAGTTGTCATAATTCAAGTCAACAAAATAAACAATGAGAAATAAATGAAGGAGTAAATAATCATTAATCATTCATCCAAATGATGAGTCCAGGCTTAATGGCACTCGTACAGTCCAACAAGAGACCGACTGTCTACTTAAGATAAAAATGGCTGCCATAAATAATAGAACCTGCCACTTGAGCCTCTAAGAGTATGCTTTATATTTATATTTTTATGGAAAGATGTCTAATCCACTGAATCTTGCTTCCATTAGGCGTCTGGCCTCAGTGGAAGTGAAAGCCATTAAATTAGCTTGTTGTTAATCCCGATAAGTCTCCTTTGACCCCACCAAAGATTGTTGTTAGGGTGGAGGGTTTAAAAGTTATTCCAAACACTGACACAGAAGTCTATTTTGAGGATAGTGTGGAGCAAGTTCAGGAAGTTATATGTGATTCACATCTGTTGATCTAAATCCTAATTAAGCAGCTTCAAATCAGCCGCCTCTTGGGGAGACATCACAGTGAGTCTTTTGAGCAGACCTCTCTTGATAGGAAGAGTTTGCAGCATTTCACACCGGAGGTTTTGTTATCTGTTTGTTGCCGAGGTAGTCTGTCCATGTAGTAAACTGATAACAAAGCAGAGGGTTGAGTGAGTGCTAGGCCTGCCAGCTTGATACCTGACTGCTCATCTCTGTCTCGGCACTTTCTTCTTTGGTTAGAATACTTTTTTTATTCACTCCAGCAACTCAAATAAAACAAAATCTGTTGCTCCACCATGAGAAAAGTTGATATTCTGATTACATATCGCTCAGCAGTTAATTATGTTGCTGTTTGTAGTCATCGAGGTCTAGTGCGAGACATTCTCACTGTTTTTCATACTTGAAAAACTGATGTCGGATTAAGTGTGGAGCAGCGTCTGCAGCTGTTTAATCTGCAGGTCTTATTTGCAAAGCTCCTTCGGTTGCTGTATTTCATCCAGTCACATGTGTGTGTGAGGGAGGTTTTGCAGCTTTTAACACCTCAGCTAGCACTTTTCTGACCAATTTCCTGGGGGAATCCCTGAGCAGCACACACAGGCAGCTCACTGCAAACAACACTATGAACAAACTGAAAAACACTTGTTTCTCTGATCATAAGTATGATGTACTCTCGGTGTGAGAGCTGGACGTGAGTTCTGCTTCATGATAGTGGAATCTGCAGCAGCAGGTCCTCATGGAAACAAAGTCAACATTGCACAATCTGCTTTTTATCAGTTCAGTTCTACGAGAAAGCAAACTAGTATGAATATGCCCTTTGTCTCCTGACCTTGTTCTATTTCATGAAAGATCAAAACCTTTATTTCATTTACACTAAACATTCTTTTCCACTGCTATATGGAAAGAGTTTGCAGCAGGTAAATGATCAAATTTTGTGCCATTGCAAAAATGTGAAGTGATCTCAAGTTCTTATTTGTGATGTTTTGATGTTTTTTGGTCATGCTAGTTGCATGACTCTATTGATCAGTCTGTAAGTCGACTCCTCAGTTCATATATGTCAACAACTAGCGGAGGATAGCCATGAAATTTTGTAGAGACGTACATGACTCCCTCGGGATGACTCCTCTCTGACTTTAGTGACCCTCTGACTTTTCCTCTTGACAGCTGTTAATGGATTGCCATGAAATCTGTTTACATTTTTTTTTTTTTTTTTTCAATTTCTTAAAAATGCTCTTTAAGTGCCACCAGTAAGCAAAAGTTTTTACTTCTAAATATCTCAACTTCTTCTTGATGGATTGGCACTAGATGACTTGGTGATCCCCACTTCCTTTGGAATATCGATGAGCCTTCATCACTTAAATGTTATGACATTCCATTCAACCTCAGCAACTCTCCTCTGTGTTTATTGCTCATTAGCAGTTGATAGCATGCTAACATGCTAAAACAAAATGGTGAAGAGGGTTGTTTTGTTGCTGCAAAACATCAGCATGCCAGTATTGTGGTTTGGTGGTGAGAATTTTGCTAAGAACAGCCTCACAGCAGCCAGCCACTAATATCTCAGCAGACTGCTGATCTTGTTAAGCTGGAGATTTTTGGTTAGCGCTTGTCAGACTTTAAATCTGCAGAGTGGAACTCCTCTTGACATGCTTATGATGCAATATCTCGTTAGGTCTAGCCTACTTCATTGCTACAGTTGCCCCCCCCCCACCCCAGCTCCAGCAGTCGGTCTTTACTGACATTAAACACATTGCTACATCTGTGTTAGGCTCTTGCTCAGGGCCCAAAAAGTCTAAATTAGTTTTCAGCTTTATCATCAATCATTTAAAAAAACTGCACATCTAAGCCAACAAATCTATGAACAAGCTATTGTGATACTTTTGTTCTATTAGACAAAGAGCAAAAGGTCAAAGCCAACATAAAAACTCTAGAGAAAATTGTGACTCTCAAGTTAAGTAAAAGTGTCTGCCATCACTTCAGTATCTCTGGTACATCTGCTACGGGTTGAAACACCCCAAACACAGCCTGTATTTGCCGAACCATTCGTTTTTTTGAAGTCTCTGCTGAAGGGAAGGTACCAGATGGACTGTTGTATCTGTTATCCGTATGGCCAACAACAAACTGTTATTTTCTTAGTGTAGTTTCCCTCAGATTCTATCACACGTGAGCATAGAATTAAGATGATATCGGAAGTGGTCACTCGAGGCACATATGAGTCACATCGTGAAATTTGTCTGAATATATCTCATACAACCATCTGCTGACTCAGAATCTAAGGTTTATCCTCCTGTTCCCTGTTGCAACTTCCTGTTAACTCTGAGTCGTCAACTCTGTTTGTCTTTGTCAGGAAGCCATTGAGACATTCAAAGAGGCCCTGAAGTTGAAGTCTGACTTCATAGATGCCTATAAGAGCCTCGGACAGGCCTACAGGTACTGCCAGTTTGTGTAATTCGTATGTGTCCCCCCAGACAATAAGTGAAGCATGTGTGTTTGTATTTGAGGAATTGAGAGTCATACCTTTCCCCTCTGCCTGCCTGACCACATGTCTACTGTTACTCTCTTTGTATCTCTTCTTCCTCTTTCCAGAGAGCTGGGGGATTTTGAGTCAGCGATGGAGAGCTTCCAGAAAGCCCTCATGCTGAACCAGAACCACATCCAGTCTCTCCAGCTCCGAGGCATGATGCTGTACCACCACGGCTCGCTGCAGGAGGCTATAGGCAACTTCAAGGTATCCACAGTTGAATTAAACAGTCTTGTGTGATGTAATTTTTTCCTTAGTAGTCAAATTACATTTCAACGGCAGTTAGTAACACAAAACAACTGTAGCTGTAACTACAACCCCGTGTAATATCTTAAGCTGTCTGTTTGGCCAACCCTCCTTTTTGAATTTCTCTCACCTTTCCCTCTCCTCCCGTTCCGTCTACCAGAGGTGTCTTCAGTTGGAGCCCTACAACGAGGTGTGTCAGTACATGAAGGGGTTAAGTCATGTGGCGATGGGACAGTTCTACGAGGGCATCAAAGCTCAGACTAAAGTCATGTTGAACGACCCACTGCTGGGACAGAAGGCCAGTTCTGAATACCTCAAAGTGAAATACCTCAGAGGTTGGTCTCCCTGCATGCACACACATGAACACATACATAGACAACACTACAATGAAGGAAAAAATTGTGGGTGTTGTTTTTATCTTTTTCATTGTAAAAGTGAACCATATGCAAGTAAACTATCGAGAGTTGGGCTGCACAGTTCATTGAAATATTATCAAAATTACATGAGTGACCAAGTCCAATATCCAAACTGTAATAGTTGAAATATTCTGTCAGTAGTCTGCAGTAGTGCTGCAGACATGCTTTGATCTACACATATTATCCTCCAGATGTTAGAAAACAGACCACAACAGATCATACACATCATTGTGATTCTAATATTTTTTCAGTGAAAAGAACAGTTGTGGTGTGTCATTTATCATTCCCACTAATTATTAATTATGTTGTGATAATAAATTATGTCCAAATAATTACAATATGGTTTCTTTTTTCCAATTTGTGCAACCATAATTGAGCCATCCACTCTATTGAAATTCTTCCATATCATCTACTGAATATCATTAATTATATTGTAGCTAATAACAGCGTCAGTTGGGTTTAGCTAAAGGTCTTTGTGTTATTTGTTGAATTAAATGAAAAAGATGAGTCACTTCTAAATAAGAACCACTTAATAATTAATTTGTTGTGTAAACGTGTTTGATATTACCATGAAGATCTATTTCTGCGTCAACTAAAATAGGACTATGTACTTACACTAGATTATTCAGATGTCATGAATCACTGTTATACAGTATGTGTTTGACTTAAAAGTTTGTTCAGCACTCTACCTTTCTTCACTGTTATTTAAGGGCAGTTTTATGCAGCATCTCATCAGCCTAAAAACGTTCAAATTCTAAAAATTCAAAATATCGCCAGGATCCGATATTCTATACTTGGAAGAAACTGTATCTTATGTAAATATTGTGCAGTGTCCATTCATTAAAGAAAGTAACGGCCCAACATAAAATGTAAACTGCATTGCTAAAAGTTCTGCATTATTTTATAAACTTGAGCATACTGCTTTTTTCAGGTCAGATAAGCTAAAATATAAAAAAATAAATCTGTGCTGCTTATGTATGTTATATCTTATGTTCCCTCTCTGCTGTGCTCCACCTTGTTTTCCACCAGAGTACTCTCGCTACCTGCACTCCCACCTTGATATTCCGGTAGCAGAGTACAACGTGGACCAGGACTTACCGGGGAACTTTAAAAACCACTGGGCCAAAAACCTGCCTTTTCTAATAGAAGACTATGAAGAACAGCCGGGCCTGCAGCCTCATATCAAGTAGGTTTGACGGGTCCATTTCAGCTGAGTCACAACTAGAGCCACAACTTTGATGCAACTGTAAATGTCCTCGTCTCTGCAGATCTTCCTCTGACATTAAAGCATTTAACATAATACTGTCAACATTCATAGTTTCTTGGTATTATTTAAAGTCAATACAGGGTGTGCTACACTTCACCTGTCATCATTAGGAAATCAGAGAAATCAGTTCCGTCAGAGTTCCTTGTCAGATGTTTTTATAGTAAATTTGTTTCTTCTGTTTTACAAAGATGCCATCAAAAGGTTGACAGGCACCCCTTTTATGGTCTAGAGTCAACAAAATTGCAGACTTAATGAAAGCGCTGACAAAGTTCCTCCTTCATATCTTCCTGTATTTGTGTTTTTCAGGGACGTGCTGCCTCAAAATTTTGACAGCTACAGCAGTGAAGTCCAAAAGCTGATCTGCACAGCTGACCACTTGGGGGCGCTAATGCAATACGACACTCCTGGTTTCTTACCCAACAGGAGAATACACAGAGGTACCACTGATACATTCTGAGGCTCTACTGATGATTTAAATGGTAACATCACCAGTAAGGGATTTTTCTTTTTTTCAGCCATGGGTTTAGCGACCCTGGAGGTGATGCAGGCTATGCATCGGACGTGGAGCAACTCCAAAGTACGAGTCAACGGCAAGACCAGACAAATGCAGTGGAGAGACATGTTTGACATAGCTGTTAAATGGAGGAGGTGAGGAATTGTTGAGAAACTTGAGCACCCCTTTTTATCTTGAATAATCCCCCTTCACAAATACAAAGATTTCTACATCAGGGAAGGAGGGTGAGCACGACATAAATCAAGTACATGGGGGTTACAGATTTTTCACAGATGTTTTGGGGTGTAGAAGAAAAAATTACGAGATCTTCTGTGGAAAAAGTAAACTAGTCTGTAGTTAAACTTTGAGAGGATGCACATTCCCACTGTTTTTTTATGTAGTGTTGTTAAGGGTGTGTGTGCCACCTTTATCCTTGTGGACTTTGAGCAGTGGCAACTAATCTGTATTGTAATAAAATACAATAAAGTAATTATAAACATGATTTACAAACTCAATAAAATTTAGATTGAGTTCCTGTTATGTTTAAGTATGTTTCAGCTAGATGAGACAATGCATCTGCAGGTATTTAAATTAGTCTGAAAATGTCTTGAATCCAATAAAATAAAACATTTTAAGATCTAGATTGTCAAAAAACATTTGATCTAATTACATCTTTCTATCTTTGGATTTAGGTTTGTCAAAATAAGTCCACATTTCTATTGTAACAGATCATTAAACTTACCTAATACTGTCTTTGCACTTTCACTTACCTGTTGGCAAAATGTAGATTAACCTCGCTCTAATAACTGCATTCCTTCATAAACCCCACCTCTGGACTGGAACACATACTGTTTATACTACTTATCATTTTGCTTACCTGCAGTGCCTGAGTAACAACAAGATTACTAGTCCAAAAATCTGTCTTAACCAATAAGAACCCAGACCCATTTCTCACTTTGGGACTTACTGAGTTGAGGTCAAACATAAAGCTGTATAAGGAAGATTTTAGGACATTTAAAGCTTTTGTTACAAGCGTGTCACCATGGGGTTTTATTTGAATTTGGTTAAAAATGACCTTGGAAAATTCTTAAAAAGCATTGAATTTAAGTATCTGTTGTCTGTAGACACGATGTGAGAGCAGGGACCTGAAAATTTTGTAACTCAGGAGCAACTGCTGAATCCTAGTCATCTTCAGGAAATAACCCGAAATCACAGGGGAGGAAAGATATCAGAAGAAGACAGATGTTGATATGTGATCACCACTAATTCCACAACCTTACTCTGTCTTCATAACTAAACAAAGTCAGGAGTGAAGCTCATATTCAGCTATGACCACATGTGCCTGACTTACAGCAAAGAGAACTGAGAAGTCAGTCTCGAAATTCTGTAAACTCTAAGATTGAATCACTTCTGTTTACACATCATGGTTGGCTTATAGCATAAAACTAAGCAAACAGACACAGAACAAAGTAAACTTTCCCTCTGTCCTTCCAACCAAACAAGTCAAATCACGTTCCATCAAAGAGTCTTTGGTCGACGGCTAATTGGGTTTCAGTGTTAACAGACTAAACAGACTGAACCGACTTCTCCGCTGTGCTCACAGGATCGCAGATCCAGACCAGCCAGTCCTGTGGTTAGACCAGATGCCCGCCAGGAGCCTCAGCCGAGGCTTCAACAATCATATCAACCTCATCAGGTAACAACTTGGACCGGAGGACGGTGTCAGACACCTCAGTCCCATGAGCCACTTGAATTTCCATGTGTCCTCGCTTCAGGGTTTTTCTCAGCTTTGTAGTGCAAAGTCATATATTACATCCCTTGTTATATAACCTACTAATCTTGGTCTGTCATCAGAGTACTTTTTCATTTTTTTAAAATACTTTTTTGTTTCTTTTTTCCTCAGGGGACAGATTATCAACATCAGATACTTGGCATACTTTGACAACATCCTCGACTTCATCAAAGACAGAATACTGGTGTACCACGGGTAAATTACCCATCATCGATTTACCACCACTTAAAAAACATTTATCATATTCTGCACCGCTTCAGTTGCTATGAATACGTCCTCACTTTTCTGCTGCTTCTTTAGCTAACAAGTTCTTGTTTCCTCAGGGCTTACAACCCCAGAGGACTCTTAGAAGTCCGTCAGGCACTTGAAAATGTGAATAAAGTAGAAGATCTGCTTCCTATAATGAAGGTAAGGACGGAAAACAAGAAAACTGGCAAAAGCAAAATGCAAATAGTTTTCTTTTTAATTTTTGAGTTGAGATTGTTTCCAAAGTTCCAAAAAGCCCAATGTTGTGTTCGTTTACAGTGTGAAAAGTTTTACTGTAATAAACTGTTGTAGTAGCGCAACATCTAGTTGTTTTCATGGTTCAGCAGTGAAAACCCAGGTTTGTTGTGTGTGTGTGTGTGTTTGTGTGTTTTATTTCGTGAAGCAGTTCAACAGTAAAACCAGAGATGGCTTCACGGTCAACTCCAAAGTGCCGAGCATGAAGGATCCTGGGAAAGAGTACGACGGTTTTACCATCACCATCACTGGAGACAGGTACAGCGTCTTACAAGTGAATGTAACGTAAAGGACAGTCTGCTTTTTTTTTCTTGTTACACCAGTATATTTAAGTTGTCGAGCCATATTTGTTTTAAAGGACGTTGCAATATGTTAATGTTGGCAGATTGTGTGATGCTGTCGAGTGAATTTCATGTTTTTTTAAGGTATGCTGTTGCTTGTTTTGTTTGTTTCTTTCACTGTTTGTATAGTCCTTTTTGTAATACTTTTTGTTCCTCTGTTAAATGTGTTATACTAAATAAACTTAACTCACTTCATTATTTTTAAGTCAGGCATTCACTGTGTGACAGTTGACCTGGTGTCAGTTATGCAGGATGTTTCCAGTTTACACTTATGACAGACGAAGAAGATGGAGAATTACTAATTCCCACTTAACTCAGCTGTCTTTTGTCTTCAGGGTGGGCAACATGTTATTCTCAGTAGAGACGCAGACGACAGAAGAGCGGACGCAGCAGTACCAGTCAGAGGTGGAGTCCATCTACAAAGACCTCACTGCCAAAGGAAAGGCATTAATGCTGTCTACTGAACTCGGGGTAAGATTTGTCCCTACAGTTAACAGGAAACATTTTGGGTTTTTTTTTTTGTTTCGTTTTGGCACAACCTCGGCATTCCATGCATAACAGACAGCAGAATTATGTTCAATACAATGATTTATGATTTGAAATGGAACCATTAATATATTATCTAGATTAGAGAAGGTTCCCTCTAAACCTCTGAAAATAAAATGTGATGGATGGTTGTAAAGCTTAAAGAATAAGTTGATTAGTTTATGTCTCAACCGATTAAAAGTTATTACCTCTAGTAGTAAAGTCATTCAGCAAGCAAAAGTGACAATTTTGAATTGAATATCTTTGAGACATTTGAGGATTTTAGGAAAGAATGATGGTCGTATTTAATATTCTATTGCATTTTATAGGAATGCACGAAATGGATTTATTTCAGGCGACACTAATAACTGATAATTACCTGCTTCTCATGGCCAATACTGATAAGATATCTGTTACTGTTTATTTGGCTTTGTTTTATCAGCTCTATTTATTGGGTATAATTTCCGTGTCTGCCAATAACTGATAATTCAAATTTTTATTTTTCCCCATTAATCAAATACTTTGATCATAAAATGTGAGAGATGTTGTGTCAGCTGCATCAAAAAAATAAGCTGAAGACAGATTAAGAGCAGAAATTCCTCTCTGGCTTTTAACTACTCTCAAAACTTGTGCACAGCATAATAGTGAACTGGGCTCAGCAGCCAACAGCTTCAACACATGTAACATATTTATGTCATTTTGAGTCACCTGTCAGCGCAGCATTTCCCACTCAGCAGCATCTGACAACAATCTACACATCTGAAATGTAATTTCTGTCCTCAGTTCCTCTCTGCCCTTCTGCAAAAATAATGCAGATTTCAATTTTCTGGACGGCCCAACTGTGGAGGGAATTTAATGAATTCTCTGGAGAATATCACAATAATTTAGATCATTTTTCAGGATTGTGGCAGAATGTGTTTTCCAGCTACATGCTGTAAATCCCTTTCAGACTATTTGCAGTGAAATATAGACTTTTGACTTTGTTATTATCAAACCAGGAGAGTCTGTCTGTGTGTCAGTGGTTCATCTTCTGTTATTGTTACATGATTTATACTGATGGCTGTGATAGCAGCCAACACTGCTCCTTTTATTGTAACAGCCAGACAAGGTTTTGCCTCTGGCCTGAAACAGATACCTGAACAGTATGAATAACCTGTTGTGTGTTGGGACTTGTGGTTCTTTTCATTCAGTCTGCAGCCATCTCTGCTTTCACCCTCACTGGATTAACTTAACAAAAACAGTGACAACACATGGTAAAACATTTTAAAAATGGAAGACATGTGCTTTACAGTTGACTATATGTTCATCTTTGTATTTTCAGGATGCAGATGCTGTGTGTAACCTGATCCTCTCCTTGGTTTATTACTTCTGCAACCTCATGCCCCTCTCAAGAGGGTCCAGGTAATGAAAAAATGTCTAAACAACATATAAGCATAACTTGTGACTAATGACTGTGTGTTTCTCATTGTAGTTTACATAGAAATTCTTCTTAGAAACGTATTATTAAATTAGCTGACGTTAAAAGTCTGGCGACAACACAACATTTAAAACCACAGTTTCAGCAGGTGTACTGGTGATGTCTGATGTGTGGATTTTAGGTCAGGAACGTTTCTGACAGCTTATAGGAGAGGAAACCGCTAAAAGCCCTGATTGGATTTATGTTTGAAGAACAGCATGTTCTTCCTTTTGCTGGTAAAGTTCAGTCCAGGTAATAATGGAGCCTTAACAGCCTGCAGGTGTAATGTCAAATATATCTGTAATGTGCTGAGACTGGTTTACTGTAGCTTACATTAAAGACTCATCCTCAAAACCAGTTGACAATTTGGCACACAGTACAATGTGAAAACATTTGAAACATATGCATTACAATAATAACATTTAGAAAACTTCAGCGGGTGTTTTGGCAGCCAGTGGTCATTGAATCTTGTGGATGTTTGGTGTTGAAAGTCAAACATGTTTTATGTTTCTTGAGGAAGCTTCTCTCTCCTCCACATTGAGTTTCCCACAACTTTCAGGACAGGAAACTTCTAAGTAACCTGAATTGATTTTGTGCTCGCAGAACTGCATGCCTCCAGTTGCTAAAGAACAGACCAAGTTATTGCAAAGCTGAAACAGCCCGCGGGTGTAATGTTATATATTTGCATCTTCTCATAACGAATAGCAGAATGGGAATTTGTGTTCCTCTGTGATGTGCTGGGACAAGTCTACTCTGCAAGTAACTGTCATTGTGGCCAACAGTTGACATTTGGCACCCAGCACACTGTGAAAAACATGACAACAATATACAGTGCTATATTGACATTTAGAGAATTGGCAGCCAGTGGTCTTTGAATCTTGTAGATTTTAGGTAATGAAAGTCAAACATGTTTTATATTTCTTGAGGAGGCTTCTCTCTCCTCCAGATTGAGTTTCAGACAACTCTTAGGAAACCTCTACAATCCCAGAGAGCAGAGGCATCCCAGAGCAGTCACAGTTTTGACGTAAAGAAACATTTCACTCCCAGAAAGATGGATCATGCAAAAAAACTGGGCTGTCTCACAAATAATAGACAAATTATTTTTGAAATTGGCACAACATGACCATAGAAAACAGAAAAGGAGTGTTTTTTGGTTTTTCACTTGGAGTTAATTTTGACACAGGAAACAGTAACAGTACACCAAAGTATTGCTGAAGGTTCTTAGTCATCCAGGTCAGTACGCAACACACTACCAGTCAAAAGTTTGGAGACACCTTCTCATTTAATGGTTTGTCTTTATTTTCATGACTGTTTACATCGCAGATTCTGTGACTGGTAGTGTACATGCTTCTATAACATTTTAGACGAGAAGTTTGAGACGTAAACTGGCAAAGTTCTCATTCAAACCATGATACAAGTGTGTGATAGCGTTTGTCTGCTCTGCTTCTCCTCAGTGTGGTGGCGTACTCGGTCGTGATGGGAGCACTGATGGCCAGTGGGAAAGAGGTCATCGGCAGGATCCCGAAAGGAAAGGTAATCAGGAGTGCGCCTCTTGCTTCCTCTTGCATGTGAGACTGGTAATGTGAACCCTAGCTCTATCATAATGTCCGATCAGAACACACAACACTTGTCTTTCTTTTAATTATGAAACTTTTTAACTCAGCGCTGCGTTGATGCTTTCCCACACCTCTCAGTTGCCAGGTATCTGGCTCTTTCATAGCTCTTACTGTTAATGTGCTGTCCTGTCTGAATAAAAAACAAGAAAAGCTGATATTTGATAGCATAGCTTGATGCAGCCAGCAATTTTATGCATTCCATGCATGAAAAGCTCTACAAAAAGAATTTAAATAAACACTAAACTCAAAGTCTTTTGCTCTTGCTGAGCAGACATATTGTTCAAATTCACGCCAGACAGAAACGAAGCAGCGCTGAAATCTGATCAGGTGTGAGAGAGACAAAGTCTCTAAAGGTTCAGCTGGTGTCAGCCAGGACACTTTTTGACAGTGCTTAAAATGTCCAGGTGTCCGTTTGCTCGACTAAAGAGTTTTTGATAATAAATGGATCTTAAAAAAAGAAATAAAACCTTTTAACTTGGAAGAAATGAGAGAACGTAGAGAAACAAGTGGAAACATGGTACACGGCTGTTCCATGTGTAGTCAGTGCATTCTCAGATATATTCATTCTAAAGTCTATTTTCCCAGAGCATCATGTGTAGGTGTGTAAAACTCTTGCTTCACAGTTGTTCAAATCTCGTTTCAGCTGGTAGACTTTGAAGCCATGACCACACCCAGCCCAGACAGCTTCAGTAAAACTGCCAAGAGCTGGATGAACCTCAAGAGGTAATTAGACAAACGACATTCTCTGTTTGCTCTTCTTGGCTGAGACCATTTTTTTAAGATACTTTCCTTCCTCAACAGTTTGCCAGGCTGGTACCAGAGCCTTCCATCCGTAGCAGAGACATTCCCGTCAACCAGAACAATGATCGAAGTCCTCAACACAGACTCGTCTTCACACTGTCCAAAGAAGTCCTAACAAGACTTCTGCACAGTAGACGAGTCGGGTTTAATAAAGTCTTAAAATGGAGCTTAAACACTGGGGAGAACAAAGGGATTGTCTTCTTCTGCAGCCCAAACACTGATTGAGTCAGTTCTCCAAAAGCATCTGAGCCGTCATGATTATTATTTCAATTTAAAGACGGATAATCAAAAGTGTTACTTGGCACATTTAGGGGGCAGGGAGGTGAGCTGGTTTGTGAAAAACTACAATTAATGGATGAAGGTTCTCAGTCGGCAAGGACATGGTAATTCTAAGTGCTTTATCACAGGCAACTTGACTTGTTTGAGTCTCAAGAGGTTTGGAGAGTTTGGAGAGGTGAAACGTCTTCAAGACACTGAAATGAGTCCAGTAGCCTACGATAAAGCACTGTAGAATTACAGTTAATCTTATTCTGATGTCAGATCAACCCTCCAAATCCTGCTCGTTTCTCCGTCATCCTCCCTTAAATACTCCCTCACACGTGGCTCTGAACAACACATTTGTGAACGTTTGACCCATATAAGACAAAAAAAAAAGCAACAACCATTAAGACATTTGAGGTTTTATGGAAACCAAGAACAGCCATCCTTATATTTTTTTCAATTGCTGTTCTTAAGTACAATTGTGAGGTACTTCTACTTCTACTACTCACCCTCCATTACATTTCGTGTGAGAGATTATTGCATCAGAGGCAAAGAAGCACATTTTTGAATTGGTATATTTTATCTGTTATCTGATGGAAACATCACAGATACTGACCATCAAAAAAATACTGAATGTCTGCCCCAATAGTCGATCTGCCCCCAAATGAGATAAATCACCCCGTTATCACAACAAAAACAAGATAGCAAAAAAGTTAGCTCATCATCTCGGCATGAACAAAATGAGAATAATAACATGGCTGTTCTTGGCTTCCGTACAATCTGCACAACTAAAAAATACATTTTAATAATAGACTTTCAGCTCACAGAACACATTTAGTCAAAGTTTGTAATAATTTAAATTACAGTATTGAATCAGTTTTTTGATCAGACAGGAGAAACTCAGACATTTTAATGCTTGCGACAACACCACCTTGAATTCGTCCTAGTATTTCCACACCGGAGCTGTTTGGGGAAGACGACGGAGAACACCGGTGCCACAGTTTGGGATGCAGAAGTGATTCTTTCCACCCTCTTTTTCTCTGCTTTATAGGGCTCACACTCAAATACCCAAAGCACAAAGTCCATCTCATGAACCATCAGCATGAACTATCTTATGTTGTATCTTCATGGTTAAAATCCGAGCTTTAGATCACCTTTTAAATTTAGATTTGTTAAGTTT
Organism: Acanthopagrus latus; assembly: GCF_904848185.1. Taxonomy (NCBI): domain Eukaryota; kingdom Metazoa; phylum Chordata; class Actinopteri; order Spariformes; family Sparidae; genus Acanthopagrus; species Acanthopagrus latus. Next base: position 8,369,335 of record NC_051060.1, on the reverse strand, counting down.
TGGATCACTGGTATGACAAAAAGTTTTCATTTAACATTTTAAGATTATTTTTGAACCACTGTTGTGCTCACACAGTCCGGCCTATCAGCAGAGAGGAGGTTTGGGGATTTGAACAAATACGAAACGAGAACTTTCAGGGCTATTGAATTCCACTTGGGATACTTGAAGCAGTCTCTTCTATTTAGTTTTCTTGACGCTCACAGGAAGTGTCTCTTCTCTTACCGGGGACTGAACCCCGCTTTCTTTTGATGTGACCAATAGAGGGGCTGGTATGAAGATGGCTGGCTGCTGAACTGACGCGTGAGGAACAGTCAGAGATTTAAGAGACTTTTCGGAGAGCGACTAGTTATTTTTTGTGACATTTTGTCAAACAGAGCTGAAAAGATTTGTCAGTTGATGGACAACATATTTTAAGATTTAAGTATTTAATTTCTTTTACATTTACAGTTTAACACAGCAGAGAAGAATGATCATTAATACAAAATCAATATTAAACAGCTGATTGGAATTGAGAAGATGCAAAGCAGTACTGTTATTCTATTATTCTGTATTTAATGTAATTGGACCTTTTGTCATATAATAAGTGATAATCCAAACATGAGAAATAGAAATAAAGCCTCCAGAATATTCTCTGACATCTCTGACTGTTGAGGGTTGGTTATCGATGAGGGGAAAGCACACCACACACTGTTATTTTCCTCAGCTATCATTCCTTTTAGCTTGCATTTGATAACATCTGTGTCAGATTTTCTTTACATTCTGTTATGATCTCATGGATTACATTTTGTGCGTATGAGCCGTTCGTCGAGACACCGCACAGCAGTAGTTTAGTTCGGAAGAGCTCACATCCCCCCAAACTTCTTAACCATCAAACACTCTCACAGCCTAATTCTGTCAAGCTCACAGAGATCTGGAGAACCCAATTGGACCAGCGGACATTTACTTGGCAGTTTTCTGTTTGGTATTCTCTATAGTGAATGTTTACTAGTTAAAAAGTAGTCGACAAGATTGAGCGCTGGCAAAACTTCCATGGAAGTCTAACACGCACAGATTCAAATCACAAAGCTGCTCTTGTTTTACGTTGTTCATAATTGTTCTAACCTGGCCAAAGGGTGATTCACATGAGGGAACTTACTGGGATGTGATGTTTACATGCAGCGACCAGATGAAACAAAATACCTGAGTGAGTGACACTAGTGACCATTAGTGTGTATGCGACTGCTGCCTGTGTTTTCTTTTTCTTTTTTTTTTTAAAATGACTCTTCAATGTTGGTTTAAGCACAAGTAGAAAAATCACCTGGTATGATCTGAACGTTTTCAAACTTTGGAACAAATGTCAACAGTTTTCTTTCTCTTTAATGAATCAGAGGCCTTTAATGATAAAGCATCATCACTGATAGTCGTGTAAATGCTGCCGAATTTCTTAATTGAATGTCCAATCTTTAGTTTAAACGATTTCCAGGAAGTAAGAACAAGCTGATCTGTTCGGCGGCATATCCACTTTTTGTTTCCTGCATTTCTTGTGTCGTTTTTTTTTTTTCCTTCACATCAATGATTGTGCTGACTGGTCATCATTTTTCTTTCTTGCACTGGGTGACCCGGTCATTAAGTGCTATGGTGGGCTTCAGAGCTTAAAACTTGAAGGAGGGAATGTTTTATTGAATGAGTGACTGAATGTTCAGCAGTCAATAAAATCTGGTTGACAATTTTAACAGCCTCTGTTCTTCTTTTTTTTTTCTCAACACACCTCGTACCTAAATGAGTTAGTGGGTGGGTTGAACGTGAATCCTAAAACAGCATGACTGTTGCAGCGTATCAGCCACAGGTGCAACTAAACTTCATCATATGGTCTTATGGTCATATGGTAAGTTTGGTTAGGTTAAGGCAAGAAAAATACTTGGTTAGGTTAGGAAAACATGGCGGTTTTATGTTTAAAAAGACTACATTATGTATTCAGCTTCAATCATGTGATGTAGGTGATGTAACTTTACCCTTACAAGTTAAAATAACTCAGCTCAACACAAACAGATAAGACGATCCTTTCTGAATTGAAAGATTTAAATGCATGAAAAAAAATTCTGGGTAATGGGTATGAAATTTAAAAATGAGTAAAAAGGCAGTAAGCACAATGGAAACAATTTATCCCATCAACTATCCCAAGCTGCCTCCCTTTGCAGCTTTTTCTGCTCTTTACTTTTTCTGACTTGGAGAGTGGGTGGCAATCAGCTGCTTTCACAGTCCACCTATATAGTTGTTTCTCTGACTTAAAATATATAATGTGCTGCAAACAACTTTTTAAATAAATGGTTATTAAACAATCCGTATTTTTTCTGACAGTTTAATATTTTATTTTTTGATTTACTAGGTTGAAAATCATGAGATCGCATTAACCAGGCATGAAAATCACTCACCTTTCAGCGAAATTCGCGATGCTGTGTTTGTCAAACAGCTGGATGCAGGGAGTGCAAGTGCGGCTGGAACTCGTCTTGGCTCAAGCTAGAAGGCAAAGTCACAGTAAGAGGACAAGAGTTATGTTTTCGGGAAGATCAGTAAGCAGTGATTTGCATGCTGCATTCTCTGTCAGAAAGATATTAACTATGCAAACAAGGGCAGCCATGCACTGCAGGCACACTGTCAAACAGAAGTGCACAAGAAGAAGGTGCAGGTCACAGCATCATCACACAGTGTAGCCAGCACTTCATGAGAGAAGTTGTCAGTCTCATGTGTTATATAGCATAATGTGACCATGTATAGATAGATACTTTATTATACATTCATACAGTCTTGTAATTCTGCTTGATTTTTCTCTCAAAATGCATCAGATTGATACTTTTAAATATGAAGTATTAAAAATTTTCTTCCAGGGGGACCATGCCCCCTGGACCCCACAAGAGGGGTCAGATCCTTCACACCGTTTGTACCCCTGACCCATTTTCATGCCTGATTAACTGCGAAAGCCCTTAAACCTGCATTCGCTCCTGCATGGCCAGCAGGGTGCAACTCTGGTTTCAAAATGAAGTCTGTATGTAAGCTTATGAGAAAATGACCCTACTTCTCACTTGCTTTACTACCTCAGCAAACAGTTTCCTAATGCGCTTGTGGTCTCAATCTCCAGTTTCAAGTCTTCTTTAATGCAGCATGATGCTCATTTTGTAAATGATGGTCCCATTTAGAGTCGAACAGACGACAGAGCTGGGCGTGCCCTGGGGCACGGCTACCTTGTGATTCTAATCTCTCGTCCAAATATGGTCACGTCTGAAAAAGAAAAAAAAAAAAACAGGATGTAACGGCCCCTAGTGTCAAACAGAGATCATAAACTAATGGTTTTGGTAATGGACATCACAATAGGTGAACATTGGGGAGATACCTATGATTAACACTGGTTTGGTTTGGAATATTTCTATTTTCATCAGGTCCAACTATAGTTTTGTTTCTTTGGCAAGAAGGTAACCATAACCTCCATACAAGGTAGACGTTTTGTTTGAATTGTTTTGTGTTAAAGTGAATTTAACTGAAGAAGTTGTGTTTCAGAGGTTTAATTCAGCCAGTGCAGACCAGTTTATAAAAAAAATTGGGATCAACTGGACGTAGCTGTATGAAACCATTTTATTTATCATTTTTCCTTGCTGTTTTTTTTTTTTTTTTTCTCCCATTTACTTCAGCTGATACTTCAGCAGTTGCTGCAACACTTTTTTTTCTCTCTTTTGCTGTGAAGCTCCAGAAATGTGTCAACTACAAAACTGTATCCAATTTTCCATCGGCATGAGGGTGAGCAGATAATGACTGCATTTTGATTTTTGGGTGAACTTCTCCTTTAAAGTATGATCAGAAATACACCAACCATTAAATATTACCATTATCCAAGCACAGTTTGGAGGGAAATATTGTAGTTTTTACTCAGCTATGTTTATCTGACAGCTGTGGTTTCTTCCCACTTCCCATACAGAGTTTTACGTGCGTTACATAGGCTGTGCAGTGTCATGGATTACAACATCTGCATAAATGAATCATTTTCCTCTCTTATTGAAACGTGTTTGTATAAAACGTTTACATTCAGGATTTTGATTCTTATAATCATTTTTATTAAAAAAGAAAGAAAGAAAGAAAGAAAGAACAGAAAAAAGAAAGAAAGAAAGAAAAGAAAAAAAAAATCTTCTTCTCTTGTAGGTGTCGCTGCTCACCACTGGGTGCTGCCTAAACCCTGAATCCCGCACAGGGCTCCCGGCGCCACGTGATTGCGTCACGTGGTCCGGCTGCATTTAGCCCTCGTCTCGTGGGTGCCGGTTCACTGTTAGTCGCGAGCGCTCCAGGTGGGACCAGGGAACGGCAGGTGGCCATGGCTGAGGACGTGACTGTGTCAGAGGAGACTCTGACCAGCAGTCTGAGTCTGCTGGTCAACTTGGGCAAAGTCCTTCTAGAGAAAGCCAAGCAGGAAGCAGCAGGTAGGACTGATTCAGATGAGGGATGCATTTCATGTCACGGACCGCGTTGGAAATGTGAGGGTCTTAGTGTGTTTCGTTGCACAGAGAAGCAGACACCACGTAGAAAAAATGTTTTTTTTATTTTTTATTTTTTATGGAGAATGAGTTGTGTTGGTCTTTTGAGTAATTCGGCATTGAGGAGATACACAAACGCTTTCTTTTATGCGTTTTTAATACTGTACATTACTGCTCTAAGCGCGTATTTGAAGAAACACTTGACACCATAATAAAAGACAACATTATTAGAATCATTACGACAACATTTACTGCTCCATAGCAGATTTACTATACGACGAATTGAAGAAGAGGTCAGATTGATTTGGTGGTAATGTTTATTCTCGTTTTGTAACCTATAAATTGTTTCCAGTAAGCATATATCATAAAAATGCGTGGATTTTTAATGAGATTCGTGGTTCCGTTCCCCTACGTAAGATAAATGTCAAATCTAGCGGAAGTAGATAAAATAAAATACTCTAATTTTCACCACCGAGGCTGCGTGTTAAGATGACCCACTTTTGTCACATTGCCATCTGATAAGACTATAATACAATGCTCCTTTTGATTATTTCATAATTGTGGTGTTTCGCACATGCGTCCTGTGAGTTGTAAAGCAGATCAGTGTGATCAAATCACTGGATTTAAAGTCCACCCCCTGGCGAATGTGGTGTAATGTAATCCCTGTCATGCTCATTGCCAACACAATGACATTGCACAAATCAGCCTGAATAAATAACTATTGTTCTCAAACAGAGTCCCTGGAGAAGTTCGTCCCGTACAAGATCACCACTTTGTACGGGTTGATGACAGCCGGAGCGCAGTTATTCAAAAGGTGAGGTGATCTCAGTATTAGTACAGATACATCCAGTTGTGTCGCCGGCAAAAGAAATTCAAGTGAATCTAGTTTTGCTTTTTTTTTTTTTTTTTCTTATACCGTGAAGTAATCTTGTTCTTTGTTACTGTCGCGCAGCCTGGGAGTGAAGAAGAAGAGTGAAGCAGAAGCTGTGTGGCAGAAGTTTTATCAGTAAGTATCAGATCTTCTTCCTCATTCACACTCCAGCAACGACTGACCTAAATTTGATGCTTGTCATAAAACATGACAGATGAGTCAATACAAGCCCTGATTTTATTGAGCCGACAGTATTTACTGACCTCAGGCGATAAGGAAACTCATTCCACAGGTGGAGAGCTGAAAAAATAAAAGCTGCTTCGCGATGCTCGGCTCTGATCCTCTCGATGCTGAGTCGAGAGGTGAATTAGACATTTATCAAGGCGAAACATTGAGGAAAAAAGGGGGGTAAAGTCACTGTGTCCGATCGCTGTCTTGTTAGTTATTAATGGAAACGAGAGCTCAGTGTTGACACGACTTTATCACACTACTTTTGTGTTTTTGCAGCCGTGCAGCGGTGAGAGAGCAGGTGGACGAACTTCTGCAGCTGGAGGTTTGTATCTGTGAAGCCTGTCGTCTCTTTTGCCCCTTTTTGCTTTGATTTCAATGTTGCAGATAATGGCTAAAATTCAGTTCTGGAGTTCTCACGCAGTAAACAAACACATCCAAGTTATCATATAAATGGCAATATTTATTACTGAATTGTGGTGTTGTAGAAGTATAAAGTTGCAAATAGTGCGTCAACATTGTAGTTAAGAACAGCAAGTGCCTACAGTCATCCCTACAATATTGTTGCAATATCACAATATTTTTGACCAAACTCCTCAATATTGATATTGCAACAGTATTGTAGGGATGACTGTCAGTACTTTTGTAAAAAAAAATCAACCAAATTAGATATTTTATAAGTAATCATCAGTGATGTGGATATGACTAAGTGAGTAAGACAGCAGCACATGCTCTGTCACAGGACATGGCCTGGTTATCTTAGAAACAAGAACATTATTACAGATCATGTCTGAACCAGTTTTTGCCATTTCGTCAGACACCAGTTTACGATTTCTTCATTTATATCTAAACAATCAAAGCTATCATACATGTTTTATCCTTGTTTTTACACCATGTGTTGATTTGTCTTTAAATGAGTGTATGAGTGACCTGACGCACTGTGATTTACTGGTGTGTGTCTCTGTGTTTGTGTGTGTGTAGAGTGATTGGGACTCCTTCCTGGTGAGTGTGGACGAAGGCCTGCAGACGACAGCCGGACTGTCAGGGGGAACGATAGCAGAGAGCCTGAGTCCCGATACGCCGTTCACCGACGGACGAAGCGGAAAGTGAGTTTGCGACCTCACCTCGAATGTTTGTCCTCTCACCACCTTCATCAGCCAGACCAGTTGGATTAAAGGTGTGTCGAAATCTCGAGCTTTATCGTGTCATTGCGCGTTTACAGGAGCGTGACTCTGGGTCAGTACCTGGATCAGGGTCAGAAGCTGCTGCTGGTTCTCATCAGACATTTCGGATGACTGCCGTGACGAGACCACGTGGCCGAGCTGGAGGCCAGTCAGGTCAGTCTACAGTCTAATGGTACAACTTACAGCCAGTTCACTCGGCTAAAAAAACTGTATTTTGGGTTGATTAACAAAAGCAGTTTGTATAATACTTTAAGTCCAACGTCCTCAACCAAGTGGTCATGACCCTTTCATGTTGTTTTTCCAGACTTTCCTCTAATCTCTACCTCTTTTCTTGTACAATGCTGATTATTTTACTACCAAGACTTTTTTTTCCAAAGTGTCCTCACTTTTCTTTGTGACTGGCAGTTGAACAAAAACATGGGAAAGGGAGTCAAACAGATCCTCGGGGTGGCTTGTGATCAGTGTTCATGTTTAATCTTCTTCTTCCTTGTCGTCTCTGCAGGCTGTCCTCGAGGCTCGGTCGGTGAAGGTCTTGGTGGTTGCGTTCGGCAGCGTGGAGGGAGCCCAGATGTGGTTTGAGCAGACCGGGTGTAACTACGACATGGTGTTGGATCCACAGAGAACGGTCAGGATGCGTGTTTTCACCCTCACTGACTGACTGACTGTAGATTTGAACAGTTCATGAGGAAATGGACTGGATGAAAAGACGCATTGGAAATTCAAGAGTCAAAAGGCGATTGATGGAAAATAGAAAATGGCAGTGACCCTGCACAAACAAGCTGAAGGATCCTGAGGATTTAGCAGCTGTTTGATGATGTGTCATGGAAGCCGAGCCTCCGAGCAGTTCGCTCTGCAAAGTCAACCGCCAGATGTGAGACAGAAGCGAGGGCGATCGACCAATATGTGAAAAATGTTTCCACACATGCCACAGAAGCTCTCATCAATCATTACGAGCGTGTGAATACTTTTTATACTGCTGAATCCAAAGCGGATGTCTTGCTCTTCCTCTTGACGATATAAATGTGCAACAGTGTGTTACTGCAGCTCTTTAACACAGCTGGTCCTCTGTACTGCAGGTGTACAGGAGCTTCGGCCTCGGCTCGTCCTACGCCCAGGTGATGAAGTTCGGCTGCCTGCTGCAGTACGGCGAGTACGGAGCCGTGGACAGAGACTTCCCCGACGTCCCCCCTCGCCTGCTGGAAGACATCTACCAGGTAAAAAAACCAGACGAACACGCAGCAAACACCTTGATACTGATGTGACGGACTTCACGCGCAGCTTTAATGTGCCGTTACGTTTTCAGATGGGAGGTGACTTTTTGCTGGACGGCGCAGGGAAGGTCCTTCTTTGTCACCCGTGCAAAACCCCTTTTGACCGGCCCACTGTGAACGACATCCTGCAGGCCGCAGACCGCGCGAAGCTGTGAGGAGGCATCTGAACACGCCGACGACACCACGGAAGAAGAGCAGCGCTTTAACCACACGTTCATGACGTCGCGCCTCGCTCTCATGACACCATGAAGAGGCGCGACCGATGCAGAGCTGTGAAGCAGAGACGGCTGATCTTCTTTGGTCGTGTCAGTGTCGTTATGGCAGCATTTTTTGGATGAATGGTTGAATAGTGAACTGGATCACAATGTAATTATAAATATAAATGTAATGTATCTTAAAAAAAGATGCTGATTTGCTGTACTTTTTAAAAAATCTTTAAATTAATACAGCATTTCTTATGGCTTTACTTTAAAAGTGCCTTAAGCAGATTTTGCCGCCTCCATGTGGCAGTGAGAGGTACTGATTTTAACTCTGACTCATGCATCATGATGTCAACTCTGACTACTTCATGAGACTTATTTCCTTCCATGTGGATCGCCCGGTTGAAGATGAAGGGAAGAAAAAAAATAAGTCCTGCTGCATCCCTTGCTCCTAATCTATTTTTTTTTAATCCACATGTATGTTTAGATTAAATTTGGATATTTTACTGTAGAAAATAGATGTAATTGCTGCTACAGGTCTGATATGTTCATGTCTCTAAATAAAATATGCACATCATTTGTCTCTAACTGTCGGCAGTTTGGCTTTAAAAATAACTCAGGATGAAACTCAGGATAGCCTTCTTAATGCCTTCCTGTTCCATGTACAAAAATACTGGCATTTAATATCTGGTCATATTTATAATCGCATCATGTATATGATGTTTCTGATTGAAATAAAGACCCTTACTGATTGTAGACTGTTTCATTTAAAAAAAAAAACACACAGACAGCCTTCTTGAAATGAAAATGGGTCCTATAGACAAATAGACGTATTGATATTTCTAAAAGAAATATCAATACGATAATAGAAATATTTTTGTATCTGCACCAAAACTCACGTTTACTCTCTGTATTAAATAGAAAGCTGAAGTCACGCCTCTTCTGGTTTCCCTCATGACCTTAATTTGGAAAGAATTGTACAGTGGTCAGTGGAAAGACACAAATATATTTCTGATCCCGTTTCAGCTGTGCCATGAATTACACATATGATGTTTGTGAAATAAAAAGATTATTATCCAGGACACATGAGGAAAAACCGGGAGAGGCTTCAGGAGTCCTGCACCCTACACGTGTGACCTGAGTAGAGAGCCAATTTCACGTTTCTTCCGGTTTGCCCCCTGGAACCTTATTTCAGAAAGACTTTGTATGGCAGTGGATGGAGAGAGACAAATCATTTTAGCAGTTTGTCATAAAACTAATGAAATGTAAGATTGCCAAAATAGGTTGTTATGAAGATCTAAACAGCCAACAGTCTCTTTAGTGATGTCAAAATCTGAACCAAAACCTGTAATGTAAACATCGTAGAGCTGCTCCTGTATATTAGCAGCTCACAGAACTGACAACATACCCTTTCACATAACTGCAGCTGTCAATATGATTATTATTGTGATTTATTTTGTGACTTTTTGGGCACCTTTTCTGTGCAGAGTTGGCGGCCATCTTTAGGACGGTGCAGCTCACTGAGCGATTTAACACAAAAATAGATGATTTGTTTTTAAATTAATACAAACATCAACTTAATTGTCTTGAAAACTTTGAATTGACAATCATCATATGTGTAAAGCAGGATAAAAAAAAAAAAGCTTGACTCTCTCCATTCACCACCATGAATTGTGTCAACTTCAGCTCTAAATTTTAATTGTGCAACGACCTTTGTTCATCATTATCATATCATTATCATATAATTAAGATAATTTGATAGTAAAATATTGAAGTTTTGGGTAAAAAAAAATGCCTGAGGGGTTACTGAGGGGTGTGCAAACTTTCAGGGAAGACAACAATGATTATGGTGGTCCCAAACATCCAACGACAGCCATACTTTAAGTTTACTCACCATCACTAATTAAAGTAATAAAAATGAACACTTTATTAATTGTTGCTTTCGTAAAATTATAGCCTGTTTCAGAATGACAACACCCCCCCCCCCTTTGAAAATGGTATGGGTCACATAACCTGTCATGTACTGATATTAACCAGTATAATGATAAACTGATAGCTAGCTAATGATGGAGTGAATTTACTTGCTATTCCTGGACCGCTGCATAAATTGTAACACCAAAGAGAGAGAGAGAGAGAGAGAGAGAGAGAGAGAGAGAGGAGAAGAAGAAGAAGGAGAAGAAGAAGAAGAAGAAGAAAAAGAAGAGGGGTCTGGCCCAGAGGTTCGGACCAAAATAATAAGGTAATGACCAACTTTATTTTGAGTCTGCTGTCAGAAACCTGCTCCCAGGCGGACTACAGAGGTTTAGCCAGGAGGCTAACGTTGCTAGCCAAGTGGTAGCTAGTGTCAGTGAACGGAGCCGCCACCAGATGTGCAGAAGAGAGTGATCCTGATAATAATTCTTACATCAACATATTTTTGTAGGAGAGAAATTTACATTCAGCTCTTTATATACAACTTTTGCGTTTTACATATTGAAGGGCTTCACATACATTGATGCTGTGTTACTTTTCCATTTCGGGGCGTTGAAAGGGGATCCACATGTGATACTGCAGCTCTACAGATGGATCAGCAGTGGAACATGGCAGTCACACCCGGGGCCAGACTTTATCACAACATCTTTAAACATCAGAAGTAACTGAGACTTTCTGCCTAATTCCTGTTAAGCCCAAATACACACTGATTTATATCTCCAAGAGTCTGTGCTGATTCTGAAGAAAGTGCCTCCAGCTTTTCATGTTTTCCCTTTGAACAAATATTTAAAATTCCAGGCGTGAGATAACAGCATTGTCCTGACTGGTTTACATTAATATCCCTGCAGCTACATGAATAATATCATATTTATAATACTAACGTAATCTGATGAAGTCTTATTCATTTATTTTAAGAACTTAAATAGCAATATATGAATTTGTGCGCATTTGAGATATATTTCTTCACCTTAAAAACGTAAGATACCATGAAATATCATTACACTTTTTTTAACAAAGGAAAAATGTACACTAAATGTGAATTTAACCGCATATTTATAATAAAACACATACGGCTTCCTCACCTTTGAATACAACCAATCTAGTTTAAAGGTCCTATTTGTGAGAAAAGTAGATTTTTGAGTCATTCCAAACTCTTCAAAAAGTGACGCTCTGGGTCTCCCAGTCCTCGTCACATACTAACACTCTAGGACTGAAGGTAGGGTTGGCCGCCATCAAGGCATCAGTTCTTGAAGTGTTTGGAATGACTTAAAATCTCCACTTTTCTTGAAAAAGGGACCACTGAAATAATTTTAAAGGGAAATAAGTTATTTGAAAATGTAATGGACTGGAAGTCAGAGTTACAGACGTGTGGGAGGGTTGAAAAGTGTTCAGTTTATAGTGCCACCCTGTCATCAAACTCGCAGAGATAGTTCATGGTCCGATCGCAGTAGTGGTCCCACCAGTCGCCGTCATCTGACGACATGGCCACGCAGTTCTCTCGTCTCCCTCCATCCGGCTGGCTGGACAGGAAGTGTTTGCGCCACTGGAAGTATTGGACCCGCGTCCCATCGTCGAAAAGGTACATGCCCTCAGATCGCAGGTCGTTGATGCCCAGCCAGACGGGCCAGTTCCCGGGGTGGAAGAACGACTTGACGTAGTCGGCGAGGGCCTCCTGCTCCTTCCGGTCGCGCGGCATCGCCATGCGGCCGCCGCGTTCCAGGCACTTCCTGGATGCTCCTGCGTAGTCTTCATGGCTGTTGTACACAAGATAGCATTTGTATCCCATCCTGCGTCCCTTCTGGCAACCTAAACAGCAGAGAAAAACAAGACAGATGCTTTATCACACATTTAGAAAATGACTTCTATTGGCCTCCTGGGGGCAGTGTCATACGCTGTTAAATCGCTTTGTAAAGTTATTACTGGAAATGTGGGCAACCCTTTTTCTTATTTTTTATAAGTCACAAAGTTAAGTTAGCATCCAGTTGGCGTCATGTTTGACAATTTTTAAGCAACAGTGTCTTTTTTGGTTATCTAAGAATTTTGCTGCTTTTCTTTGTCAGGCTCCGGGTTTCAGATGTCGGTTGGACGAAAGAAGCAATTTAAAGACGCCCTTTGGACTCTGGGGAATTGTAAAAAGCTTTTTTTTTAACATTTCTAATGAAAAAGGTTGTTGCAAACGGTAGTTAGTTGTCTTCTGCGCGACCTGTGAGCTTGAGGACATCTCAGCAGCAGACGGGGAGCAGCAAAGAGCCCCGGGGGAAGTGTGTTACCTTCCAGCCTCCCTGTCTCCTTGCGGTTGTCCTTGCTGTGCTGGTAGACCTCCTGGATTTTGTCCTCGAGCTCCCCGACTTTAGCTGCCGTGTGAGTGAACAACAAACACAAGGAGACATGAAAGTCAGTACAGAGCGTCATTCTGTCGGCTGTTTTCCACATTAAAGAACTGAAGCAGCAAATGGAACCCCTGTTTCAAGTTGACTGCGCAGCATATTATGGAACTCGATTCATGGAACTGTCTGCGTAGGACACCAGATGTATCATCTCATTCACGTCCCCTTATTTCCATTCATTGTTTTGTTTTCAAAATGTATTTATATCAAGTAATTGATCGCTCTTTTATTTTCATTTAACTTTTTTGCCACTTTTGTCCTTCATTTGACCATCTTACTAACAAATTAGTGGAAATTAATATAGATAAGAGAAGTGTAAGAAGGGTGCACAGTTGGTGGAAAGTGAAAAAAAGAGAGAGAGAGAAAGAGAAATGTATGAGAAAGTGATGGTCTTACCATCCATCCTGGACAGACGGTCCATTAACTGGCTGACTTTAACATCCAGAGTGTAGTGACCAACATTGAGCTTGTGGATGGCCTGGTCCATGCCAGCCAGTCTAGACACTGAAGGAGAGAACAGAAAGTGGTATCATTGAGGATGAAAAGGAGACGAACAGGAAAGAGAATGAAAATGTGGCGCATGAATTAAAAACGGAATATTACTGTGCAGCTCTGAGCCTTATCATCTGTGCTTCAAAGTTATTAGGTTGAGACCAGAACATGATGGAGGTACTTTCTGCAGTGTCAGTGTTTGTCTATCTGTGGAGACTCACAGACATAGTTGTATGAGTTTTCGAAGTCTGACACTGGGTTCGTTGGCTCTGGTTCAGGCTCTGGAAGAATATCAGGAACGTCCCCTCTCGCCTTCTTCACCTCTGGCAGGGACTCCTGATGCACACACACACACACACACACACACACACACACACACACACACACACACACACACACACACACACACACACACACAGAAAGAGAAAGTAAATCACAGATAGACATTTCTCTGATGTTTGTCTCTATCGCATTTCAGTTGTGTTAGTTCTGCTTTGCTACCAGATGAAATCCTGTCTCCCAACAACAAATCAATAATATCAATCATGTATTTACATTTATTACATTACATAGTATTATCAAAGGAATCTATTTACTGTTCGAAAGGAAGTACTCATGTCCTTTACTTCGCTCAGTTTGAAGCTGCAGTGGTTGATCATTTCCATCACTGACTGATCTACTTATTATTCTCTGAATTATTTCATTGATTGTTTGGTTTGTAAAAAGAGTGAGAGGTGCCAACCATGAGTCCGCTCGGCCTAAAACGACATCTTCACTTTGCGTGTTTTGTTAAACTCTTATTAAAAAAACAGATTGAAGTAATTATGAGAAAATCATCAATTTCAGTCATAGTTTGCAGTTACTTTTCTAACTATCGGCTACTAGATAAATGTAATAATCTAGTGAACTGTACTCACTGTTGGGTACTTTGAGACAAAAGATCGTGTTTTATAAGATCTGTATGTTTTGTCTGCCAAAATCCTGATTCTAATAAGCTAGTAACTAAAGCTGTCTTATAATTGTCGTGGAGTTAAAAAAAATAGGCTATAGCATTTCCCCCTGAAATATGGTGGACCATAAGTAATATGAAAATGAAACTATTCAATTAAAGTACAAGTACCTAAAATGTGTGCTCATGTACAGTACTTGAGTACATGTACTTAGTTACATTCCCCTCCAGTTTGTATATCTGTTTGTCTTAGCCTGAAACCACGAGTAATATGATCACTTTCATCAACACCATTATAATCACAGAATGTATATAAACACATGTTCCCTCAGTGACTTATGAGCCGACGGAGGGAAACCGGTCTTTTATTTTGAGGTCTGAGCAGAGGAAAGACCTGCTGCTCTGGGTGTATCAGCGTGGATATCAGTCATACCGGTGCAGCTGCATCATTATAATCTTTCAAACGTCTGGTCTGTGTCTTCCACCTGTGACGTCATCGCTTTCAGTAGATCAGCCAACAAACGGCGTTCACATGGTGCCGTGTCGTCTTTCTCCAGATGTATCTGAACTTTACGTGGCCAAACTATCTCAGTGTTGGTCATCTAGCTACACCTGAGTCCCTTCATCACACATGCGCAGTCTATCCGTTTGAATGGATACAGTGTTTTTTTTCCCCCTAAACAAGCAGGCATGCAGCAGCAACAGCAACAGCAACAGCTACGATTTAGAATGAAGCTCTCAGTTAATCAAGTCCATGTTTCAGTAATAAAAAGAAGTCATGCAGTCCTGACCTGTGTTGGTGCAGCGCTGGCCGTCCCTGTGAGAACAGACAGACCCAGAGAACATAAACACAGCAGAGCGAGCGAGGCTTCAGCCGGTCCCATTTTCAGCTCCCTAATAACTCTGCTTTGACTACAGCAGCACAGCTCCCTCTGAGTCTGTGTGTCGCTCTCCTTCACTCCTCTCTCCCTCCTCACCCCCGTGCTTCCCTCACAGAGGTCTCAGTAAAGCAGGAACATCAGCAGGAATCTCCCATTAAAAGCTGAAATCCTATGGTTTTTTTTTGTTTTGTTTTGTTTTCTTATTTAAAAAAAAAAAAAAAAAATCTAAATCACATCCAAGTTGTCTTCCTGCTGTCGCTCCTCTGTCTGCCTTGTTCAGGACGTCTTGCTTTTCTTGCCAAACAACAGGAAAGCTCTTTGTATTTGCTCCCACCTCCCATTTCCACTCTTTGTGGGGAGCTTTACACAACATCACAGGTCTCTGTCCTGTGGAAACCACAGGCTGTATGGAAGCTTTGTGGCACGTTTTTTATTTATAGCTATTTCAGTGTTTTACTTTTTAATGATTTAATTTGCTTAAGAAGTAGGACAGTTTCTTCAGCCCATAGAAGACCACCTCATCCCTCAGTTCAACAATTTTGCAAACACAATGTTTTCTTTTGAGTCTTTGAGTCTTTGGGACATTTTCGAGCTGTGTGGAAACAAAGCAAGATATTTTTGATGAGACGTCGGGACAAACTGCAGCTGTGTTTGTTACAGTCGGGCATGAAGGCTGCCAAACCAGACACCACTGTTCAAGACCGCATTTCAGTGCTTGTAAGCGACATACCACGGGGTGTTTTTAACCAAACAAACAAATTGACAAGACGTTGAGACAATTTGCAGCCGTGTTTGTTTCGGTTGGACAATTAGACATGGCAACAACATTTTCAACAAGACATCAGGACAATGTGCAGCTGCGTTTATGACAGCCAGAGACCAGTGTTCAACACCATGAACCCTAACCAAGCACGTTTGGTGACCAAACCTAACCAGACCATTAGCTTAATATGGAGCTTTCAACCATATGATACAGTCTTCATCAGTGGATGTGATGGCGATGGCTCTGTTGACATTTGCCCCTGATATAATTTAATCTATGGCACTTTTAGGATTTATTATCTTTGTTGGATTAAATATTAAGCTTGAAAGTTTATTCCTGACCTCATGGACAAAACCAACATCTGTCAAACTGCAGTTCCCTAGATCATGAGTGAACTTTCATGTTGCTGTAACCTCTTTATCTCTTTATCTCTGGCTTAAATGTTGGTTGGATTAGAAAACACTGCGTGCCTGTGCGCAAGTACGCTGTGGTCATAAACTCAGACACACACACACACACACACGCACCCCTTTCATTAATTTGGCTAAATATGAGGCCTGCTTGCCAAGCGTTTGTAGTGTAATTACATGAAGAAATAAATAAGTGGTAAGAGAAATATGGGGTTGTGAATGTGTTCACAGGAAATGATGGCATAAAAAGAAAAGAAAAAAAGACAGTGTGTGTGTGTGAGTGTGTGTGTGTGTGTGTGTGTGTGTGTGTGTAGGGGAGTGTAACAGGAGGTATGCCAGTTAAAATGCCACAAGAATCCGGCAGAGTTTCCAGGGAAAGCGACTGAAATCCGGAGACTGGGAGGAGCTCCGGCAGTGACTGTGAGCTCTCAGCAAAGAGGGACAGATGTGAACGGCTGCAGACATGCAGCTGTTCCAGGACACGATGCAGTCCAACAATCCAGACTTTTTCCAAATGTCGGTTTGGATTCAAACAAATCATGGCTGGAAAAAAAAAAAAAAAATGTGAGCCCTAAGAATAAAGCGTGTATGCTTGTTCTGACCTTGGTGGTTCTGGCAGGTTTTCCGCTTTGAACAATTAAAGCAACTGATATCCAAACCAAACTAGAGCCAGAATTATTAGTTGAGCAACAGAAATTAATCAGAAACTGCATTTTTTTGATAAGAAATCCTAGGAAACCATTTAAAAGTCGAGTTTAAAAAAGTTACGTTCTAGCCTCTCAAATGTGACAATGTCTTGCTTTTTCTGAGCGACATGACTTTAAAATTCAGCATTTTGGGGTATTGGACTGCAAATCAGGTGATTGCATAAGGAATTCTTGACCGGTTTCACCAAACATTTCATCAAGAGATTAACTGATAATAAATATAATTGTAAATTGCAACCCTAAACTGTCTTAATATAGAATGTTTACCACTCAGATTACACTCAACTTTTTAGTATTGTTATCCACAAGGCTGCGGAGTAAGAAATAATTTGTACATGGGTCTGCGTTTGTGTAATTATATATATATTTCTATATATATATTTAATAGGCATGGAGAGCAGACTCTCCCCCAGACTGTCCTCATTCATCATACGGTGTGTCATTAGTTGAAAAACATGTGGATTACTCATCAAATTTCCAACTGACTGCAGACCTCTCTCCTCTGTGAGACATGACTGACTCAGTATCTGTCACTATCACATCGGTATCTGAAAACGTCTGAGGAACAGTCTGCCTTGTTCGCCTGCGAGACGTAAGCTCACGCTGTTACACAGTCGCTGCCCTGTTTCTGTTTCCGCTCTTAAGTTCATTGGCGTGCAAAGATTTTCATTCACCTAAACATTTGTTGCAAAAAGTATTTGGGAGGGAACAAAGCGGCCATTCAGAGCGTGGCGGTGTTGGGTGGTGCTGCAGGGAGGCAGCAGGGCTGGACAGAGGTGCCTCAGTCCAGCCAGGGATGATGAACGCAAACATACAGTTCCTCAAAGACCAACACTGATAGATGATATATTTAGATTTAATCTGTTTGCGGCTGCTTTGCCGTTATGTGAAATGTCTTCTCTGACCAGTTGAAAGTACCAAAATTATTCACATTTAGCCCTTTAGCCTCAATGTAAACTGTTCAACATAGAGGGAATTGAATGATGACATTTGATGTATTTTTTGGCGTGGAAATGCATCTAAACTGGAATTTAAGACAATGGTGGATGCCAAAACTAAACCCATGATGATCATAAGAGAAACTGTACAACACTGGTCACAGCAGAGGTGAACCGGACCACATCAGGTCGTCAACAGAACATAACCCTCTGCTGCATATGTTGGTTTAATCCGCGTATCCCTGACCTGACTTCAGCCTTATGTTTGCCTTCACAACATACATAATGAATGAAACACAGTAATGCTCTTCTCTCATAATCACTGTAGAGCGGCTGCTTTGCACTCGAGGGAGACAGTGGAACGAGGCCGACTGGTTCTAAATCGGGCCTGTGTGTTGTTCGACCGAACAGCACAAAGTTTCCTCTGAGCACCGGACATCCTCCCCTCCTCCTTTTCGAAATGGCGACTCGGATCTGGTTGGAATTACAGCTGGAGGAATTGATGTCATGGAGCTGAGAGGGAGGTGAGGGGAATTCAAAGGAGCAGGCGAACAATCGTAATGTCAAACAGGAAGAGTTAAGTTATTACCACCTTTTCTTACATAATCAAATCAAACACTCCTGTAATGACCTCCTCTTTCCATCCCAGGAGAAATTTCAGCAGACTGTACAGACTGGCCTTGATTAATTTGGAAAATATAATTAGTGGGTGGAACCCGGACTCTCAATGTCCAAAAACCTTTGTAAGAAACAGAAGACAAGAAACGGATCTGACTTTAGTTTATTTCTTCCCAATCTGTGATCTCAAAATGCATGAGTGCAATATACTTGTATAGCATAAGGTACAATCAGCAGATAAATATAAAATTCAGTAAAATAGTACTCTAGTCATGTAAACTGGATTTTAAATCTATGACACAAGTGGTACAAATCACTACACGCCTGCCTGTTGACCTAAAACACAGCGTTTAAGTGCGTCTTACAGACACTAGCTTTGCTCAGCACTAGTTTGTGGTCAAAGGTGACAGTCGGGGTGGTGAGCGAGTGTTGGCAAGAAGCTAAATCCATACAGGACATCTGTAACAGGTTCACACGGCAGCCTGGCCACACAGTCCATGAGTTTTCCATGACTGAGTCAGAGCACTTCTCCCTTGTCAATGTCAGAGAGGACGACGGCCTGGTTTCCACTTTCTGAAAACCAGCATCAGACTCTGTGAATGTGTGAAACTTGGAAAATACATTCTGTTATATTCCTTTGAAGTGATGCAATGGTGAAAACTCCATGATATCCCAGGAGTTCCATAACCAGTAGGAACATTTGTCTGTAGTAAATGCACTATGTGGGCCGAGACTGCAGCACTGAGAACTACTTAAGCTCTACAACTCTTAGGTTTCTAGAAATATATGCTGTAGGTATGTATAAATAAAAGCACAACAGAGAGCAAAATCTTCATGACAAAATAATAAAACAGAAAAATAAAGGATTAGTGTTTTGCACAGATGAACATTTGACATGCTTATGGTACAGAAGATATCCTCGCTTGCTAGATTTAGGGTCTAAAATGCATGTGAGGGAAGCCAAGTCACCATTGCTGTGCATTCACAAAACAAACAGCATGATCAGCAGGTTACAAGGAATTGGCAGCCACAACTTTTCTTATTCTTTATTCTAACTGCCAGTTAGAATGTGCTTTTATGTACCGTGGCTCTTAATATCGAGTTTAAAATGGGTTAGAGGAATGTAACAGCTAGTAAACTTTTCCACCACCTTATAAACCTTCATACGAAGTGGAGCAGCTGCAGCCATTTCAAGGGTTATTGATTAGCTCTTGAGTCATTTTATTGGTTTCCTGGATAGCAGCGTTGACAAAACACCGAACCATTATGGGAGAAAATACCAAACCAGGTGACTTCCTGATTTGCCAAATCAAGTCAAAGTAGGCCCGCCACATATGCCTCATTTACACCTGTCACATCCAAGTGTGTCATATCACCAATCAGTGCTAAATTAACTTTTCTGACCACCGGACAAATTGTTGGAAATTGCTTTTCATTAGTTTTGGCTGGTGAGGAATGCAATCTACCAGCCTTTTAAAAAAATGTTTAATTCCAACATGTGTGGTGTGAATTTTGAGCCCTGTCCACAACATCCAGGTGTTATGTAATGTACCTTCATTTACACCACTGTTTTCCCCAAACTACGTGCCTATCAGGGTAAGTCCCACTGCAGCTCAGAGGAGGGTGTTAAAGCAGCTGCAGCTGATTGTGAACATCTGCACTGCAGCAATTTGGTTACATAAGTAACAACTAGAAAGCTATCTGATGAACATCTTGCTAAATGCATTTTAAACAGCAATTGATTTTGATGCCTTCCGAACCACATTTCTTGGTTGCTGATGCATTTAGATTTTGGTACATTTGACAGCTATTTGTTGCACCCAAACTGCCTGCACTGACTTAGGTGCAGTCCACATGTACATGGGTTTATTTGAACAATAACAATTGAGGGAAATGCTAATTTCTATCAAAACATTGTATACAGTTGTTTTTGTCTCTTTCCTGTCAGCGTATGTTCAATGTCCGATCTTTTCTCTTTAAACATAGAGGACATGTCATCCTTTCTATTATGTCAAAATGAAAAACTCCATATATCACAACTAGGGTTGCAGCAGTATACTGTTTTAGAGGTACACCAGGGTGTGAAAAATGACGCTTATCGTATCATGCACACTTGCTTATCTATGATATTAAATCATACGGTACAAGTGTTGTCAATCAATTATATAAATAAAATTACATTTACCGGTATATCAACTGGGGAGACTAGAACAGGGTAATAAAACCATCAACAACAAAAGAAAAACCTTTATTTGTATTCCTTTAGAGGGCCATGGTAACTGATAACAACATTAATAATAATTGTGTCTCATTTACTGCAAAACCATGATACTTTCCTGAGATGGTTATCGTACCGTTACATTCTCATACTGCTGCAACTCTAATCGTAACACGTGCTCAGAGTTCACATTTGGCAGTAAAGCTACTCCAGTAAGAACTGATTAGGATGTGAACTTGGATGTCTGCGTCGTTTCCAAAAATCTTCACTCTGGAAGGACTTTCAAAAAGGTCCATTTTCAGTGCACTTAAACACAATGTATGTGTGTATACAAGGCCAATACGCATGGAATACATGAATAACCAGTGTACATGTGGACTGGGACAGAATTGTGTAACCTTTAAACCAAGCTGATCGCAGTGAGAATGCACAGTCAGGGTGAGCGCACACAATCTGTGAGCTTCAGTCCTTTGGTGTTTGGCAAGATATTAAAGGGCTGCAACCCTACTCAGGAAGGGAGCTTTTCTAGTGTGGGGGGGGGAACACCAGCACACAGGCAGTGAGATAATGTCTTAGCAAGCCACCGAAGATAATTAAGAGAACAAAATGTGGTCATTTTAAATACTGGTGTTTGTTAAATCTAGATGTGGATGTCTGTAGTCATGGCAGTGTGGTCCTTCTTCAGAGTGATGATGAGAATGATTCATTCAGAGCGGTGGCTGGCCTCTGCTGTGGTTTACCAGTTGTCCAAGAAGTCAAATCCAGTCTTCAGGATGTTGCTGCTCGTGTTGAACTGAGGGGTTGAAGACACAGGGAGACAGAGTTCAGTACATTGTTTTGTTGCAACTTTCATCTCATTTCTGTATTTGTCTTTTTTGCTGATTAAATCACTCTTTTAAATCTCTAAATGTTTCAACCCCCCCCCCCCCCCGTCACTGACTTGTCCTGTTAGGGTGATTTCACAGCTAGCCGGCTTAGTTTGGTTTGTTTAGGCTGGTGTGAAAGCTGTGAATCAAACTCTGGTGCAGACTAAACACTCAGACAGAGACTTGAGAGGTTGGTCTGGCTCTGCCCAGGATTGACTGTGCTGCTGTTCTTTTGTGGGATGAAAGCAAAACAGACCAACCACAGGGCTTCTGGGATTTTAGCAGGGGTTCAAAAACTTAACTCCACTCAAATCCTCCTTCTGAATGAAGACATGTCGAAGAATATGTGTTAGTGAGACAAAAAAACATGTTTGAACTAGGGATGCATGCTATGTATTTTTCCCAGATGCTGACAACTAATAATTACATGCTTTTCACGTCCCGGTACCGATAAGATGACCAATGGTTTTCAGGTTTTTGTATTTTAAAAAACAGTTCCGAACCTGTAGTTTTTGCACACCTGAAGGCAGGACAAGATTAAGTAAGCAAATATTAATGATTTCATATTCTATAGATCTGATGAGTATTGTTGTATTAAAACTCAGATCAGGAAAAAAATACTCCACAGATTGATCAACAATGAAAAAAAATGTTGTTAGTTGTGGCCCTAAACATAAAATGTAGTTTTTGCTGTTGCTGTGCTTTCACTCTCCAAGACTGCAGACCTTGCAAGGAGGGCCCGGTGTGCACATAAGTCAGGGCTGCAGCCAGTACTTTGGTCAGATCTCCACCTCTGCCATTTGTTTCCATTCCTTTGTTTTTACAGCACAACACCCACACAGCATATTTTCACTCACCCACTCCTTACACTACAGATTTTACAGCTTCAGTTTACCCTTTTTGTTGCAGTTTAAGAGCCGGACGGTAACAGCATTAAGTGAACGGGAAAACTTAAGCAAAAGTCATTTTTTTCCTTTGCCTGGACCAAATGAACTGAACCGCAGATTTAAAAACAACCGTTAGAACGTTTGGACTGAGTCAAGAACCAACAACCAACCACTGTTGGATTAAGCCTAATAAATAATAATAAATGTTGATTTTAAGGGTGGTACATTTCTGGCCACATACTGATATCACAGCAGGGATAATCCTTTCATTTTCTCTGTAGATAAATGCAACGTAAATTTGGCTTTAAATCCAAAACTTCTGCATCTGACAATATCCTAAGCAAAGCTTGTCCTGCAAGTTCTGTTTCCAAACTCACCTGGGCAAAGGTCGGGCTAGTTTGCGAATCGTCCTCCCCTCTTTTCTCTTTCTCCACACTGGTGGGTTTGTGCGAAGGTTTGGACAATGAGCTGGAGGAGTACATTTCATCCAGGGTGTTGCTGACCGATGGCAGGGTGCTCTGAGACCGCTCCCAGCCTGCAACTGACGAGGACACACTGACAGGTGGGGCTGGGTTTGGTGAAATGGAGAGGGATGCCTGTGTCGCACTAACAGCAGCAGCGACAGGGGGGTGGGGGGCGGGCGGTTTGGGTGCTCGCTGCTTGGTGGACCTGGCAGGAGGCGGAGGGTGGGGGTCGGCCACCTCAGGCTCCTTGGGGGTGACAGAGGTCTCCTATAAGAAAATGACATCAATATGACATTTATACAAGATTTTTTTATATCATACGCTTGTTTTAGATAACCTAGAGAAAATTTTCTCTAGGTTATCTATGTTGATTTTTTGAAAGTGTTCAGAGACAGATGTCACACAGAGAAATTGTCAACATTTCCTTTAGGTTTCTTGCATGTGGATGGCAAACTAAGTAGGTGGTTGATGAGGCTATAAAACGCAAAATCACAGCAACAACAAATGTGCAAGAAAGTAAAGAAAGGACAGCAAAGTAGAGCAATCAGAAACCATCTAGTCATCATTGTTGTTTTCTCTGATTGCACATTGGCTGCATTCACCATCTGCTACCCCGACACTTGTGCTGGCTTCACAGATGCCAGTTATCTCCGCTTTGGGCTTGATTCTATTTAAGGATACAGCTCGATAAGACAAGTGACAAGTGTTGGAAAGAAAGATGCTTTCCATCTGTTGTTTGTTAGAAAATATAGAGACCACAAATGTGACACTTGTGCCAAAATACATTTTTTTAAAAAAGGGCAGCTGTAACTTCAATTGAAAACAGCCCTGGATACTAAGTAACAGTGGCAGATTTCAGGGCTTACCTGTCGGAGGTAGGATGGGAGGGATTTCTCTCCTTTCTCGAGGGATTTGATCTGGCTGGGGGTTAGGGACTGGAAGTCTGCTTGCTCTCCCTCAAGCCTGGACCTCTCAGCGCTGATCTTCCAGAAAGATGATTCTTCTTCTGGCCTGCGCCCCTCGCTGACAGACACCTTTACAAAACACAATGACACATTTCATTTACAACTCCAAAGACAAATGAAAAGAACTGCAGTAGGCTCCTTTTCTTACCTTGGTTCCTGGTGTACTCTTGCTGAGCTGGCTGGTATGAGGAGCCTTTATAGCCTTTGAGTCTGCCTGCGAGGTTGAGATTCCCTGGTCTGCAGGGCCTGATGTCAAGCTGAAATCCAGCTGGCTCTTAAAGAGGGAGCAAAATGTATATTTAATGACCCACAAGTCCATTAGGGCAAGGAATTCTATCATGCACTTGCATAAAACTTTCCTTGCAACATATACAAAGGTCTGACACAATAGTTATTTTGTTAATGTATCACACCTATCTTTTTCACACTCCAATTCCAATGACTGAATAATACAAATTACACGCCCAGTGCTCTTTGAAAGGGTGTACTCGCACTGTTGTTGGAGTATCATTAAAGCGGTGACATTAAATCCTGACAAAAACTAAAACTGACAATAATAAAAATGTGTCGCAGTTATTTCAGGCATAAAAATGTCCTTTTTATAATTCCTAAAGTGGAATAAATAGTCCATTTTGATCATCAAGTCATCAGCAAAAACCTGTCAGACACTGCCTGGTTCTTAGATGGAGGGATTTAGGGAATACTTGGGGTTTCAGATTATTGACAGGCTCAATAAACAACGTGAAGATCCCACAATGAGCTCTGAGAACGCACTGTTTTTTTTTTAACACAACAAGATTCATTACTAAACGTTATCAACACAATACTAGACAATGAAAAAGTAAAATCCAAATTTATAAGTCCAGATTCTTAACAGAGTCAATAAAAATTCATACCTTTGTTTCCCATGAGAAGGGGGCTGAGTGCTCATCTTGCCAGGTGATATCCTAAACAGAAACACAGAGTAGTATTTCAGTATTGAAAACAATTTATTTTAACTTAGTCTACGACTGAGTGCCTATTATAAGTCTAACTTTAAGTCCACGTTTGTCTATTTATATTTTTTACTCCTTATGGTTGCGACTAAAATCACACATTCACTTGTAGCTAGCTTACGTGTCAGGTAGTCGGTGACGTTTGACAACATATTTAGCCGGCTACGTGGCTAGTTAGCAACCACAACAACACACACAGGCTGCTCTGACCTCCAAAATACACCCACTAAGCTAACTAACATCAGTTAAAACGTGCTATTAAGTACCTCGTCTCCGAAATGAACAATCTTCTGTCCCGTCTGAATGAGCAGTTTAGGGTAACAGACCACTTCATCGCGTTCAACTCTGTGCATAGCGTATCGGGCTCGGATGTGGGGGTCCATCATCCCGTTGTCGATGGCGCTGTCCTGCTCTTCGGGCGTCATTTTCTCCCAGGAAGGGCCGTGCTTGGCTTTGATTTTCTCCCTCTCCTGCATTATCTTCTTCGCCATGGAGTTGATGGAGGAGAAGTATTCGAACTTCTTTTCCTCCATCCTGTGAGCGTCGAGCCCCGCCATGGTCGCGGCGGCCATCTTTAGCTGTTACCAGCTGTTGTTATTGTCCGGAGGGCGGAGGAGGAAAAGGAAGCTGGTGTTCGTCGCTGTGCGGGCGGTGGGCGGGGCGGCTGACGAGCCGACACGGACGTTCCGCTGTGTGCGTTACTGGCGCCATCTTGTGGTCCGTCCCAACAGCGTCACCGTCAATAACCTGGGCTGCTGTCCATCAAAATACAACTATACCACATTTTTGGGCTAAAGGTTCGATTTATTAGTGACCTCAGCACCCTACCGTTTAATTCGTGGTTTAACTTAATAAGGTCACATTCGACATGATCGTCCATTATGATGACAAATGATTTAATCTTGTTTAATGATGAGCCCTAAAACCCGGAAATGAGGGACATATTTGCACTTCCGGTACCCTCGTTTTAGAGTCAATGAGTTTTTTTTAATGGGTGTTTGATTAAATGGCTGGAATATTGGTCTGTGATTACCACCAGCCAACGATGTTTGCACGATTTGTTCTTCGACATAAATTACATCATTCATTGTCCCACCATTGAATTATAAAGTGCTTACTGTGTGTGTCTTAAACACAGCAGCTGCTAACAATCGGCTAAATGAGACTACAGAAAGTGTAATGGACATTTAAAGACATCATGCAGACCAACTCTGACTTTACAACTTGTTGATCGATCAGTTTATAGAAAAACATGTACATACTATTATATATTTGTTGTAAAACACTTAGTGGTAGTGATGTTCAAAGTGGTGAAGTCACATTCCGCTGCTGGTAATGGGGATGATGAGATTAGTGAGATTAAACCATAAAGTAGCCATTTTGCCATTTCAGTACTATACCAGTGGGGTTTGTCAAAAATTGTATAAATGTTTTCCCGTATCTCAGTTACCCATAAAAAAAATATAACCATAAAGAAAAAAATGGTAATGTGATGACAGTGATAATGAAACAATAATTGAGATATGTTTGGAAATGTTTGAACATATTTTAATAGCATATTTACTTAAATAATTTATTTTTTCATTGAAATCAATTACAAACATGATGTACATAGTCATATTGAAATAAGAAACCTGAAAAAAAAAACAAACAAATAATTTGTCATTGAAGTATTTACATTTCTAAAAATGGCTTTTAGCCGATGCAACAGAGACACAGAGGCATTTGCAGTCAAGTGAAATTATATGGTCAGGTCCCCCATGTACTCAGAGACCACAGAGTGCAGATGTTAACAAGCACAATGACCAAAGTACCAATATTAAAAGGTGGCTTGTAGTTGTTAGTGCAAAACAAGACAGAAAGCAAGAGACAAAATATGACCACAAAAACATACTTTTGTCAAAAAGTAAAGTTTGCTTTAGCAATCCTGTGCAAAACATTGTATTATCCTTGTGCATTTTTAATATTAAAATCTTTATGAACAATCATAAATATTCTACTGATACTTTTCCCAATTACATGAATTTTTAAGCATCACATCAATAAATAACTCTTGAGTAGTTTTACACACCAGGGCCATGATCTCTTGCTGATTTAGCCTCATGAGTCAATTTTTTTTCCCCTCACCTTTCTTGTTGACTGTGAATGTTTTCGTTTAGCATGTTGGATCTAAATAGCATTTTTCAAGCTGTGCTGTGACTTGCATCATGGAGGCTAAGCTTCTCATTTTTCATCTGACTGTCACCATTTAAACGAGGGTAAATGGCGATGGCGGAAGCTGGCACTGTTTTAGATTTTCGCCGGGATGAGCGGGAGCACAGCAAGTAGAAGATCTCTGCTACGTTGAGAAAGAGAGAGATGCAGGACACCACGAGCATGAAGAGGATGAAGATGGTCTTCTCCGTGGGCCGAGACATGTAGCACTCGACAGTGAAGGGACAGGGGACTCGGGAGCAGACGACCAGCGGGTCCATGATGAACCCATACAGATAATACTGCCCCACAATGAACGCTATCTCCAGCAGGATTCTGAAAAATATGGAGGTCATGTAGGTTCCCAGCAGGTTGCCTTTAATCTGGACGTGGCCTTTATCATCACTGTACTTGGGACTTTTGACAACTGTGCTTCCAGAGTGCTTCTGCATGTATTCTCTCAACTTGTTTTCTTTGTGGATGACATGCATGACGTGACCGAGGTAGATCAGTGTTGGTGTGGAGACGAAGATGATCTGGAGGACCCAGAATCGAATGTGTGAGATTGGGAAGGCGTGGTCGTAGCACACGTTCTTGCAACCAGGTTGTTTGGTGTTACAAATCATGTTCGACTGTTCATCACCCCATACCTGCAATGAGATGACATTAAAATGATTAGATATACGTGTAGCAAATGGACAACAGTGGCAAGTTACTTTCTGTGCAAAAAGAGCCATTTTATTTAGCTTTATTAGTACAAATCTTCCAGCCCCCAGCACTGGACTTATTATGGATAGCTTCAAAACAAATGATCAAAAATCAATACAGCAGACATCGGCTTTTTTATTCCATGCATTCTTTGTCCTTTTCAAAACCTGCAGCCATCGAACTGAATCCAGTTTTTACAGCGACTGAAGCTCAGGGGCTGTTTACCTCCATTATGGCCACCAGGGGCGGTTATTTCACCTAGAAGCCTTTTTTTGTGTCCGAAAGGTAATACAGATATTCAACAGTTATGTGAAATGTTACAAAAAACAGGATGTATGTAAACCTTGTCCGCTCCAGCTCCAAGAATCATGATCCTGAAGATAAAAAGAACACTGAGCCAGACCTTCCCGATGACAGAGGAGTGAGACTGGACCTTGTCCAGTAGAGAGGACAGAAAACCCCACTCTCCCATGGTCTCAGATCTGATGAGGAAAAGGACAAAAGACAACAAAATAAATAGATATTAGTTGTAAATGCATTATGATTGCCCAAATAAATTGTGATCACGCAGATGTCTACAAACTGAAGGATGACGGTCAGATGGAGACAGGGGAGAAGACTCAGTCTTGTTTCTCATCTCATATTTTATATAATACACAATTTCATCCATCCATTGTCTGTAGCTGCTTATTCTTTTCAGAGACATTGGGGGTCTGGAGCCGATCCCAGCTGACATTGGGCGAGGGGCGGGCACCCTGGATAAGATGCCAGTTCATCACAGGGCCGACATATAGGGGCAAACAACCATTCACGCTCATGTTCACACCTGAGGACAATTTAAAGATACCGATTGCCCAAACTTTTACACAGACCAAACTCTGCACAGAAAGGCCCTGCTCCAGCCACGTCTCAAACCCAGGACCTTCTTGCTGTGGGGCACCCTATATATAATTTCAGTTTTTAACTAATACAGACGGACCCCCACAACTTCAAACAGTCTAATATAGCAACTGCTCAATCAACCACGAAACAGTTGCAGGAAAATAATGTATAATCAGTGACCCACAGTAATTGAATGTGACTAAGTACATTTGTAAATTATTTTATTAGCAGTTGGACCGAACAACACTGTTTCCAATGATCAGGACAATTCTGAATGTGGGCTCTGATAAGTCTGATAAGAAAAAGAGTATACGGTGTGAACATCCATGTCGATATTGTGTATAATTGACCTTTTTTTGTATTTTTGATCCAAAAGTAGCAGTAAGTAATATTGAAGTATAGATATATATAATATTAAAGTATTGATATTAATATTTTAACACAGTATCTTACTTTGACTCAAGTATGACTTCTTGTTCCTCTTAACACTGGTTACCCTCTATGATTTGCAAAATGGTCTTCTGATTTTTTGGCAGATCATGAAATAGTTTCTAAATAACTAGTAATATTTTATTGTCCATATTAAGTATATTTTAAATCATTCTGATTATTGATTACCAGGAATTGTAGAAAAACGTCATCATCAGCAACTGTAGAAAGTCTGTTTTGGTGCAGAGATACTATCACATGTAAAACCTCCTGATTTACAGCACCGTAACGAATGTTTGGAAAGTAAAGACTGTGTCGTAAAATTACAGAACAAAGACTTATCTCAAGACTGATCTCACTACATGTGACTGGATATAATGATAGGACAGGAATTTCTCTTGCACAGATGTTTCTAATCCAGGCACGTTTGAATTGCTGTGTAAATATACATTTGTGTGTGTACACAGTGAATGCTCACTAATGACTAAATTATTGACTTTATCTAGTCAATGTTGAAAGAAACATTGGAGCAAGTTAACAATGCCAAGAGTTTAGAATAATTGTGGAAAAAAGTAGATAATATAAATTATATAGTATAGTACAACAGTATAATATATTTGTCTGCATCTTCAACATGTGTACAACACTCTGTCAAGGTAGGAATATATGCCTACATAAAATTATGGTTGCGTGAATCATATTTCAAAAGTAACACAACGAAATTTAAGTTTGAATTCATGAAATCTGATCTATTGTGCCGGGAAACATGACCAACAATTAAAAGAAATACAATAATTGTAGACCTTACCTTTGAATTTAAAGGACCTCTGTGCAGACAAACAGACCAGCCACCGAGCGTGCTGCTGACTGAGAGGGAGGCAAGTGCAAATCTAACCTGTCTACAGCACCTTGAACTTTAGATCAGATGAAATTGTGCAACAGTTTGAGCTGTCACGTTGTCATGACATCTGGAAATGATCACTCACTCAGGTGGACACATTTTGGCTCAGCATTGACAAGATTGTACTGGTAAATGATTGGCAGCGCTATTAACCAAATTCTTGAGCTCAGGGTTTTCTGTGCAGCTATTAAATGCCATTGATTATTATCATTTGGGGATCGATGTTATGTAAGAGTAACATCACATAAACCAACACAAAAATGGGAATAAACCCCCAAATGCACTCCTGTGGCTTTTTGTATTTCAAGAGCTTTCTCATGTATCAACAAAGCGAGTGTTTTTGTGAAAGAAGCGCAGAGTCAGCGACTAACCCACCAGCACCTGGACAGAGTAACGCAATCCAGTGCAATAACCCTGCGACGAGAACTACGTGAGGACTGAACCGTCAGTGTGCCTCAACAAAAAGTTTTTTTTTTTTTTTTTTTTGCTGCTGTTGTTCATGCTGTGTGATTTGAACCAAGTCTGAACAAATGGAGCAAATCTAATATTATAAGCTTCACAAAGCAGTGCTTTTGTTACAAGGATTTTGTATTGAATTGAAATATGTTAAGCACGTCCGCGTGAGTTTTATGGATGTTTTATTTGATCCTATTAATAAGTCACACATTGTTTGGGTTCCGTCCGTCTAATTTGTTCACATCATATGAATGTCCGTAACCTCATATGCACTGATTACTGATACTCTGAATTACCGTTGGTAGCTTTAATCTGTAAATCTGTACTGACCACTCCCTCGTCTGAAGATACAATGCACACTATTGGACAGTTTAAATGATTCATTGTTGAGTCACTCACTGTGATTAATCAGCAACCATTTTGATCATCCATTCATTGTTTTTAGGCAAAAAAAATATGAATGTCTTTGTTTATTTTGGACTATTGATCGGATTTTAAATTGTCTCCATGGGCTCTTGGAAGCTGTGATGAACACTTTTCACAATATGCTGACATCTTATAGACGCCCAGACTTTCCCCCCCGAGGGCCAGAAATCAAATGTATTGGTGCAAACGCCCACAGTATTGTATTGTACTGTACTGTCTTGTCTTGTGTTTTATTGTAGTGTGTTGTATTGTATTGTACTGTATTGTATTTTTAAGATGCATGATGATCCCACGTTCCCTAAATCGACTGACTCTTTGCACAGTGTCACTCTGCCCTCCATACATTATGAAAAACATGAATACTAAATAGTGATCCTGCACATTTAAAGACCACTGATACCTCTCAACATTTTTTATTATTTTTTTTAAACAAACCTGAACAAGATGGCAGACCACAGTTTGACCACTTTGGATTGGGATGCCCATTTAAGTTGAGAAAACCTTTACCCTAATTTAAGACTAATCAACAATAATGGTTGTCATTAATTACACCCTTATACTGTTTGATCCAAAAAATCATTAATATAGTCATGAAACAGTGATTTTCTTTCCAATTCTAACCATTTATTGAAAACAATATAGCATACAAAAATGTCTACCACATACAGTAGAAACACACGCTTCACCACAATTATCAACATCATTCATCAAAATTATGTCAAGTCTGAGATAAGGAACCTGTGAATAACTTATAAGATGCATTCAATAACTGGAAATAAAGACACAATTCTGCTTCCTTATAGATTCACAAATGAGTATCAAAGAACATAAATACGTCATCAATATTGCACGCTTTCCATTATTAGATTTCCAGTTGAAGCATACACAATACAGTAGAATTCCAAAGGGAAATAATATCACTTTACTACACGATGATACAACTTTTCTTTGATGCTCCGTCATGATTTGTACGCCGCATTGTAAGATCTGTTCAGTCTCTCAGATTTGCCTGGGGAGAAATCTTCTAATGGCCACTCAGGAGTCGTTTCTCATCTTTGGCGCCGTCCAGACTCCCACCGACACTGTGGCTGCTCTCCATCTCCATGTTCAGCTTGTTCTGCTTCAGCGAATCCTCTGTAGTCGGCCACCTGGCACCTAACAGGCTGGCAGGGTTTTCTGGTGACGTGACCTTGTGGGTGCGAGGCCTGGACCCACATCGGACCCTGGTACAGAGCAGGTAGAACATCTCGACGAAGTTGAGGACCAGGGAGATGCAGGCCACCACCAGCATGAAGATGATGAAGATGGTCTTCTCTGTGGGTCGGGACATGTAGCACTCCACGGTGAAGGGACAGGGCTTTTTAGAGCAGGGGAACATGGGGACCATCACGAAGCCGTACAGGTAGTACTGGCCTAAAATGAAGGCCCCCTCGATGATGATCTTGAACACGAGCTGGGTCAGGTAGCTCCCCAGCAGGTTCCCCTTGATCTTCACCTTTCCCTTTTCATCGGTGTATTTAGGCACTTTCAGCAGCCGGGTGCCACCTGGGCTCGCCAGCTGCTCCCTCATCTTGTTCTCCTTGTGGATGACATGCATGGCGTGGCCCAGGTAGACCAGCGTCGGCGTGGAGACAAAGATGATCTGGAGGACCCAGAAGCGAATGTGCGAAATGGGGAAGGTCCAATCATAGCAGACGTTCTCACAACCAGGTTGCTGAGTGTTACAGAGGAAACCCGACTGCTCGTCGCCCCAGACACTCTCCGCACCAGCACCCAGAACCATGATCCTGAACAGGAAGAGGACGCTCATCCAGATCTTCCCGATGACTGTGGAATGGGACTGGACCTTGTCCAGCAAGGTTGACAGGAATCCCCAGTCTCCCATATTTACAGGCAATGTAAGTGATCTGTGATAAAAAGATAAAAAAGGAAATACACTAAATTCATGCAAAAATCTTAAAAACACACATCATTAATCAACACATTAACCACGGCATAGTGTTCAATCAATATGCTGCTAAATTTAATTAAGCCACTAATGTTCTTGAATCTGGCTATAAGAGAAGTAATAGGATCTCAGACCTCAATGAACTCTGAGCAAGTTGGTCAGTATGAATCAGTTTCATCATCATTTTGAACAAAAAAAAAAAAAAAAAGACAACTCAATGGCATTATACTACTGAGACAGTAAAAGCAGATTGGTATCGAAATAAAACTGTTTTAAAAAAGTAAAGAAATAGCGTTTTCCATGGGTAAAACTTTTAAAAACATCTGTATGATACAATAAACAAATTAAACATTTGCTTGGGTAAAAAACTGAAAGTCGAGACATGAGAATCAATCTGATGCCATTATTAAGTTTACACAAAAGAGGCGACGTCAAACACCTTTTTCTTAAAAAAAAAAAAAAAAAAAAAAGTACATACGAGAGGAAGAAATGACTATAGATAATAACATTCACTCACAAAATACATTACCTAAATTTGTCAAATGGTCAGATATTTGAAGCAGAGAACAACGGTTGTTGCATCTTACCTGTTGACCTGGTCAGAAAGGACTGTCTGTGTCTGTCTGGTACAGATCACTAACTTAGAAGTTGGACCTTGGAGTAGTGGGTGAGGACAGCAGTACTGATCACATTACGCAACACACATCAGGCTTTAATGTCACGTTGTAACTGTCAGCAAAAGGGGCCAAAAAAAAGGTTGAAGACAGATTGAGAGGACAGGTGTGTAATAATTGACAGGTGTTCAGTATCACAATCTCTCTCTGCCAAATGGCCTTGAATGGTAGTCAAAAAAGACAGATAATAATAACAGTGTATTATCACGACAGCAAAGACTGATAAAACTACTGCTCAGAATTTAGTAGTCAGCATGTGTTTTGTGTGGTATGCTGAAAAAGTAGCTAATTAAGAAGTAGGCAGTCCAATCCATTGTGGTGGAACTTTTATGTTCAGATACATAATTTAAAGTTTGGTGTCCCGCATTGAGACAAAACATGCATTTTTATTTAGTTGAACTCACAATATCATTCACCTTCACCTACTTGATGTCCAGTCCTCAAAATGCACTACAAAAATACCAAAAAAAAGACCCACAAAGGCAGAGTTTAGGAAAAAAAAGTTTCCATCTCTGCCCAAAGTTTGATTAAATTAAATTAAATGATGAAATAATAATAATTTATATTTGAAATATTACTATGTCATTACTCTGTCATTAGGCTGAAAGTAGGAGCTGTCCCTATAAAACAAAGATTGAGTAAATCTAGCTGTAGACTTTGACATTTTGACATTTGCTTTTTGTCCGGGATAAACATTTGAGGTACCAACTATTAATAAGGGATCTGTACAGATGCTGGTGGGCAGAGCCATGCTAGCTTGTTTCTAGTCTCAGTCAAGTTAACTGTCTTCAGGCTGTCGCTTTAGATTTTCTGTCTCATTTACTTTGACTATACAGTACATAAAACTATTTATTAAAAAAAATACTAGGTCTGTTTGCTGTGTTTGTTAATATTTTCTTTTTCAGGTGAGAAATAAAATGTTTGCTGATGACAATCTCCTGGCTCCGGGTCTGGTGTCCATTCTGGCTCTACTTCCTTTCACCATTCCTTGATCTCGGCCTTAAGACCTCCTCCTCCCAGCAGTGCAAAGTTCCTGTGCTAACGGTTTACGCATCAAGTTTTGAGCTTCCGGTCTTGTCCAGGCAGTTAGCTAGCTCTCAGTCAACTGGGCTAACTAGCTAACAATAGCTACAGTTACCAGCAGTTCATGTTTACTTGTGCAACAGTAAGCAAGTCTTTAAATCCCAGAGAGCAAGCACTTGACAGCAGGTGCAAGGGTCGAGGTTATTGTGACCAAGGACCAACTGAAACTGCTTATGACCGCCATTTTTAAAAAACAGAGCTAGGGTAGTGTGTTCTGACCTGTCCACGAAAAAAATAAACAAAAGATTTTCTCTGTGGATGCCAAATCGAGGCAACAGTCGGCCAAGGACCGGTCATGTTTGGATGCCAGTGTAGGCACACAAAGCCAGGAGCAACACTCGTGAAACGTGGATGAACTTTGTCACAGTTGTTCGTAGCAGTGCTGGGAAATTGGAGACATCAATGAAAGCACCAATGTGAACCACAGTGTGAGAAGTTTATTGAATCAAAATTGCAACAACGTTATCTGAAATCCTTACAAAAAAGTACCCTTAGTAAAATCAATTACAAAAAACAAAACAAAACAGAATCTAAATTGATGGGTCTGTCAACTGCAGGAAGACATGGTTGGTTATTTTGGTCACATTTTGCCTGTGACTGAGTTGTGTTGACAGAAGCTGGTTACTCCCCTCCCATCTTCTTTATTTACTGCTCAAACACATCCCTTCCCACCCACAGCCAAAGGAACACAAATACGGGAACACAGGAAAATTGGTCAAGTACAACCTGTTACAGCCTCCACATGTCAGATGTGGACCTCCCCTATGTTGTTGTTCTCAGGCGATGCATTTTTAGCGGCGTCGTTGACCCCGCCTGTGACCCCGTTTACCCCCAGCTTTCGCCCGTGGAGCTCCAGCTCCAGGTTGACACAGTTCTGGATCATCTCGTCGCAGCCTTTGAAAGCTTTCCTGCCTGAAAGTGGCGGTGTCACTGGGGTCACGGTGTAGTCCTGCCTCCTCGCCATGCACTCCTTCACCGCTTTCACAATCAGATAGAACAGCTCAACCAGGCTGAGGACGAGGGAGACCACCGCCGCCACTAACATGAACCAGATGATGACCGACTTCTCTGTCGGCCTGGACAGGAAGCAGTCCACCTTGTGAGGGCAAGGTGAGCGGGAGCAGACGTAGCGAGTGTGGAGGGTGAAACCGTAAAGAAAGTACTGACCGACGATGAACAAGACTTCCAGGACAATCTTGGCCACAAGATGGAGGACGTAACTGCGGAGGAGAACGCCTCGGATGCTGATCTTGCCAGTGGTCTTGGTGTACTTGGGAACTTTGAAGGCTCTCCTCAGGAACAGACTGGCCTGGTCGTCCAACTCGGCCTGCTTCTTTATCCTCTCCTTCATCTTGGTAGAACACAAAAAAACACAGTTTGACATTTACAAAAAAACACGTGCAGATTGAAAAGTTGGAAGTAAATAAATTGAAAGATATTTTTCTAAACAAAGAAATCTGCATATGAATGTAGAATCTGTAGGCACGGGAACACGATTTGGGTTTTGGAAGTTTTTTTGGTGTCCGTTTGAAGTCTGTTTGTATTAGTACTGACTAAATATCCTGTTATCTTCAAACCTGACTTTCAAGTATTTATGAGATATAGACTCACTTGCTTCCACACTGTTTTGCCAAAACCCTTGTGTGTGGTGCCATCTCCCCCTTCTTGGAAGCGCCAGAAGTTGTATTTTTAGGCACATTTGCCCAAAAATATCCGCAAACTCTTTTCACAATCAGTACATCCTGCAGAAAGCTTCATCTTCTAAAAATGATTTTGTGAATCAATTTTTCTGTTGCCATCGGGACACTATTTGAAATCTCTTACACCATATGCAGTCTGTCCTTGGAATATTTTGTAGACGTTTTATTGATTTGATCAAACTATTTTTTTTTAACATCATCTGTTTTTTTAAATTCCACTGAGCAAACCATACGGTAAACACGTGAGCTGAAAATGAGAGAAAATAAATAATTCTCTGCGGGTTTGGTGCAGTGAGTGCCGCCACACTTTCAAAGGGGGAAATTCAGGTGTTGAGTCAGCAAGTAAAAAGTGTAGTACAGATAAACAGAAAAAGTGACTGAGCAGGAGTTTATGAAATAGGAGTAAAACAAAAATAACAGACCTAAAAACTGTACAAGAGCAATTAAACTTAACACGGCAGAATATAGTCACTCCTACAGGTGTGGCACGCCTGTCAAATGAAGCGTTTACCACTGCACCCACTGCAGCGACACACCTTCTTCTCAGCGTGGATCACGTGCAGGACGTGACCGAGGTAAAGCAGCTTGGGGGTGGCCACAGCGATAATCTGCAGGAACCAGAAGCGAACGTGAGAGATGGGGAAGGCGAGGTCGTAGCAGACGTTCTCGCAGCCCGGCTGCTGGGTGTTGCAGACAAAGTCGGATTGCTCATCGCCCCACACCTAGGAGAACATAGAAGAGATGACACATTATACTCAGACTTCAGAGAGTTTAAAGTTTAATCGGGACAGTATTTGACTTGTGTGTTGCATTCCTTGGAGTATTGAGACATTCCCAACCACAGTGATATTTTTCCAGCTACTCTTTAATTCTTGCACATTTTCCTCCCCGTACATGCTATGTACGTAAAATGGTTGTTTTGAATGTTGAACAGACCGGACCTTATCGGCGCCTGCGCTCAGGACCAGGATGCGGAAGACGAACAGCGTGGTGAGCCAGACCTTGCCGATCACCGTGGAGTGGGTCTGCACTTTATCCAGCAGGCGTGCCAGCACATCCCATTCACCCATTTCAGTCGCCAGTTGTCCTGCTTTCTGTATATTAAAGGAACAGTTCAAACCAAAATCAAAATTGATATTTTTCCTCTAACCTGCAGTGCCTTATATTCATTTGAATTTTTTTTGCTGTGAATTGCAGAGTTGTGGTGATATCAATCTTCTCTGGTATATAATGGAACTAGATGGCAGGACCCGGTTACTCAAGACGATCCACCGACGATCTTGTTAGAAGTTTCATTACGGAGGACGCCATCAGCGTTTACATCCTCAACACGAGCCTCTCTCCATGACTAGATGCTCGCTTTCCTCTGCACTGTTAAACTGGGTCAGCAGCCAAGGCATGACTTCCTAAAAAGCGACAGTGCTGTTGAGTTTTTAAGCCTCAGCACCTTTTGCCTAAAAGGTCAAAGGTCAAGGCCACTGTTACCTCATGGCGTTGTTACCCCATTATTGTGAACACGATATCTGAGAAACGCTTTAAGGGAATTTCTTCAAATTTGGTGCAATTGCCCACTTGAATTACAGGATGAACCGATAATTTTGTGCCCAAAGGTCAGAGGTCAGAGTCACTGTCACCTGACAGAAAGTCATTTTTATCCATGACTCAAAAATACATACAAAAATTTGAATAGATTTTAAAGTAATGTATAATTGTATATAACATATGCTGCCCATATTTACAAGCAGCTGCTCAGGAACAGAAGCTTGGATGGTGTGAGGAGGAGTAATGGCAGTATTTTTTAGTTTTTTTTTTTTTTTGCAGTTTGAGCTCCACAAGCCGAGTGCCATCGAGTCCCATTATAATTAGACATCTCAACCGCCCTTACCTCCATGGCTTGGCAACTCACACCATAACAACCTCGAGGGACGAGCACTACTGGTAACAGGAATATTATGCATTTTTCATTTTGCGGTAAACTGTCCCTTGATACAAAAAAAAATCCATTATGACCCTCAGTTTATTCTTTTGCAAGAAGTACAGTATATCCACTGTTATCGGTGGTTACACAGGGTGAAGCAGACATTGCAGGTGTGAAGTCAGAACAGACAGAGACTTTAACAAGGCTAAATTCTTTATCATTCCTCGTAGCCTTGTCAGTTTGTTGACAGAAGCAACGGCTGCTGATTACAAGTCTCCAAAACACACTTATCTGCTGAAAACCAAGACCGTAACCTTGCTCGACACCAACCATCGCAGTGAGCTCAGCCACTGAAGAAGTTTATGGTGTAAGCGTTCAAAAAAGTGAAATACCTGCAGTTTCTATAACATTACTGCTGCACAGAATTTATTGGTCTTACATAATTCTGTCATGAAGCTTTTTTGCCTTATATTATTTGACTTTGTTTTCTGTTGGTTTAGTGGGTACAGTCACATTTTTATTTCTCATTTTGGGTTGAGAATGTAATTATCTGCCATATCACTTCGTCGTTCAGCTTTTTGAGCCTTCAGCAATGGTTTGCATTCACGTGTCTGTGTACAAATGACAGATAAATCCTTTTTCAAACTTTGCATGGAACAAATATTGTATGACATCAACACATTTCAAATTATTCCATGAAAATGAATTCCCCCCCCACACACACACACTTTATTTACATTACAATCCCAGTAACCTTTTTTGATAGGAAAAAAATCAGATAGGATATTTTTGAAAATCGACTTACCAATTGAACTATTCCAAAGAGAAAAATTGGAGTACGAGGAGTGCGATGTCTCAGGAGGACGAGGATGGGAGAGAGTGAAGAAGCAGCAGCTCTTTTTATCGTTTCCTTTCACGTCACCGACCTTTTACTCCCAAAACATCGAGCCTGCAGCCTTCACATAGAGTGCGAGAGGTTGGAGGAGCCTTGTTTTCTTATTGATATTCTATTTCTGCAGCGATTTTGCCTAATTTGACAGTGGACAGTGGACAGGGCAGACTTCAAACCCACGACTTCTTGTTTCATGGACTGTCCTCAACTAAATCTTTCCCCCATCTGTATATACAGATGGGGGAAAAACTAAAGGGAAAAGGTGAATAAATTAGTGGGGAAACAAATGCAGGTGCTTCCACACAGGGCAAGAGAGATCTTTGAAAGGTTTGATGAAAGTGATGCGAGTCAAGCTTTTTCTACCTCCCGTTGCTTATTTGAACATTTTCTACAAGTGGACTGGCACGCAGCGCTTTTTGCGATTTGTGCGTCATCCGGTTCATTTGTCCTCACACTCTGTCGGATGTCATGGTTTGCACCCATCTGTAACTTCTGCATTGGAGACAACCAATGTGAGGGATTTAATTTCACAATATCCTGTTTCTATTAATCCCAGTCTTTTAATTTGTTTCCCGTATCTCTACTACTGTTGAGAATATACTATTTTTGCCATTGCTGAATGTCATTTTTCATTCTACTCCAGATGGTTTTAATCCTCCCAAAACATCTGTGTTTCACTCTGGACCTTGTGTGTACACAACAGGCTGCCCCTCGCACGTGTCCATGAGGTTTACAAACAGTATCTGACCCGGCTGATCTGAGGGGGGTCACAGGCTAAACTCTGGTGGCCGGGGTGGTGTCGGTTCACAGATGTAAATGATTTACACCGCCCTGACGTTTAAAGAGAAAAACATGGCCTTTGTGGCCTTCATATACTGTACACATACTGTATAAATGCTGGAACGTATGCAGCCAGTCAGATAAAGGACTAATCTTCCAAGGCACGCTTTGACATTTACGATGAAAAATGAACACAGGACAGCACGGGAATGAAGGAGTTTTATTGGTGTAATTATGCGCTTTGACAACACATATCGCATTTAAGTCAACATTTTGATATCCTGTAATTATGTTTAAGCAATAAACTCAACACAATATGTCTGAATCTGTTAACATTTTCTATATGAATAGTTCTTTTATAACAATATCCACACACACTAAATGTAGCTCAAATATACTGTAAGTTCTCAATCAAACTAAACATCACAATCTCAATCTTCAGCGCATTTCAAACTCACTCCTGGAGATGCTTAATCTTCATCCATATCCACCTAAAGCTATCACTCCTCACTCACCACCACACACTAATTTATTATTTTAAAGTATGATAACCCACTGGTAAGCTAAAGTTATATTCAGATTGCAGGAATAACTTCAGATGTATACTTGCTTTGGTCACAATGAAGAGTTCGAGTGCCCTTCTCAGCTTCAATTAACATGTTTCTGAGATCTGGATTGAGTGGTGTTATCGCAAAATGAATTCTGTGTTTCTTTATCAGTCCGTCTCCAACTTGGTTGGGTTTGGCTTTTGGCATGTGGTTCCTTGTAAGTGTGCCAACCAGGGGTGGTTAGTCATTGCCAGTAGAAGGCAGGTCTAACCGGAAAGAATTCATATCTCGGCACACATTAACAAAAGCAAAAAAAAAAAAGCTTTTTCATAGTAAGAGGTCTCAGAGGTCAAAAGTGAAAACATTTGAATTATTACCTGTAGTCATATTGATGTGTTTACTGAATTCCATATCTGCTATTATTGTGTTTATTTTGTGTTTTCAGACTGCATTATTATTGCTCTCTACTGAATCTCACCTGCACTTTACACTTTATACGTTTTCCAGTGTGCAACTTTTTTTGTTTTTAAATAAATAAAAAAATAAATTAATTGTACATTCAGTTTTGCATTTAACCAGGCCTTTCAGGTCCATGCTGGCCGCCCCTCTGGCTGATTTTTAAATCATTTCTTGTCCAACAGTTTAAAGGGTTGAAACAGATGTCACAGATCTGTCAGACCGTAGTCCGGTAACGCAGGAGTAACTTATCTGTAGTCAATATTTCAAGCAAATTCCACTGCAGCTTCTCTAGAAATTGATACCAAAGCAACGTAGGACAATCACATTGAACCACCAACCACAACAGAGCCTTTTTGAGTTGAACAAATTTAAACCAATGGCACAAGAAGTTACACTCCACACGACACCAGCAAACAAGAAGAGCCAGTGAATGGATTAAGTCTTGATGAATGGAGGTGAAGTGAGCTCTTAGCTTAAACTGATGAACACACGAGATCCAAGAACCCAAATCCACTCTGGAATACATCTCATCAGCCCATACTGTGAGGAAAAACAGCAGAGATTAACAGACCATCATCAGCGATACACTCCTGATCACAAAAATGTGATAATCTTAACGCAGTGTTACGACTTGATCTATTTTGTGCTGACCTGAAGTGTGTGAGGCCAGTAGCCGGTGGTCCTGTTGGAGACGCCCAGGGTGGAGATGGCATGGCGAGCGTAAACCTCCGGCTTTGGCGCGAACCAGCCTGGTTTTGATGAAACTGTCGATGATGATGATGATGATGGTTGTTGCTCACTTGAAGCTATCTGGTTACACAGACACACACACTGTATGTCAAGAACCGACAAGAATAACGGTAAAATGTGGGAACTCACTTTGAAGATATCCACACAGAGAGAAAAAGGACCCTTTGAAAAACATTTCCAGTAACTGTGAGCCTTGCTAGCATTCGCTCAATTTTTCATTTAAGTAAAAAAAACAAAACAAAACAAAACACAAAGGCAAATTTCCAGACGCCATACCAAGGTGAAACCTAAACCAAAAGCAAAGTTCTTAAATGTTGTTTATACGCACCCACCCGCCCGCCGGCGGGCGATTGCAGATAACTGACTGTTTTTTACAGTGCGCAGTGACGTATCTCGCTTCAACTTTCATCATTACGGACATACTATACGTCATTGGAAAGGGTAGAATCTCAGCAATTCATTCATCCAGTTGATTTTGCAGAAATCATGAGCACTAAACCATAAATCATTTATATTTACCAGCATGGTAAACGTGAGATACAAGAAACGCACGGCGACTCCCTACCTTTGACGCGGCCATAAAGCCGTAATATGTGTCCGATCCTCAATTATTTATATTCCAGTTGTCCGTAAGAATCCACTGATCAAAAGCATCAAAATGGTTTTTCATAAAATTATTCCAGGTTGTGAATATCGTCCTGTAAAGTCCATTTGTTTACCGTCTACCGACTTTGTTTGTCAAATAAAATCCAGACTTCGCCGGCCGTATGTTTATTTTCTCTAGTTCCTGTATTGTGTTGTTGGGTGTGCTTGTTTTCATCACTTTGCTGGCTACAAAACAAAAGTGTCCCCATCTTTTTCCGTTCAGTTTTCACCCCAGCACAGCCCGTGAAGTACATGGAGCGCTCCTTGTTTAAAGGGCCAATCGGCTTTGTTTACTGTTATTTGCCGCCTTAGTACGGGGATAGCGTTTTGGCTATCAACATGTCAATCACTCAGGCTTCTAGCCAATTATTTTACCTTTCCAACGATGGTAGGCGTGCCCAGGTCCGTTTTGTACGAGCTGAGGAATATTGCTGCGTCTGGCAGCTAGCGGGCTAACTTTGCGCAGCAGACGCACTCGCAGCGGACATTTAAATTTTAATGGACGGCAGTTTTCACAGTTTACAATGGCGAAATCCACAAAAAACACTAAATATGTCCGAGAAGAAGACCTGGAATGGATCATGGCATCATCTGATGAAACTGTAGACAGTGAGTAGGACTCTGAGAGAGAGGAGATGTTTGCTAAGGGCCTCGACGACATCTTAGATCGGTGAGTACCGTTATCATTGATGATGTTTGATTTATTTATTTAGCCATGAGTGAAATTTGAATGAAAGTTTGTGGGAAGGGGTTCTTATGCTTACAGTGAACAGTCCAGTATACATTAGCATTTCATAAATGACGCTAAATGTTTAGGGCCCCAGGGGCTAATTAGCCTAGCTAGCTAGCTAGCCTCAACTACTCAACCAAAGCTAGGTAATCCTTGTAATTCTGTTCTATGATGTAATTCTCTTTGAGCCTCTAATTCCTTTTTATTTAGATTTTTTTTTTATCAAGCTTGTAAACAAATTGAATTAGATCTTTTTCACTGACCGGACACTGGGAATATTCCCCCAATTCAATTATTCTGTTTATGTACGGTTACTTTCCTGATGTTTTTGTGTAATATGTAATATCATATATCTGTGTTTATTTATTTCCTATGTAAATAGCACCCTATTGAATTGCATTTATATATTTTTTCATTATATTTGGTAACATTTGTGCATTGCATGGTGTTTTGTAGGTCACAGTCTGAAGAAAGTGACGTGGATTGGGAGCCTGAAAGTGAGGCAGTCAGACGGCCAACCCCCTCTCCTGCTGAAGGCGGTCATCAGAAGTGCCAACGATCCTCCTCTGCATCCACCAGTGCTACCTCCCCCGCTGCGCACATACAGTATTAGTATATTGAAAGATAATAAAATCCTTGTTTGAAATTCACTTCAGTATGTCATTTTTGTATAATGGTTACTATTCTGTAGTGTCTTGTCGCATGACAATATCTCAATATGGCCACCTAGAAGTGTGTGGAAACCCCTCCGACCACCCATCAAATGAATGTGTGAAAAAATTATGTTTTGAATCATGGAGGAAGGCTTTATAGTCACCAAAATGCTTCAGTAATGTTTCCAGTGTCACAGAAGTGAGAAAAAGCATTTGGCACAATTTGGCCATTTGGAGACATTTTGGAGAGGTTTGTGGACGCCAGTGACACCACAAACTAAAAACTCCATAACTCCCATAAGGTTAGGCCTAGAAGTCTAAAATTTCATCCAGGTGTAGTTGACAAGATGTAGAAGGTATGTGGTATATTGCCATATGCCTTACCTAAAGCACATCTGAGTTATTGTTATTCAAAAATGACCTATTTTTTTCGAAGAAAAAAAAATGTTTTAGAGCCATGTTTGAACTGATGTCATTTAGGTTGTGTGTATGGTACATGCTGGGTAAGCACATTGTCAGAAACTAGAGGTTCCCAGCTTTCAAGTGAAGTATCATACATCCATCTGGGACTTGTAGTTGCTGTGTTATAAGCTTTTCCATTTGGGTATGCTAATTAGGCGAAAATTACCAACAAAGGTGGGTGCGAAGGGGTTAAGTACTACAAGCAGCGGAATGAGTATGGTAATTTCAGATTTTTTGTGCGACTGACACATATTCAAATTACGATGACATCATGTAGAAAAACAGACGCTGAAACCAGCAATGTTTGGCATTTTTTGCTTGAGAAATAACTTAAATAATTGACAAATTATCAGAATTTCAATTTGTTTTCTGGTAATCCATTAATTGATTAATTGCATAATTGCTGAGGCTTTAAAAATGCAACAAAGCCTATTTTCATGTCAAATGTTGTCTAAATTCAAGCAGTCATACAAGAACTTTATAAAAATGAAAAAGCCTGTAATTGTCTTGAAGTTATGCTAAACCAAGAACGATCTAATCACAGTATGAGTAAACAAGATCATGAATCTGATGAGCTTCTCATTAATGTTCATCTGCCAAAATCTACCTGGAAAGGAATCAGACTTTGGACAAAGATCCCTCTGCCACTGTATTCCATGTGAAGAGCTCTGGAGAAATGATCCAGGTAACCCTGAAGTATCAAGTGAAGAAAGGCAAACAGGATTATTGAGTGTGTGTGACAACAGACAATGGAGGGTAGAGATCTTGGTGTGTATGGATGGCAAGAGGCAGATACAGTGAGTGTTTTGTCTCACAGTGGCGGCGGTGAGTGTCACTCTTCCAGGGAGAGGTCTGCAGCAAGCA
Organism: Acanthopagrus latus; assembly: GCF_904848185.1. Taxonomy (NCBI): domain Eukaryota; kingdom Metazoa; phylum Chordata; class Actinopteri; order Spariformes; family Sparidae; genus Acanthopagrus; species Acanthopagrus latus. The sequence goes on along the minus strand of NC_051060.1, from coordinate 8,324,473 downwards.
CCAGATGATATATTGACCACAGCTCCCCTGCTGCGCTCCACCATCCCCGGCAGCACCAACCGGCTCATCAGAGTAGCAACCGCGACGTTCTTATTCACCAACTCCAACAGGCTCTGCTCGGGCATTTCAATCAGGCTCTGAGGGGAAGACAAAGCCTCGTCCACACAGTTCACCAGGAAGCCGATATCTTTACCCCTCAGGGCTTCTTTGATGGGCTTGCTGGCTGCCTGGTCCAAAGAGAAGTCAGCCAGGATAATGACGGTTTCCACTCCGTAGCTTTGGGAGAGGGACGCAGCGGTGTCTCTGACAGAGGCGTGGTCCTTAGAGACAAAGATGATGCTGATACCGTGCCTGGCCAGCTCCTCTGCATAGGCTTTGGCCACAGGCTCTGACGCACCTGACAGGAGAAAAGGACAATATTGAGGAATGAGGATATATCACGAGAGTCTGACAATGACCTCAAAGTTGACAATTTTTTATCAAGGTGCTATATAAATACTTGAAGGTATCACAATGCTCAACCCATGGAGGAATGCACGCAGCCCGTATTCAGAAATTGCATGTTCAAACGAGCTGTAAGGACTTCCATTAAGTTGTGAGGCCATGGTTGCAAAAACCACTAGCAGAGCTGATTGGGAAAACATGGTGGGTGGTGCATGCTCAGGCCTGTGAGAACTAACCAATCAGAGTGGACTGTGCTTTTAAAGGAGTTGGGCCTTTAAGAGACAGGGACTAGAACGGCATAAACGGCATATTGTAACATAAGGAATTTAAAGACATTCGCGGTCATATTTACGTTATTTATTTACTGTGACACTCAAATCTCAGTGCAGTGAGTCATATTTATGGTTGCAACAATGTTAATCTGCTTTATAGAGTAATCAATTTTATCTACAAAGTGTGAAAAAGTACACAAGAGCTCATTGTAATTTGTCGAAATAAAATGTTCAGATTTTTTGTTTTGGGAGACCAACAGTTGAATATCAAAAGATATTCAGTGTTACAATGACATCAAACCTCAAATTTGACAATCTGAAATTAGCACTTAAATGCTTAACTGGTTAAGTTCCGTGCATCCATTACCAAATTAATTGACGTTAAATATTTTTTTAGAATTATGAAAGCAACCCTAGTTTTGTAATGATGCCCAAACCACTTAAAGAAGTAAGGTTACTAAAATATAATGCGTGGACATGACTGTCATACGGCATGATGTACTCTGGTTGTTTCTGCTGGGATCCCCCTGCTGCATCCTTACCATAAATGACAGCCCAGTCTCCAAATCTCTGGGTCAGGCTCTTGGTCGGGATCATTCTTGGTAGGAAATGCACCCTGACCAGCGTGCAGCAGTCTCTCAGCAGGATTATGACCTTGCTGGCGGTATAAAGAGCCCCAACCAGGGCCAGGGTTTCAAAGTAAAAGCTGCATGACCGAGAAATTTCTCTGTACAAAAACTGAAAGCTGTCAACTGCCGCCATAGTCGAAACTACAGTCGCCGGTGCTAGCTTGTTAGCTAAAAGACTGCTTCAGTAGATTTAACGTTTTGCTTTCTAAAACGTAAAGTCAACTATTGAGTCAGGCGTCCTAACAGCATATGTCGCTTTTCCTACATAGTAATTATGTGATAATAGTAAGTATCAGGTTTGACAGACGTTTCCATCGGCAGAGATGTGACCAGTGTAGCACCCGAGCAAAACATTAAGTCACGTGACAGCGTGCTTGAGTTGTGATGCGTTCATAGATATTAAGAAAACCCGTCGGTAAGATTTTCAGCTCAAAAAAGTATTACTATACAGACGTTTCACAGTGGAAATTTATTGGACACGAACGACAGATTTGTCTTCTCTACTTTTATTGCCATATTTTACCTTTAGCTCTTTTCATGATCCATGTTTTACGTGTCAGTGGCTACATTTCCGACGTTTAGAAAGGCAGCGCTCAGTTCCTTTCGATCCCACAATGCACCGCAGTTCACGCTGAGTGACCGTTTCCATAGAGACGCAGCAACCGCTGTCAATTGCTCCTGAAATGATCTCTGGATGCAAAGGTTTTACAAGTCCAGAAACAAGGTGGCTGTTTTGAAATGCGGTACACACGATGTGTTTTATTTTGGATGTTTAGTCTGAGCAGCGTGACATTTTTGGTTTTCGTTCAGCAGCGGTTTTAGTACCCGTTTTACCAGTTTTGCCTTTAGCTAACGTTAGCTAGCTGTTTTACACTGGAGCATCTAGCTGCGTAAAGCTAACCAGAGGAAAGCAATGAACTGGTTTTGGCTCCTAGGTAAAGACATAAATATCACGTAGCCCTTTTGAGTGTATAGTATAGGTCTATTAATTGTTGCTGTTGAATTGTTATTTGTATATTTTAGAAGAAACAGCTGTGTATGATGTTCATCGTGAAATGCTCCATTTTCTCTATAGAAAACAGCTAGTGCTCCAGAGGGTTGTCACACCTGTCGGTGATGATTTGACCGACACGTAGCTGACTGACTCTGAAAAAGAATGCATAAAACTGCACCAACCAACCAAAACAGCATCGTTACAACCATGTGCTGATTAAAATGAATGCAGCACCTGATAGCTATGGATGTTTGAACTTTGCTTTTTCTGTGCTCACGCAACCAAGCTCTCATTTTATATTTGTTAGCGGGTAATGTTTTTATCTCCTACTTTTTTGTTAGATAAAGATACTGATCATTTTATAGTTTTTTTTAAATATTACGTTTATATTTACAATATGTTTTTAGATAACGCAAATACACATCGTCCTCTCTGAACGAAACTTTTCTGTCAAACCCTGGTGACTTGGCCCTTTACTACCATAAGCACATTTTAAACATAAACCAACCACTCTGTTCTATACAGCTGTAGACATGTCTCAGTTGTCAGTTGAAGACGAAGTGGAGTTGCAGTCTTTGCTTAAGCAGCTTCTAAGAAGCATCAACGACAGGATCTCAGGTGCTCCGTCAACCGAATGTGCTGAAGAAATCCTCCTTCATCTGGAAGAGACTGACAAGAACTTCCATAAGTAAGTCTGTCAGACTTGATCATTGGGGCAGTGTGCCCCCATAAAACCATCTAATGAAACACAAATTTTCGTTCAATTGGTCAGTGTCATCATTCATGGAAATGTGCTGGTGCTACCTTTTTTTTTTTTTTTTTAGTAGTAGGCTGTACTTGTTTAAGCTAAACCATAAGTTTATAAGCCGAGTTGCACATTTTTGTCATGTTGGTATGCAACAGTTTTAGAGATATATTAAACAATTGGTGTATTTCTTCAATGCTGTCTTTGCAGTTATGAGTTTGTCAAGTACCTCCGTCAGTATGTGGAGAGTACACTAGGGACTGTGGTGGAAGAAGAAACCAAAAGTTTGACCAAAGATGGACAACATGCAATAGGCTCAGGTCACGACACCTTGATCCACGCTGTGACCCGGAGGACCAGAGACTCGGATGAGTGAGTGTAGCTCAAAAGCAGCTATGAATTTTGTTTGTTCAGTTTTGTGTAAATGGTCATTTAAAGTAAGTTAGTACATTTTGTTCAACTTAAGTGTGCATTTATGTTAGTGTTCTTTTATTTTCAGGATATGGATAGCAACAGGGATTAATTATTTGTAACTTTGATTGTATTTTATACCTGACTTGTTTCTTTTCCCTTATGTTAAACTCCAAGTTTTCTAAAACTGTTTCACACCTTGTTCCTTAATGTTCTGTGATAAGAAGCTAGCAAATACTGTCCAATGACATTGATATAATTTTAGCTGTTGGCTGAGGCATATTTTATATTTTTCTATCCTGTATTTCCAAATTTGAAAGTTTTTGGTATGACCCCACATTGGGATTACAGACAGTTGGTATGGAATGTTTTATTTTACTTTACTAGGAAAGTCTTTGCAATACCAAAAACAACAGCAAACTTTCCCCCTAAAAAATAACAAAAATGTTGGATTTCTTTTGAATTACACACAGCATATAGTCACATAGCAGACAGTGACACATGAGTTATCATGCAGAGTTTTGGTGACATTAAGAATATACCTGTGAACTTGTTTCTGTGGCAGGTACCAGCATATGATGCAGACCTTGAAGAACACCATGATTCTGGTGGTGGAATCTTTAATCAACAAATTTGAGGAGGACCAGTTGAGGAAGGAGGAGATGCACAGAGAGAAGCAGCACAGTCAGTCCAACAGCCACTACAGTGACAACTGCTCTGACAGTGACTCCTCCTTTAACCAGGTCAGAGATACAGTACATAGACTCTGAAGGCAGTAAATGGTCATATTTAATTTGTTTATTACCTTTTTATATTCTTGTTGAAGACGTGTGTGAATGGCCAAGGTTGTGTCTCAATCTCCTATGATCCCTTCCATTACACTTAATGTTAATGCACACATGACCCCATCTGCTGTGCTGCCATCAGACAGAGAGCTCTTTTTAAATGTCAGTTTATGGTGGATTTTAATGTTCTTTGTTTCATCTCCATTTCCCTTTCCAGAGTTATGCATTCATCAGACAAGAGCAGCTGCAAGCTTTGGCCGAAAAACTTGACTCCAGCAGACCCAAAGAGGTAGAAAGGCTTACTTGCACATATGAAAACACTGTCATAGATTAAAATGTGCCAGTCATTCAGGTGAATTGATGTAACTCTGTGTGAAGGTGCGTTGGGAGGCTCTTCAGGCCCTCTGCTGTGCTCCTCCGTCTGATGTGCTGAGCTGTGAGAGCTGGAGCAGCCTGGGCAGGAACCTCTGTACAGCTCTGACTGATCTTGACCTCAGCGTGAGTCCCCGAGCAGCCTCTTCTACTCAGGAATCAGTGTCCCGCAAACTCACATTAAATTATGTGCAAAAAATGTAATAAAATTGTAATCTTAATGAATAATTTCAGGCTTTGTAATTAATAATAAAGAACACAAAATACTTTCAGTTATACACAATCCTGCCACACCAGCTTGATTTAGGAGAAAACAAGATAACACTGTAGTCCCCCATGATTTATTGTCTTATTTAACTCCCTCTCATCATACAGATCTTTTTTTTTATAATTTAAAATGTAGACATCGTAAAATGATTGTGTGTGGTGTGTTTATGCTGATATCTCACACTTCTCTACCTCAACTTCATCAGGATAATGTGCTGCAGTTCATTGCTAAAAGCTTTTCCTCCTCTCCACTGAATGTGACACGAGAGATCTACACCAGCTTGGGTAGGCCATTCATGTACAGCAGCTTCATGTTTGAACTAATCAAAGTAGTTTTTTCATAAATAAAACATTTTTAGGATTACTGTACCTCCTATTTATTTATAGCCTTGCATGAGGACAATACATGTTTCCCACTTATTGTTTGTATTATCTGGCCATCCAGATGCTGTAGCTTTGGTTTTATGTACAAAATTCATCAGATGTCAAACTTTCTGTTCCCACGCCAGTAAAGAAGAGGGGAATTTCACTAACATTATTGGAATAATCTTTTACTAAATAAAAAGTTCACAGGTCTCAATGTGAACAGTTTACATTATGATTAGATTAAGGTTTTGACTTAATTATTATTATTTTGTACATTGTAAATATATTGTGTACTGTTTATGCAGCATTAAGTATAGGAATACCTATATTGTCTTGAGTATTTGTAATATTTGTATTTTGCATTTAATGTGCAGCTAAAAGTGTGGAGTCAAGTTTTCAGTCTCACAAACTGAGCTTTCCGACTGGCTCATCTGCCGTCGACGTCAACAGACCTGAGATCAGTCGTCTTCTCAAACAGGTTTAGCATCTTTTTATTTTACGCTATTTAAAGTGTGTCACCAAACAAACACACTATAGTGCTCTCTGTCTATCTGTCTCTCCGTCCATCCTGCTTCAGATTCGATTGATGAACGACTTTCAAAAGGAGGTGACAACCTTTTGGATACGCCACCCTGAGAAGTGAGTTTTTTTTTAAAATACTGATATGTGGTCAGAGAAGGCAGGTCTCACCTCACGTGCTGTCTCAGATGCAGTTGACTTGATGATGACATTGATGGTTAGTATAAAGGATTTGTACAAGCACACAGCAGCTTATAACAACAAAGGATTCTAACTATTTATGTTTTACAAATGTGAATGCTGCTGTAGCTGATTGCCTCATGGTTTAGACCATTCCAACTCTATTTGACTTTTCTTTACTAGTTTACATTCAGTACATGTGTTTTGCTCTTCTTTCCTCCCTGCTCTAGGTATATGGAGGAAGTGATAGAGAGCACATTCTCCTTGCTGTCCCTCCATCATGAACATGCCTCAGCCTCACCTGGGACAGAGAAAGCACTTGAGCCCATTCACCTACTGGCCTTACTGGATATTAAAGCTACCTGGTTTAAAAAGTGGATGGTGTGTATCACAAATTAACAAATGCTTTTGATTTGTGTGGGTTCTGTGTTGCTTAATATTTCTTCCTCTCTTGTTCATGTTGTACTCCATCTCATCTATTCTATTGTTTATTTCTCGATCATCTCCCTCTCTCAGCATGGGTACTACAGCAGGACTGTGGTTCTCCGACTCCTGGAGAGAAAATACAAGTCTCTGGTAAGTGATTCACTCGTAATCAATATCTCTCACTAACTTCTTTGTACTTCTGAGAGGCCAGGCATCATAAAGTCACAACCAACTGAACAAGTATGAAAAGTGTCTCCTGAAGGAATTCAAACCCAGAATCTCATTTCATCAATGGAAATTGTTGCACTGTTGAGTAAATTCAGGAAAGACAAACCTCTACATGGGCTTGGGAAAGCTAGGAACACACTTGGTTATGCTTGCATGCCTGTAAAACTAAAAATGTCCAATGTCAGTTATTCAGAGTTGGATAATAACCTTATTCCAGTAGAGCAGTGATAAGTCGCAGTCAAAGATATATATATTTTTATAACAATTTTGATAAACCTTTAATAGTTTCAGTCATGTTCAAGCAAAACATTTGTTTGTTGTAGCTTCATGAATGGAAGGATTTGCAGGTTTTCTGTGTCATTTCTCACTGTAAGTGTTGTGTTTGGGTTTTGGACTGTTGGTTGGAAAAAATAAGCAATTTGAAATTGTTAGGAGAATTTTTTTTTTTTTTTACAATTTTGATTTCGACATTTTATAGACTAAATTACTAATCAGCAGATACATTTGAATGGTATTAATTATTAGCTGCAACCCCAATTCCCTGCATTTCGGGAAGCAGAATTTGCTTTTTGAGTTCCTGTCATACCTGTAGCAAGCTATTGCATTCAGAATACAAACAAGCATTGAGGGTGAGGTTTCCCCAAAATATTGGTTCCATTTAACAGATGCCTTCCTTCAGTAAAATACTTATTTTATGACGATTTATTTGCTATGTATTTGTGGGATATGTGTAAGTCACACAGCCAAACAGAGAAGAGGATTCTTTGAGACAAAGGGGCACAAGAGTTGAGTGTCACTTTGACGCTTTGATCGATTGTTTGATCCTAAACTTCCCTCTAAACTCTCACTCTGACTTTACAAAAGAGTACTGTGGAATCACCCCAGAAACTTTCTCTAAAGTAAACGTCAGTAACAGTTACAACACTATAAGCCCTAAATACTCTTGCATTGCAGCGCATAAAAACTCCCTCAGGTGCCCTGATTTAGATTAAGACGAATGGTTCTTGTCCTGAAGCTCTTCATTAAGAGGTTCAATAAGAAGAGGTTGCATTGACATTCCGAATGAATTTCCCAGTAAGCCTGATGATTTTGGCCTGCTCATAGCTGCATCCAAATTTGTCACAAGAGATTAGAAGTTGTCAGTTCACTCAGCCAGTCAGGGGTTTGCAGCAACGTCAATAACATGCACTAGTTTAATCCTTTAATTTCCATCAGATGGTGGCAGCCCTTCAGCAGTGCATCCACTATGGTGAATCCTGTGAGAGTTTCACAGATGAAACTGTTGATACCAGGTCAGCTGAGGTGCAGAACTCTGGTAAGCAGAACATCCCATAAAGTCCTAATTTTTACAACAGGTTTATGTACTCTCTCAGGCATATCTGAATACCAGTCTTCACTCCTTCTGGTAAACATCAGCACATTTGCAGTAATGCTGATTTAATGTGTCCCCCAAAAAATAATACACTCAATCTGAGCAACTGTGAAAGCTTAATGAGAAATTAATGCTTCATTTGAAGCCTGTGGGTGTTAAATGTATTTCACCTAGACTTTGCAGTCATCATTTATTCAGTTTTGTTAATGCTTACATGCTGCTTTTGCTGTCATTAAAACAGAGGAATGCAGAGAAAGTAGTGAGCAGTCGACAGAAGAAATGAAAATAATACAAGAAAAAACAAAAGAGAAAAGAGAAAAAGCGTTGTGGGTAATGGAGAGAACAATGAACACTCTGTCGAAGGGGAGACTAAATAAATTATGTTGATTGATGATCAGATCTCCAAAATTCTCAAAATTTTGGCCACATTTCTCATTTATCACTTTAAGGCCTCCCAGCGATTGTTTGTTTAAATTAGCAGAAATAGCTTTAATTGCTCTGTTCAAATACATGTGCACATTTAATTGTGATCATTCAATAAATGAGAGTGACTACAGTGGGTGATGGGGTGTGAGGGAATGTCTGTGTTATCTCTTATTAGCCAGCTGGCTCGCCGAGGCTGAACATTTTGACCTCGTCCTGCATGAGTGGAGATACGCAGACTCCAGTGTCACTGATACACTCATAAAAGAAGAGCTTTTGTGCCTTTTTTTGAGCTTCTGCACCCCTGAGGTGCTGCAAGGTTGTCACAAGCTTCTTTTTTCATTTTCAGTCTCTATTACAGAAGCTTTGGATAAGAAATGTCACATTCATAATGATTATAGGAATAGCATATTACAGTATTGAAAGGTAAAGTTCATTTGTTTGTTTTCCTGTCCAACTGAAATCGTAATGGTCATCATAGAAACTAATCCGTTCTTTAGCTTCCTCTTGAGGATGTTATTTTGGCCATGCATGCTACTTCAACCCCTGAATTTTGATCTATATTTGCAACACTTCAACGGTTTCATCCAATGAATTAGCCACTAGATTGAAAAATACATGTATTTCTGCAGCCCTGTACAATCAGCTTATTCTGAGCTTTTCTTCATCTAACATTTGTTATTAATCACAACAGTTTTTTTGGTCCTCATAGGTAATGGAAATGTAGTTCAAGTTTTACATTTTTATTTCATGTTGTTGTTTCAGGTTCAGCCCAGAGGAGTGTTTATACAGGAAAAGAGCTTGAATATGCCATCTTCGTCCATTCGCTGTGTGTCCTGGGAAAACTCCTCATCTACGCCAATGGCAGAAAGCTCTTCCCTATCAAAGTGAGGAAGCGCAAAGGTACATTGCTGGACTTTTGTATAAACTGTTTCAAACACCTGTGGAAAAACATGGGGTATAAGATTTTAAGCTGTCTCTTTCTGTCTTTTTGCTGAGCTGAGCTAACCCGCAGCTGACTTTGCATGTATTTATTTATGTAATTTCTGAAGAGACATGAGAATGGTATCAATCTCCACATCTCTACACCAGGAAGCAATTTGAAATAATTCATGAAAAGTTAAACTCTTCCTTTGTTATGTGAACACCTACAAAACATTTTATTGTCCATTGTTAGCAGCTGCAAAGGAGATAAAGGGAAAAATGCATCGTTTGTTGCTTATAGTTTATTACATCATATGTCCCGTAGTGATTATACAACAAAATATCACTGCAATCTTTATAGCAGATGTAGGAATGCGTCTGGTCAGCAGTGGCACCACTCCCTCAAGTCCAGTGATTTAGGTCCCTCCACCCATCTTTATCTCTGACAAAGTTATGTAACACAGTGAATGGCAGACTCACTGTCCACTGTGACTGCTCTAATCACAGTTTTATTAACCGTTAACCTATAATCACTCTTCTTCCAAGTACGTCGGGAGGCAATCAAATCAGTGATGTTAAAGCAGTTTATATTGATCATAGCACCCACTCTTTAGGTGGAAGCCTGTTGATGAGTCTCTCCACACCTTGACGTGGGCACAAGATGGGAAGGGTACCATGAGTCATCATATGTGTCAATTAGCTACTAAATGAGTTTCTATTGTAGTTTCCATTGCAGGCCATTTTTCCTGATTTTGTCACAGTGACAAATGATAATGTTTTGTAATTTTTCTGTCAGTAGTAGAGTTGTTCTCTCATAAACCGAGATAGAGCCAGCTAAAAGTTGTTTTATTTTTTTAACTTTAGTACACCATTTCAATACTGTGCCAATGATTCCAGTCACCTGTAAATGTCTCCAGTTCAGACAGCTCAAACACTTTATTAAGTAATATCACAGCCAGAATGTGAAGTCCATCATCATCTCAGGCTGACGGTGGTTAGTGGACAGTAGTTTTCCTTACATTTCATCCTACAAAATGAAAAAATGTTTCCACCAGAAGGATATTCAGGTAGTGAAAATTAAAAACACAGTAAGTAATTAGTGGGGCTGTATATAGTTGTTGTGTATAGTTGTTTATTATTGATATGCTGATTATTTTCATGGTCCACTGATTTATCGCTAGCCGATAATATTTTCATAACAATGCTCATCAAAATTCTCTGGAACCCAAAGTGACATCTACAAATTGGGTTTTAGACTGTTGATTCAACAAAAGAAGCAAAGAATCTTCTTTTCACTTTCATAATTGAAAAATAAAAGCAGCAAACATTTGATATTTTTGCTTGATAAATGACTGATTAATGATTTCATCAATTATCAAAACATTTGGCCATTAATTGTCTATCGATCAACTAACGGATTAATTGTTTGATCATTGCATGTCTTTCATTATGTGCTTGTTATGTTAACATTGTTATAGGTATATGGGCTTATCACTCACTTGCAACTCACAATTATTTTGATAATCATTTATTTTTCAGATTCATCAATGGCGCAATTTGGGTATAACATAGTGAAAAATGCTCATCACAATTTCATCACAAAATATAACAGATGATAAAATACATCCCCGTTCATAAAATTTGTTTCAAACTGTGAGCCAAGATTATCCTTATCTTCAAGGTTACCAAAATTTCAGACCTGGTCTCCTTCCATTTCTTTCTCAGCCGTACTCACTATTTATACTGTCTCTGTCTAGACACTGACTGATTTATTTATTTACTGGGTGTATGTGTGTGTTTTTCAGATCCAGTCACCGTGACAGACCTGGTTGTCATCCTGATCAGCATCATGTACCAACACCCTGAACCTCTACACAATGACCCCTCACACACCGGTGAGGCCGCACACACTCGAACACTGATTTGAACTACATAAATGAGTTTCGACTTCCTCCCTGGTTTCTGTCCAGATTTTGAGTCTGTACTCAGGGACCGAAGGAACATGGTGACCTATCCTATGAGGCATAACAGCATTGCTCACACCATATCTTTTATCTCTTAACCTTGTACTGAGTCATGCAGTCCTGTGGTTGTCTCCTGGAAGACCTTGCTTTATTGCACCATTCATTCTCACGAATTACACTGCAGCAGCTTCCCTGCCAGTGATCAATAGTGTCCCCTACCATGACTTTGTCAGAAGAGCAGCTTGCTCGGCTGCTGCAGGAAGTTATGTCGAGCAAGTCATAGATTTATATTAATATTTTACCTGCAGTCTGATGAGGATCACATGCACCACTTGTGAGAGTCTATTCTGAGCAGTGTGATGATGCTGCAGAATGCAGAGGTAGATACACAGATAATGTTTGTGTGTGTGAGACTGAGTTTGTTTTGGTTGGAGGATATTTCGATTTAAAGCGTATCAATTCAGTTGTATTATGTACTGAAATAAAGGTAGAAGTATGACAGTGTAAAATATCCTTCAAATCAGTGCTGCATTGAGATTTTAGTCAAGTAAAAATAGCAAAATGTCCTTCAGGTATTACAGGTTAAAGAACTCGTCATGCTTCTTGATCTCTTTGATTCTGTTGATTGTTAATACTCTGACATTGCTTTACTGTCACTGTTGATTAACATGTAATCAACATTGTAATGAACACACCTATGATGACAATGTATAAATCATGATAAATTTAAAAAAGAAATGTCTTTTGTCTCTTGGTTTGAAAAGTGAAGCCGATGCAGAAGTAGTCACAGTAGGTGACATCACTGTGGCTTTTTTAATACTGTCTATGATGTAAATGCATCCATTCTGCAAAACAAGCATCCAGCTGGTTTGGTAGGAGCATCTTGGCAAAATCTGGTTCTCAGGTTATTGTCAAAGGTTTTGACTTGCATGTACTTTATTTGAATATTATATCAAGACAGTCTAAACACAAAGCACAGGTTATTTCAGTTGAAAAAGGTTATAATTTACTGTTCATGCTTTCAGACTCCCTGTCTCCCAGTGGTCTTGCCATGGAGGTGCTTTGGAAGCTGTGTGAGAGGACAGAGTGCGCTGCAGAGTGTCTCTACCAGACCCCTGTAATAGAGACACTGCTGGCTCCAGTTATAGCTCTGCTCACTGAACAGCAGGTCACATATACGCGCGCACACACACACACACACACACACACACACACACACACACACACACACACACACACACACACACACACACACACACACACACACACACACACACATTAGTGTTGAAATTTCTAGTCATCTTACTTCCTTTTTTAGTATTTATTGCCACCAAGATTAAAATTATGAGCAAGACTCTGAATACTGTTTTATATCAGATGGTCCTATATAGTGATATGTGACTGTGACACAAGTAAGTAAAATATGGCAAATTTAGTCATAATAAATGCTTCAGCCTTAAATGCTCACTCTATTGTCTGATTTGATTCATTTCCCAACCAGTAGTTCCAATTTTAACACCCAGCATTAAATGTATAACATTTCCTTTTACCATATTTCTCTGATTTATCCATCCAGTCCTAATCTTAGCTACTAACACAAGGTGACCAACCACAAATCTATCCTAACCTCAACCATTACCACAAACCAGACTTTTATCCTTGATTCCAGCAACATATCTGAATCCTAAAGTGTTTGTTAGAATCATGTTATAAGGACAAAAAGAGAGTGTTTGTTTATTTGTCATAGCTGGAAGGTTATTTTGAAAAACTGTTTGTGGAGGCATCACGTTTGAAAATATAATAGCTTTTTCTCAGTTCCATCCTTGTCAAAGTTAATGATGTTATTTCAGTATTCAACATCTGTCCATCCCTCCCGGGATTCTACCTGTTTCTGAATCAGCTGGGTAATCTTTGTTTGTGTATTCTCTACGGTTTGCAGGCTAAATTAAAATCTCCTGCAGCAACACTGACTCTCGTCGCTGACGTCTTGGCTCGCATCGCAAACACCGACAGAGGATTATCTCTCTTCTTGTACGAGAAGAATCTAGTGGTAGCCCACAGTGAGAGGTGAGGTGTTGTGATTGAATTATGATTAAATAGACAATTTCATTTGGTATCTTTCATGGTAATGAATAAATTACATTTTTCTGACGAAGCAAAAAGACTTTAATATAAAGTTAAGTTTGCATAACAAATCCCCCTGATTCTGCACAGAGAACAGATTAGACCCGAGGATGTTGCTGGTTTGTCAGTCACTGCGATTATATCTTTGATCTAGTCAGATTCCAACAGTATGTATTATTAAAGGCGCTCAGGGTCACTCAGAGTGTTCAGTATTAATGTATTCTATTTTAATTGGCTGAACCTGACCTGTCTGTAACCTGGGTCACTCTGTCCAACCATACACTATAGCCTGTTGTTGTAAATTAGCAAAAATACATTCACTAATGTAGATACGGCTGTTGAGTACAAATTGTTGTTTTGATAAAGTAAGAAAATAGTCTGCCAGTGAATCCTTGCATATATCTCCTCTGAGAAATATGCTGTATTAATGAGCATGTTAAAGTGCTTAACTTAAATCCCTATGTTTTTTTTGTCACTCTAGAAATTTAAACAAATAGTGAAGACAAGGAAAGCCTGGGAATTAGATGATTTGTAAATCAGGAAGCAACACAAATAGGTTGATAAGAGTAATAAACAAATGTAATAGAATGCATTTGAAAACCTATTACGCTTTTTTGTTTTTTCCCTTTCATTCAGTGTTTTAGAGGCTCTTGTGTGTGTAAAAGGTCTTGAAATATGTGACATTTTCCCAGTTTTAAGAAACAGTTTTGAGTTTTGCTACCTGGAGTACACAATACATAATCCTGGCTTCTGAATATTCTGTGTTGGCACAGATTAAAATGATTGATATGATGAGAAATCAAGACACAAAACCTGGATATTCAGGCTACTCATAAACGCAGTCAACACACATTTTCACTGGATCTCATATTGAACACATAACATGTTTATCTCTGTCTCCTCTGCAGAACCTTTGCTGCACATGTCATCGTACAGTTCACTCTCAGGCTGCTGGACAAAGAGCTGTCATCACTAAGTGAATCCGACATGTCCGATACGTTATGTGGAGCCTTCATCTTTGTCTGTAGGCAGATATACAACACCTGTGAGGGTTTACAGGTGCTCCGACCCTACGGCCTGCATAAGGCTGTAGCTGCTGCCTGGAAAAAGGTATCTGCACTTCATTTCTTCATATAACATGGATCAGTTTGTTTTTGTGTCAGATATTCACATACTCTATGGCCTAGGTTTCATATCAGATTTCGAGAGGTTATTGAATAGATTCTGTGTTTATAAAGGGAAGGTTGTATATTAAAAAAAATTATAAACATTCTAGTCAATATTTGGGAATGCTGTATGGAATTGGTCCTTTTTTTACAGGCAGATTCTCTAAAAGAGAGAAATGAGAGCCTTACTTAGAGAATAATAACTAATCCATCCATAAAAACATTGTAATAAATGATGGATTAGATTTGTCTCTGAATTTTTTCCCCCCTATAATATCTAATGCAGTGCTGTCCATGTCTAATGTTTCTCTGGCTAGAATACTATCATGTTTAATTTGCTTGTAATGTGTCTTTATTCCTCCACTGCAGCAAGAAGCCACTGCTTGCAAATGGAGGAAATTAACTAGCCATTCTAATCTGCTTCATTGGATTTTTAGTATAGTTTTCTTGCCATACTGAAGAATCAGAAGACCTTAATTAATGTAATCTGAACTGAAAAAGAAAAGAAAAAAAGAAAAAACTGAAAAGAAAAACAAACAGTTAAGTGTGCAGCCAAAACCAAAAACAAGTAAACTATGATACAGATAAAATCATAGAAAGGGCAAGTAGTGAAACTGCTTTCACAGTCCTATTCACATCTTTATTTAAAACATCCATGTGAAAAATTAACTTCTATGAGACATCTTGCCATCAGTCTTCAACATTTCCCTGATCACTTCCTCCTGACTTTACCCAGTGTTTGTTAAATATTAATAATCATTCTGCATGTACGTGTGATACATGGGGCAGCACCATATCTATTTTCAGAGAAATGATGCAAGTTGACCTTCACTCTTTTTACTGTAAACACACCAACATGGGGGGCATGAATTCACAAGGGTACCAAAAACAGTTACCAGGTAAAGGTTCCATATTGTATAAAGCGAGATGTAGATGATATGTAAATATTGTGAAATTATCAAAACAAACTATGTGGAAATACTGACAGCCTTTCATTCATTCAAAATTCATTATTTCATTATTCAAAACTGCCTTTAAGCGATCAATCAGGACTTCTGTATCATTGTTATGTCACAACTACGCAGTCACCAACCTCAGCCACTCCTTCACATCAATAAGTTTGTTAACAATGCACATGTCTAACATACAGTATAAATGTCTGACACAAACGGTGGGTTCTTTAGGACTATATTTTTAAAATGTATTTGTATTCCATTTACATTTTTTTGAGATGATATTAAATGATCAATTATAGATCTAAAAAATTACAATATCAAGACAAAACATAAAAGTACATAAACATAATTGTAGACAAATGTCAGGGTCATGGCTCATTAAATCTTTAATAAAATAAATACAAGGAGCTGCTTTTAAGTCTCCCACACAGGAGCATGAAGTGAATAATTCTGGTCAAACTCTTCAGATATGTCAGAACACTCATACATTGAGTAATACAAATGATAAAACGTATGAATTCTTTATCTCTAGACCAGCTCTCTGTCAGAAAGAGTTCCGACCCCGGTTCCTGGAGCCGCTGCTGGAAAATCCACCCAGGATCTGCAGAACATGTGAGGCTACATGCACACACATACAAACACTTACTAGTACTTTATCACTGTTTGCCCAGTTTAAATTCTGATGTTGCGTATGTTTAAATCTCATGATCTTACATTGTATGTATTTGGTGCTGCAGCTTACTCTGATTCTCCCTGTGATTTTGGGACAGGCTTATCTGGGAAGAGACATTGTTGGATAGCCTGCTGAACTTTGCTGCAACTCCCAAAGGCCTGCTACTGCTCCAGCAGACGGGAGCCATCAACGAGTGTGTCTCCTACATGTTTTCTCGCTTTACTAAAAAACTACAGGTAGCAACAAGCACAGCACTTTATAATCCAACACAACTGTTGATGTTTTCAATTTGGTCCTTTTCCATCATAAAAAAATAATAGACCTTGTGAAGTATAAGACAACACACACACTATTTACAGACAGTTTTCCAGGTGTGCTGACATTTCCAAGTCCTTCCTTTTACAGCAACACCCTGCTCCACACATACATACTTACACATAGTCACACCTAGAAACTGCCTGATTCAACTGCACTTAGTTACTACAAGGCCCTAGTGAGTCAGTTTAGAGATCAAATGCCTTGCTCAAGGGCACCTCAACTGTCTCAGTAAGGGAACAGCACCACTCACCCCCCTTCACCTACAGTACAACAATTGCTGTCTTTGTGTAAGCTGATGTCAACTCTTACTACTGAGGAACTCCAGAGTCATTTAGTCATAAAAATTCTGGTAGCAGATTTGAAGTTAAAATGTAAGCTAATCAGTTGAGTCAATCTTTGTAGCAATCAATTTTACAAAGCACTGGATTTTAGTGCAGAAATGCTGATAAGAGCTGATGGAACATGGAACTGTTTCATCACCTTTAAGGAAGCCCTGGGAGCGTTAACGTTGGCTCGATTTTTAATCCCTCTTGATATCATCGATGCTGGAATAATATTATGCTGTTCAGGGATTCTTTGCCACGTTGGATTAAATTACAGTCAGCCAACATTGAAGCAGTATTAAATTACAGTCAGCCAACATTGAAGCAGTAAAAAATGTCATTACACGCAGACTGTTTCCAGAAATTATACTGAATTTAATTAAAAATCATACAGTTTTCATCTTTGGAAATAGATCATACAGCATAATTGTTTAACATTCAGAGAGTCACATTATATGTTTATTTTTTTTAAAATTACTATTATTATTTGTATCCTCTTCAAGGAGGTTGTGTTTTCACCTGTTTCTTTTAGTTGGTTGGTTTGTCAGCAGGCCAGAATAGACCTACTGACCTTTAGTGCAGATCCAGATAAAGAGACGGATCCAGGAAATGCTTCATTCCTCATATAATTTTCTTACATATTTTGAGCACTTTTCAACATGTTCTTCATACTTCTTAAGGAATAGGTATGTATCTTGATGAAAAAAATCAGGATACTGGATTAGGCCTGAATGTTGGGCCTTGGTAGAGGTACAGTATGTGCTCTGCTGAGTGCCATTCTAATTATTAATCTGATTAGGAAAACATTATGCAACAGCTGTTTATGTGAATACACGTTGCATACTCTTCTAAGGCTTTTCCAAATTTGAACCCAGTTAAGTAAAAGTAAGCAATTGGTGAGGCTTAGAAAACACATACAAAGAATTCCATTTGAGAAATTCCATCAAAATGAACTTGGAAATGTTCTGATTTCTGGGTGAACTTGCATGATGATTCCAAAGTCTTGTGAATTGTGCAGTTAAATCAGTGATGCTAAGACAAACAAGAAAAAGATCATTAGACCTGCAAAAATCCTGTACATTTAAAGATGTGGAATCAGTGTTACTCCTCCACAAACTGAATGTTTGCTGTGTACAATAACTATATGCATGCATGCAGTATTTCTAAGCTTTTGGGTTCTATAATGTATGATCCTACAGTACATGATTTATCTTGAAGACCTTTATCCATTGTGTTGGCCAGTGTCATCTGTATCCCTAATTCATTCTGGATTCTGTGGTAATTTGTTGCCCCCGCTCCCCTTCAAGGCCACAGTAATATTTCCTGAAGACTGTTCAGTATTCACCAGTAGCCTGGAGCCTGTGACATGCTTCTACCCCCACACTGGGTTTAATTTATTAATCCCTGGACTCTGCATATGCCTTATATACATTGCACTGTCCATGATTCATATTGTAGACACACTCAGTCATACTGCAAACCTTAGCTAATCCCCTGTGGGCTTAATTTACTTCCATTGTTTACACACTCATGTAATTGCTTCACTTGTTTGGCATTTCACTTAATTATGGAATGTAATTATATTTAGTCTATTTTTAGTTGTGACATAGTGTTGTAATTAATGAAGGGCCTGCACACTCAACAATCAATTTGCAATTTGATTTCTCCTCAGTATCTTCAACTACATTATTATGTGGTGCCTTTTCAGGATTCTGGCAGTGTCATAGCAGGAGTGCATACTGAATTCTAAATGCTCAATTTACAATTCTCCTTTTCTTTCAAAATAAAGCTCAGTTTGCTTTGATTCAAGTCCTTCTTTTTCTATGTTAATCCTTTAAATATTGATACTGTTCCTGACCTCGCATTCATCAGAATTATATAAGCAGAACTAAAAACTAAAAACTAAACAGATGGTACTAAAGCACGAATATACTTTTGTGTTTTCTGTGTTCTGAAGGTGAGTCGCTGTGAGAAGTTTGGATACGGGGTGATGGTGACGCAGGTGGCAGCGACTGCTCCAGGGGTGGTGGCTTTGCACAGTTCAGGTACTAAAGCACCTTTCCGCACAAACAAACACTTACCAGCTATGATGCTTAAGGCTTGTGTTCCAAGTTGGTTCTGCAAAGACGCAATAAAGCAGGCGACATGCAGCCCAGAAGCAACACATTTGTCACGTTGTTTGTGACTGGATAAATGGAGGAAAAAAGAGCAAGATGAGGTGTCAAGTTTTTTTTTAAGGATTACGAGAGTGTGAGATATGAGTGTGTGTTGAACAGAACTGAATCAGCTTTAAATGTCTTAAATGCATCTTTTATGCGTTTCATGGTACAACTCTGCTTCTAAAGGTGTTCGCATTCTGTGTAAAATGTAGATTGAACAGAATGCGAACAGTTCCAAACAAACAAAAGAAATAAATTAACCCATGACCAAAATAATCATATATTCTGTCATTGCGTTACTTATGGATGGAATTATAGAGAAAATTCAGAATTTCTCCAAACTGAAACCACTGGATGTTGTGTTGCAGGTTTTGTCCAGGCCCTGGTGGTAGAGCTGTGGTATGTTCTTGAGTGTGGCAGTGAAGATGTCAGGGTGGTCCGGCCCAGGCCAACACCAATGGACCCCATTGACAGAAGCTGCCTCAAGGTACTGTGTGTGACATGGCTGTGACATGTAAGGTTATATTTCCAGTCTTTTATGTAGACTCTCACTGTTTTAAACCCTGAGACTGACTCCTCTTTGCATGAGGCTTCATTTTCAAATTTTTTGGGACAGGATTTGCAGGTCTCGTCCAGGACGGGCCCAGACTTTGAAACTCTAGTGTGTTTCTGTATGTGTGTGTCTGATGCTAGCTTCTGACAGCAGCCAAGCCATCTCTCTCAGTGAAGCTAGCCAAGTGAGGACAGACGGCCAGTGAAGTGTGAACTGTTCCCTGCCACTGGTGACTTTAAAGCCTGCCTTATCAGTGGGTCAGCTGCCAGGTTACGTACATACAGGCAGACCTTCAAGTCCATCCTATCCAGCACAGAGGCAACAGAGTCCCAGAACTGAGTTTGTAGTGGAAACCGATAAAATGTGCAATTTAAAAAAATGTGTGATGTTTTGTGCCTCAACCTGTGTGGCACAGGCCTTTCTGGCAAATTAGCTCTGATTTGTAAAGTGGGGAGAATCTGATGTGTTTTCAGCTGTGACGAGTTCAGATTCGTTCAAACGGAATTAGACAGACAAAAACACGTGTCAAAGTCTGTAATGCACCTTTGACAGATCAGAGAGGCAGGAGCAGATAAAACAATGGAGATAGCTGTTAACCTAAAAAAAAACCTACAGATGTTTATATCCTTTTTCACAACCATTGCAGTTGTTAAAGTGTTTGTTCCTTCCATGTATGTTTCATTGTGCTTACATTGTCTTTCTTCTAATTTATGTACTTCCATTTTCTTCTTGATGAGAGCAGAAAGGCATTTATCCTTCAGGCTGCTGTTGTGTTCACATGTTCAGATGTAATTTCATGGTGTTCACACAGTGCTAACACACCGTCAGCAGCTTTCTATTTCTGTAACATCCTTTTTTTTCAGGTTTGAACATTAATTAAAAATTTCGTCAGGGTCAAAAACACCCCGCTGAATTTCTAAATATTAGGGCTCCAACTAAGATTTATCTCTTAATCGGTCAAAAAATTTAAATAAATGCTCCAAAGTGACATCTCCAAGTTGCTTCCTTTGTCCAACCAACAGTCACAGCATATGCTCACATTTAAGAAAATGGAACCAGCAAATATTTGATATCTTTGCTGGAAAAATTACTGAAATTATTATTTGATTTATTCAAATTAGTCTGCAAAATTTTGTTCTTTCAATTGACTGATCCATTGTTTTTGTCTTATCATTGTAGCTCAATATCATTATCAACTGACTAGTGAGCCATCTAATTTTTTTCTTATATCAACCTATCTGACACCTGAATGTTAAAGAAAAGTGAGAAAAAAATCCTGGAGCCGTCCCTTTATTCAGAGGCCCATCCTCCATCCAAGTTATATGGAAATCCATTCAGTAGTTTGTGTAATCCTGCTGACAAACCAACGAACAAACAAATGGACACACACAAACATAACCTCCTTGGTGGACTTAATGAATAGATGGCACAAATTACAATATAAGTACCATTAAATTAGAGTAAATCTTGATGACAGTTGCCTGAATCATCATCAGTGACTCCCCACTAGATCAGTTTCCACAAATTGTTAAAACTATAAAGGGTGCATGCATTTCAGACAATCGCTGCAACTAGATATCGTTTCAGGGCACCAGCATCGCCGACAAAATCAAATACACAAGTCATCCAGTCAAAAAAGTTGAAAAACATGAGAAGGCTTCAGAACACACTGCTCTCTTAAACTGTGAGATTAGGTTGTGGTGATTAAATATAGATCAAGATTCTGTTACTACTTAGCCTTTTTCCTCATAGAAATAGTTGTTGCTGCTATATTCATGTTCAAAATCTCATGTAGCCTTTAATTTCAGACGATTCCGATCAATTGTGAGTTTGGAGTGTAGATTATTACCACTCTTTATCTGTTTGTTTCTTAACTCTGCCAAGAACGTTATGTTTTCACCTATGTCTATTTGTTGGTTGGTTGGTCGGTTGGTTTATCATTATCATTACACAGAAAGTACTGAATGAATTTCTACAAATATTTAATGGATCTCAATTAAAACTGTATCTATGAGTGAGTACAAAGGGGAAATATTGGGTCTTGGCAGAGGTATGCGCTCTACTGATTGCCATTCTATTTCTTGTTTTTTTTTTTAAATACCTTCTCTATATCTTGAATCATCTGTCTCACTTTCTGTCTCACCAGTCCTTTCTGTCCTTGGTCAACCTGCTCTCCTCTTCCCAATCGGTGTGGGAGCTCCTGGGCCGGCAGCCTTTAGCCAACAAGAGTGAATACACCTTGAGAGAGATGCCAACCTCCATCCCTGTGAGTGTTTTCCACACAGCGTCATCCCAACTTCATGCAATGCCTCTTTCATCCATTTGAGGGCATGTTTGCTCTTTTTATTTAGCCATTAACCACCACCCACACATTTGTTTTACCTTGCAAACCCTCCTCTTTAACACCCAATACACTGAGGCTGATGTACATTTCTCACCATACATATAAATACCCATGCTGCTTTAATTTTTGCTTCACTGCTGCATTCGTTGTCATAGCCTCTCATTTTACTCCTCAGGATTTGATTGACAGGCTGATTGCTGTGAATTCAGACGCGAAGATTAATTCCCTGTTCCACTACGAGCAGTCTCACACATTCGGCCTGAGGTGAGATTGATATTCTTTCCATACTACTTAACATTGGCGAGGACACACACGTTATCGTGTTAGCACCTGGTGACTGCACACGCATATTCGTACACACTCACACCCACACTCACACTCACACGTCAGCCTCTGGCAATAGCAGACTGACATGGTGCTTTATACTTTGATTACCCAGCACTGAAAAGCTGATGAAAGGATTTCTCTGGATAAGAGAGAAATAAGCTGGGCTGTGTGTGTGTGTGTGTGTGTGTGTGTGTGTGTGTGAGTCAGTGAGTGTGTGTGTGTGTATTTCTATATTTATGAAGAACAGACATCATAAGTGTGAAGGGGGTGAAGAAATCCCTCTAAAATGGAAAGCTATCTATAGTTTTGAGTTAAGGTTCAATTTCAGGAGTAGGGTTGCAGTACAAGTTAATACTCCTATAATAATACAGTAAAAATGACTGAAAATGAATGAATTAAAAAAACTATATGAAGAAAGTTGCATATTATAACTTAGATTAGTTTGATTGTTTGAGATCACCTTGATCACCCGGACATGTGTATTAAGGTATACATAACATTTCTCTTATGACATGTCTGACATGTTTTTTTGCAGAAAAATAGGACAACATTAAAATCCTTAAAATAGCACCTACTCCTTCTCCCTCATTAAAAATTCCAGAATCTATGAATATGCAAAGTTTTACACAAGATGTATCCCAATTAGTTCTAATTTCTCCGAGACAGGGTTGAAGGTTGAAAGGGTGTCTAATGGCGTCTGATCATCAAGCAGATAAAGTCTGATCTAAAGCATCAGCAATAAACAGTAAAGTGTCAATTACAAAACAAAAGACAAAAAACTATCCTCAATATGCCAAAGTTAAATTCAGTTAGAAGTCATGTTTTTCAGAGAATTAAAGACATCCATCACACATGTATAAAGATATCCATAAGAATTCTCCAATGCTTGTCTGGCTTGGTTTAAAAAAAAAACTACAAAACTTAATTAACACAGAAGATCCTTAAAATAGCACCTATTTCTCCTTGTTAAAAATGTTAGAAAATGCAAATAATGAATCTTGGACCAGGATTTGCCTCTGAATGGTTTGTGATGTCACAAAGTATGCTCTTAAGCATGCCTCATATTCATGGCATCATATTGTCAATGAGCACAGAGGACATATGCACTTTGAGTAAGGCTGTGCAAATTCGTGAACAAAGAGATCATATTATGATTATTTTGACAGATATCACAATATTCATGAGTGCGAATGATCATTTTTGCATCACAATTTTTATTTCATATGAAATTTGTTCAAGGCTGTATCAGATGAACATTTTTTCTTACATCTGGAGATCAAATATTTGTAGGCCAGGATATCTTTAACGTCGTGATCATCTGATCTTTTGTGGTGATGATTAGCAAGGGAAGCGTCCCAAAACAACCATGGTGGCCCCTCAAGACTTTAGCTTAGCAGTTATATCAAAACTGGAGAGTATATTATTAGAAGAAGAGCAAATAATATCTCTTACCTTCTCACATACATCGTCCTACACAGTGACACTATAAACTATAGGAGCAAGAAGAAAAACACTTTGTTTTTTAAAGGAGGAGGATTTGATGTAAAGCACTCTGTCTAAGACAATGTTTCTCCATACACAGGTACACATGTGTCTTGGTTTGGTGTGCAATGCTCCAGTAGCTGCTATGTATTCCTTTGCCTCAATCACAATAGCTTTGACTTGTTTGGAGCCCAGCTGACTCACTCACTCTGCCTGTGCCTGTCAGTCAGCCCACTTCTATTAACATCCAGAAGCCAAGTGAAAGGAACAAGATGCTCTGTTCTTTTTACCACCCAGACTGATGGATTTAACTGAAAACACACCCTCGCAAAATGTGCTAAATGTAGTGTTTTACTATCAGTTAGCCAAGTCATACCATGTAAATCTTGAGGTATTAGAGGTTGCTTGTTAAGTCAGTTACGTTTGCTGTTACAATTTGATGTTTGAAGGCTCCACACAGCTGGGTTTCAGTTCAGTTACATCCTTTACTGGAATCGGAAATGGCTAAACATCTCAAATACAGTGAAAAGGGGTCTTCTAGGTTTTTGCCATGATGTTGATCCAGTTCAAATTCTCCAACCATCAAGCTTTGCATATTGTTGTATTATTACAGTATTATACACTGTTCACTTTGCTAGTGTGAACTCTAAACATTGCCCCCGAAAAAGGCTTAAACCCTGTCCCTTTTAATGCAGTATCCCCCACAATGCAACAGTACCTATCTACGTTTGATTTTCTGATTATCCTCAGCCTGAAGGGTTGTGGTACCATTGTACATGGATAGAGCTCTATTGATCCCAGAGGGGGAAATTGCATCAGTATTGCAGCAAGGACATTGCAGTGATTAATAAACAATGTGTCCAAAGACATGTAGAATTAAAAAGCACACAAAACAGAGGCGAGCAAAAATGGGCCAAGATAGGAATGGCACTGAAGGTTGTATTATAAAAGCTGTATATTGTTATGTTTAGTAAGTATAAAGTATAGTATCTGCACTATTAAGGTATATAATTATACAAAACATATATATCACCACCAGATAGATATTAAAAACGCTTTGTATGGCTTCAATGATAGGACATCTTCAGCGATGATAGGAAACAGGATATGAGAGAGGGGGGTTGACGCGCAGCAAAGTGCCCCAGTCTGAGACTCGAACCCAGGGGTGCTGCAGCGAGGAAAAAGCCTCTGTACATGGGACACCTGCTCTAGCTGAAGGACTCATTCCTGTGGCACCCTATATTCTCTCTCCTATAAACTCTGTTGTCCTGACAGAAATATCTGGCTCTTTAGCTGCTAACTACTCCATAATGTTCATCATCAACTCTTGCTGTCTGCTAATGGTGGTCCAAAAACGACATTATGAGAGCAGTGAGAGAGAACCAAAACATGAAATTTACAGAGTGGATGACTACACAGTGGGCTGAAACACACTATAAAGAGCAGATTCAGATGAAGGTCCTCTGTAGATTCATCACTATGAGCGACCCCTTTTTCACATTGTCATACATTTTTCATACATTATATGGCCACTTGGAAACTGAAGGCAGCTTGCAGGAGAGACCTCCTGTTGCAGTGGTTGAAAAAGCAATCTCCCTCTGTTGCTGCTCCAGGATGCTGTGGGCAGGAGGTCTAGAGGACGCTTCACCACAGACCAGTGAAACATGCAGCACACACTGCAGAAGCTAAACCATCATAGGAAGTAGAGCCAACTTCAGCGATTCATGCATTGGAACTTGTCCTGACACAGGCATCTATTGGATTATGATTAGCTCATGTTATATTGGATTTAACATATCAGCAGTGTGATTCTGATGTAAAGCTGTATTTAATTATTTTATGGATTAACTGTTGTAATGTGGGTTGGTCCTATTTGCATTTAGTGGAGAAGAGTGCCCCCTGCAGCTTAAAGGTCTGCACACATCTGCAGTAAAATCAGGTAGCTTAATGTATGTAATGGTAACAAACTAACCTCACAAAACTGCCCAACCACAAGAATATCGTGTTTTTACACTAACACAAAACAGTTTTCATCAATATACAAAACTTGTTTTCTATTTTTCACCCAGGACTGAACACAATCCTCCCCTTTTTTCCCCTCATTGCCCAGTTAAGCTACAGACATTTCATCACAGGATTTAATTATAAAGTGCCAGCTTGATTTATTTTTCTGTGACTGTCTACCAAGAAGGGAATAGATTCTCTCTTGAAATTCAAGGCAAACTGTTTTGTTAGTAAGAAAAGTAGAAAAGGCTTTCTCCTCATAGCCGAAAGTTTGAAAACAAAACCATTGACCCGACACAGATCTACCTCAGGGTGCCTTGCATGCACAAGGCCTTAGTCTTGTTTTTTAATAATGTAGCTGCAAAAAAAAATGGATTATTTCAACTAAAAATGCCTTAATATCATGGTTACATGATAGGAAAAGATAATTGAACCCACATTGGATCCGCTCTGGGTCAAACAATCACACATGATATGCATTAGTTTTGTTTTTAATAATGTAGCTGCACTGCTAATGGATATATTAAACCTAAAGAAGCCCGAATGTCATGAGTATTTGATTGAAAACAAGGTCACTGTCTCCACAACTTTCTACCTTTAGGTCAAACAATCACACATGATGTTCATTGGTCTCGGTTTTAATAACGTGGCTGTTATGATAAAGGTCACTTTCAGAATTTTGTTCCCCTCCTTGTGGATAGTATTAACCTACCAATGCATAAGGAGCACCTGCTTGTGTTTCATCACTGTCCAGATCCAAGTCACTCTTCCTTCCATTTGTTTATATGATTCTGCATCTTTTGAATCAAACAGAATCACAGATAGCATCTAAAAGTTTTAAGGTTTGACTCTGAAACCTGCAGATACTCTTAGATGCCCGGTACAATGTAGTCTAGCGTTTTCTACTGAGACATACAGTTGGTTTAAAAAAGGAACTCTAATTAGGCTGACAACCTGGCAAC
Source organism: Acanthopagrus latus (assembly GCF_904848185.1). Classification (NCBI taxonomy): domain Eukaryota; kingdom Metazoa; phylum Chordata; class Actinopteri; order Spariformes; family Sparidae; genus Acanthopagrus; species Acanthopagrus latus. The sequence goes on along the minus strand of NC_051060.1, from coordinate 8,297,761 downwards.
CAAACGCCTGTCTGATTAGGAGAATCTTTGTTCTTTTATGTATATATCACTAATGAATAGAGAACACAAAAATCATCAGAAGGGACAAAAAACCCCCAAGATTTAATGATTTTGATCTGAGCTTAGTATTAATTTAAAAAAATGCTATTATTCTTGACTGATGCATGTATTCATAAGGGTTTCAGACTTGTGTTTGATCATGAATCTCATTGTTCACAAATACTTCACTTTAGTTGGTGTAAATCTTCTAAACCTTGAGAGACAAAAAATTGATTTTATCTAAGATCAAACACACAATCACAAAGGCTGCTAGCTTGTGTGATTACAGGACCACAGTAGACGGGGGAAGTGCGGGGACTCGGCTTCAATAATCTGCACAGGTGTCGATCTATCACGTAGGCCACATAATGAATAAGAGATGACAGCTGCAGGTTGTTTTTCTATCTCATGGAGTTTTTCCTAAATTCTTGAAACCAAACAACGAGAAGTTAATGTATTGTTTGCATGTGTACAGTAGTCTGATTTGATACAAAGAGCAGAAACTGAGTGAAGCTTACGTGTAGGAAGATGCTTTAATTGTGAAATAGATATAAATGTATGTATTTTGAATGATGTAGGCTTCTCTCTATCTGTGCATCTGTTCCCTGCCATTCAGTTTTGTACTTCAGGTGCTTTTATTCTGTGAGGCATCCTGCGTGATGAAACATTTCATAAATATAAAGCAGCAAATGCTCAATAATCTCCCAAAGCAGCTGGGCAATGTCATTTTTGCAGTAAATGGTGCATTTTAGTGTCCTTTTTTTTTTCAGCTGCTGATTTAAGAACACACATTTAATGCACAGTGAGCATTTATGGTAACATGACAGAGTATCTGGAATTTACTCAAAATAAATACCACTGCCCATGTTCACTGTAGTAAATGTATGTGTCACCCAGTGTTAACAGTGTAGCCAGAGTAAGAATCTAACAATGAAAACTGGGGGGGTCAAAGGAAACCCAATGCAGTGTAGGGTCTTGCAATCCTTAAAGTATCCCCCTTTCTTAACATAATATCTGAGTCTGTGGAGGATGATACATCAAGTCCATTTCACCAGTGTATGGGGTAGTAAGTAAGAAGTGTACAACATTTTACGTATATGGGTAATGAAATGCCAAGCCTCAAGCACAGCTAGCTAGTTAGCTAGCTATTTAACCAACATTTGAAATGGAAGGCTGTGCTTTATTTTAGGTAATTTTAGAAACTTTAGAATTTTTTGTAGAAACTTTATAGCTGAGATTTAAGTGAAGTTAATTGTATTTAAGTGTATTGAACTAGCTAGATCGCAAGCTACTTATAACAACCTACAGTGTCTCCATTGTTTTGTGTTCCACATGCAAGCGTCAAGTTTAATATAGTGAGTAGGTTTGCACATTTATCAAAATATATTTGAAATAGTGATATGGCTAAATGCAATATCCAAATGACAAGAAACCCTGACAAAAAAGCATTATAATCAAGTATTGCTTCTGTACTGCTAAATTTTGTGACACAAACATGATAGTTTCCATGAACTGCGAATCAGTCACAATTACAAGCTGTCACTGCAATGACAACTAATATAAAGGTTAAATGATTGTATAGTCCACTTAAGGTGTCCCTGACATGATTTTACAACATTCATCCAGACTGGAGTTTGTCCCGAATATTTATAATTACAGGTCAGAGGGATATCCCCCTCCCCTGTTTCTCCACCATAATTTGAACCCTGACTATAGGTCATTGATGTGTATTTTAATTAGTTTTTTGGACAACTATTGAGCACTGTGGCACATAGGAAAATTACATATCACGCCTAAGATACACAGATATCCTATAGTAGGATAAGTTAATTTTCCTTTTTTTCTTTCTTTTTTTTGTTTTGGACAAAAAATATATTTTTTAAAATAACTCAGCTACTAGATTCATCTAAGCTACTTCAGTCAAGCACAATGTCTAAGCTTTTGATTCTTCATAGGACAACTTGTAGTGCAGATTTAATCGCTGCACCACTGTCAAGCAAAAATGCACTAAGCTTTCCTGAAGTGTAGCCCTCTTGTAAAAAGAAACCACAATTTCCATCACTCTTGATCTTCACGAGCTAATGAGAACTAAAATCCCTCTGTCCTTTTCCTTCATACTAAAAGCCTCTTTGTTGTGATGGCAACCAGCTCTCTTTCCCTGTGTTTTTTGCCCGTCTGAATTGTTTAGATGCCTTCATTTTACTGTCTTTGCTATTGATGACTCGTCAAGTGTGTGTGCTGGGGCAGAACTTTACGCATGATTTGATTAGATCATTTTTTATGTCAGCAGGAAAAACTTCACCAAGCATTAGACATATTATTATAAAAATGGACATACTAATTTAAAAACTATATCAGCATTGAGCTGAGGAAGGACATGTATAACAAATCTTACTAAAACTGGCCATCTATGCAATAAGGTGGAGCAAATTCTGTCCCAGTTGTAACTGTAAATGTAGAGAAGATGAAGATGTATTTGTCGTCATTCTAATCACTTGTCTCATTGCCCATGCCGTAAGTTAATTGGACTGAAATAGAAATGAATACAAGAAAATAAATAGTAGTAGAAGATAATTAGAGTATTATTATTTAGCATCAAACAAGTCAGATGTGAAATCACCTTAAGACTGACAATAAAGAAGAGATAACTTTGTTCCGGTTCCAGGCTCAATAATAAAACACAAGTGAGATTCCTCGCAGTATAGTAAGGTTTAATGGGGCTGTTGGGAGTTGGATGCAAAGTTAAGGCCCAAATGAGGCTTCTAATTGATCTTTATGGAAGCACAGCTGGAGGCGTGCTGCCTGGATATGGGCAGATCATTTCTCTGCAGGTAGCACACTCTTCATAAGAGATTGTCTTTTATAAAGAGTGGTCACATATTTAGTCCCTTTTTTTGTTAGAGGCAGAACTTGTAAAGTGTTTTGGGGAATGCAAACAAATTCCTTGCTTTGGCAGCATTTCTTTGCTTTAGTGCACCCTTTAATGATTTTATGATTGATTTAAGAGGGCCCTCCTGACTGTCAATGATAGAAGCCTCCCAAATGGTAAAGCTAACCATTTGCATCTCTCGTCAGGCATGACTAATCAACCTGTAGCATGATCATCAGTCAGACTGGCAAGCAGATTACTGTAGGTGATTGGTTTATATATAAGTCCTCTGGTGCATGCGTGCACATCATCAAGAAAGTAATCACCTGTCATAAATGGGTGTTTCAATGAAAGTCTTCCTACCTAAGATAAAGTGAGTTGTAGTTGCTGTCAGCTTGAATGACAACAACTTCAGCTCTCAGGGGAGATGGATTGTATCGTCTTAAAAGTCTTCCAACCTCTTTCATGTCCAATAAGAGATCAAGGACAAGAAAAGGACAAGTATGAAATAACAAGGAGAAATCTAATTAAAACTACATGGCCATTTAGTTACTTTCCTGATCTTTCTTTTTCTTAATAAAACAGCAAAATAATTAATTAGCCCTTACACATTACCCACATCAGGGTGTAGTATACTATAGAGCGAACAGTGCATTGTCTGCATTGCATGCGCCAAGCCATTCAATTTATCATTACAGTCTTTTCTTTCTCACCACATACTATTGCTAGCTAATTAGTTGCAAACCTCAAAGATGTACAAACATGTCAGCTGATTAATAGCTAAAGATGGTTCCAGTGTCTGTTCTGACTTTACTAGTGAAACAGGCCTTTGATCAGGGTGTCCATTTCCACTTCCTGGAAGATTTTAAGATCCTTGACAAAGGGTGGGGAAAAAACAGTCCAAAATGATCTGTTTTTATCAAGCGCCGAAATAGTTCACGGACCCCACTGCTTACATGCATCGCCAACCCAAAGCATTGGTATCACCTGGATTTGAGACACATCAGTCAACTATCTTGTTCATGCTCATCCAGCTATAATTCAATTTAAATTGTGCTTAGAGGGAACTATATTCACCTGTCGTTATGACTGGAGGGATTCAAATATGTAAGATTTCCTGGTAAAAAACTAAAACAAACAATTATTCATGTATGACAAAGATGTATACATTTTGTTACTTCTTGCCTCCAGATAGAGAGTAATTTGTCATACTACTTGTGTCTATATTTTTGCATTGCATCCTATGAGATCCATAGTCACATAATTGCCAGTTAACAATATGACGTTAAATAAGCCCATATATAAGCACACATTCCTCTCCTAAAAGGACATACCCAAGAACTTTTTCTTTTATACTTTTGATACCATGAAGCCAACAGCCGCTGAAAACCCAGCCCAAAAAGCACTTCACAGAAAAATGTGATGAGAACAAGACTCAATTGCACACCTAGGAAAATCAAGGTGATGCTGGCAGCAGACTGTTACATGACTGCCTTGAAATAAAACTATGTGTGTGTGTGTGTATATATATATATATATATATATATATATATATATATATATATATATATATATATATATATACACACACACACACACACATAGTTTTATTTATATATATATGAATAATATACAAGATTTAGGCCTTCCCATACCACCTTGTACAAATAATAATTTCCTCAAAATAACACACCAGTAAATAAACTATTATGAGACTGGCCTTCCTAACACCAAGGAAAAAAAAATATGTTTAAATGACATCTGAATTCCATTTTAGGATAGGACAGACTAACTAAAAGAAACTCATTTGAGTTCCCCACTCACCAAACCTTGGCTCTACAGTAGATTATTGTAGTATATTTGGCATATTAATCACTAAAGACAAGACTGCCCAGACTAAGTAGCCTCTCCACAAACACTCTACACAACATTGCTGTGTAAAATTTTAGGGATATTGTCTTTATTGTTGGGAAACAGCATCTCTGACTTTAAATATTGAGTGACTTCAGTGTCAGAGTGGAAGAAAGAGATATCATATCATCCTCATCAAAAGAAAGACATTCTCTTCTGCTAGAGGCAGAGGTCTGTTGGGTTGCATCCAGCTCATCTAGGTGAATATGATATTACATAAGATCCACCTTCTTAAAACTTGGAAAACGAATCAAAATGATGAATGACAACCTGTGACCATGAAACTAATGATATCTGCTGGTTTTCATCTAGTAAGTCAGCAAATTAAATATTTTGGGGTTTTGGGACAAAGAAAATAATAAGCAGATTACCTGCGATGAAAACAATCAACAGATGCGACTTTCAAATGAAAACTCCCACAGGCAACAAAATTCCTAGTAGTTCAGGTAAAACGGGCCGTCTAGTAATTGGAAGGTCACTGGTCCGAATCCTCCTAGCTCCATGTTGAAGTGTCCTTGAGCAAGATATTGAACCCACAATTGTTCCTGATGAGCAGTTGGCACCTTGCTTGCAGTGCATGAATGTGTGTGTGAATGGCTGAATCTGACAAATGTTGCAAAGCGGCTTGGAGCGGTCAGTAGACTGGAAAAGCGCCATGGAAATACAAGTCCATTTACTGTATTGTTGCCAGTGATTTACTTTCAGAACAGGTAAACATTTAAAAAGACCTCGGACTGGACGAACAGTCTTCCCCCCACTTGATAAAAGAAGCCTATCAAAGAGACAGGCTGGAAGCAGACTTGGTTCCCTATTGCTTAGTTTCAAACAGAGAGAGGTCAGAAGGCCTGACGGACTCTCAGCCTCTTGCTGTGCTGCTGTCAGAATGACTGAGTAGAGTTGTCAGTCAAACTGGAGTCCAAATAACTGCCCGGCACATCAGGAATCGGAGCAGCTGCTTAAAAGAAGAGATGTGCTTCACAAGGACAAACACACACAACACACCAAACAGCATGCAGGGCTTTACACTACTACTTGTAAGTCAGTAAACGAACAGGCACTATTAAAAATTGAAATGAGATTTGTAAAAAAAATAAAATAAATAAAACTGGATCAGGGTTGCTCTAAACGGCAAAAATAATCCTGATGTTTGATTTGATTGCTCTTTTGTTATTTAAGACTTATTCTGAAAAAGTGTGGTAAATGAATAGCAGTGATAGTGAAGGAAATAAAGTACATAAAACTAATCTAGAATTACTCTAATATACTATTCATGTACAGTAAAACAAATTTTTACTAATTTAAAGATGTGCATGGCCTCAAGCATTAGCAGGATACATCTGCAGAAAACACCAAAGATGGCTGAGGCTGTGTTACTAATTAAGATACAAACAGGAGCAGATGAATCATCCAGACCGTGTTTTGTTGCTTTACTTGCATTAGGACTGCCCCCTTTTCAGCTATTAACTAGCTAATGGGTCATTATGTTTCTGGTCAACTGAGAAATGTCTCACCCTATATGTGCTCTCTTTCAGTAATAGGCAATTAGTCTTTATTCATTAATGGAAAAACAAAATTACATTACTGATGGTCACACAATATTCATCCCAGATGTCTCTGGATTCCTGTTCAGTTATGAGTGCTTGGAAGATACTGCAGTGAAATGAAATACTGTATCTCAACATTTTATCATTATTATTTTTATTTTATTATGCTTCTTTGCTTTGATGCAGAAAGTTAAATGAGAAAATCAATAGCACCCTCATGTCTGTGCATTAGGTATGAAGCTTGAGCCAGAAGGGGGGACTGGAAGCAGAGAGGAGCAAGCTACCCCGTTTAAAAGTTTAAAAAAACATACCGACTCAGCATGTTAACAAGCTTTATTGTGTTTGTTTAGTTCCTACACAACCAGAAGTGTAGATGTCTGAAAAAAGTGACTCTGGAGTAATCCTGGTGCCATATGAAAGTTTCATGACACAATATACAGCACCCCTTCAAAATAATTGCAAATCACAATTACATCTCGACAATCATCAATAAATGTTTAAAACTCTTAAAATGTCAGTGAACCTTTAGTTCTTCAGATGGGCGGTGATCACAGAGATGGTAGTGCAGTTTGAGGTGTTGGTCTGCAGGGCAGACACTTTCCTCTGGCATGTTCTGGCAGGCACCTCGTCTTCCTGCATTTTAGTTTGGAATCCATGATATCTACACACATCTGATTGAACTGGAATGGAAATTCACCACAATCAACTGATCCTGAGGTGAAAATCACAAAGGGGACATGGGTCTGGATCCAGTGATTTTGATATTTACAGTCATGACTGCATTTTGTTCTGCCTATTACTCACGGTTGAATCTTGTGGATCCTGAGGCCAAAATATTGGATTATCAACATGCTGGTAGTAGGCCTGATAACAGCTTTTCCTCTATATACATTTGATATAACAGTACTTTTGGTGTCCCCTTCAGGAATTGATCTTGAGAATTATTGTCTCCTCCAACAGTGAAGTGAAACATCTACCCTTGGCAATCCCTAATGAAATCTTTTATCCTCCCATCATCACTCTAGAGTCTTGTCACTGCAATTTCTGATTAAAAGATTAACTGTTGCTTGTAAAAAAAAAAACCAAAAACCAAAAAACCAAAAAACCCAAACATATTTCTAGCACATAACTCAGTCTGAAACTAACAATTTTATCATTTTTGTTTGGATTAGGATAAGAAGTAAAAATTAGTTAGCTATAGAGATGCTGCTTTTAACATTGAGAGACAAGCCACTTGCTGTTTGCCCCTCCTTTCTAGTAATTATGCTAAGCTCACCTCCTGGCTCTAGCTCCATACTTAATGCACACACGAGAGGGTTATTGATCTTGACATCTAACTCTCTGTGAGAGAGCAGTTCTGTAGACTTTAAAACCTAGAGTGATCTAAACCTGTTTAAAAGTGAGCGGAACATTTTTAAACACCCTCATACAATGAATATAATGGGAATAATGGATTAAATGACGTTAATGTAGTTGAGCTGCATCATTGTCACCAGAAAAATACCAATTTGCGAGATACCAGATATTTCAGAAGCCAGTTCTGCCAAATTAATCGCAGGGGTAGAGTGAAGAGGAGGCAGACAATAAACACTAACTAGATTGTTTTGATCAATGCTTCACACCGGTGACACACGCACAGAACCTTTGTAATAAGCACTTAATTGCTCTCCAAATTCAGATAAGCTCTGATGCAAATGGGAGGAGGTGGGGGTAATTTGGTCAAGGGCCATGGGTGGAGACAGGGAAAATATGCACATGGGAGAAGTAATCCCTTCAAACACATGTTTAACTTTTTGAAAGGATTTATTTAAACCCAAACCATGTTTTTCTAAATCTATCTGACTATTTTGGTTGCCTTAACCTAAGCTACAGTGACTGAAAACTGCAAATAATGTGATAATATGTGACATGTTCCACAAAGCTTAAAAAGTTAGGTTCGAAAATGTCTCCTGGGAAAAAAAAGGTCCATACTTCAGCAATGACGGGTTAAGTCTAAATCCTGGAGTAACATTAATTATGATGTTCTTGAAATGACACCAACACATACATGAGATACACCAGTACTAAACCTGAACTTGAAAAGTCACTGATAAAACTGAAGAGACTGTTTTGAAGCTTTTCCTCTCCACGTATTCAACCATTTAAAACACAGACTTTAAAACACACTGAAGTGTCTCAAAGCTTCACTGGAGCTTGACTGCCTGCTTGAGCCTGGTGTCATTACCAGCAACTGAAAATGAACCATGAAACTTTCCCCAAGGCTTCCTGCTTAACAAAGCTTACGATTGGCTACGGTGAGCTCTTGCAGAAAAATTGTGTTGAGTGATCCAGCACTCGCAGACGTACAGTACAAGCCAGGAGCCAGGGGAGACCGCCACAGCCCAAACGGGGTCTTTATTTGCATGCTTGTTCCACTGCTACAATATCTCATAATGCCAGGGCTTTCTATATTGTCATGTCTTGTGTATGTGTGTGTGTGCGTGTGTGTCTGTGTGTGTGTGTGTGCATGGTTGCAGGCTGCTGAGTGTGCTCTGCTGTAATCTGGACTCCTTCCTGCTGCTGGAGAGCCAGTACAACATCTGCTCCATGCTGCTGCAGAGTCAGAGGGAGAACGTCACCGAGCTGGACACCAACAAGGGGTATGACCCAAAAAACATGGTTTGAAATTAACAAGTTTTATCGTTGACAATTACTCAAATAATTCTGAATTATTCAAAGTGTTGTGCCGGATGCCGCTCATTTGATTATGAGTTAGGCGAACTCCATTTCTAATAGCTATGATGTTAGCTACTGTTGCTCCCTGTAAGCGGGCAGGAGAGAGAGTTTCCTAATTATGTTCCTTTATTGTCTTTTTCATAGTTCCAGTCATCTCAACCAAGTGTATTATGGAAACAGAATACTTTAGAGGACATTTATTATGATGTGAGAAAGTCTTGAGAGACACACTGTTGGTCTTTTTATTAGTTTAAAATAATGAGTTGCAACTAAAAGTTTTTCTGACTACTATAGTATGAAAGTTCTCTTCTTGTACTATATAGAAATAGTTCAATATTTTGGTGAATTATTTGTTTCCAACAGTGAAATGGAAGGATAAATATTGGTCTCATATCTGCGCATTAAGTATCAATGCAGCTTGAGTCAAGCATAAAGACTGATGGCTAGAAGAAATAGCTCTTTCTAAAGGTTTATAAACCTCTAATGCTCATTAATTAACATGTTGTATCTGGTTTAGTTAGTCTGCAACAAATACAAATGTAAAAAAGACAATATGTGTAAGTTACATGCTGGAACTGAAGATGGGTGACAAGTTAAACTTTCAACCTGAATAAATTGAAGGGAAAAATACAACAAATACAAGTGTTGCCTTATACACAAGATGCCTTCTCCTGGCATTGATTGGATCTCTTGTTATGTAAGATGGAAGGGTGATTCAGAGTGATCACCTTTATACTTAGATTAAATATGTCAATTGTGACAGGAAGGTTCTCTTCCAATATGACCATGTCTGTATTCACAGGGCAGGAGGGCTCACTGAATAGTTTAATGAGTGTGAAAATAATGTGAATCATGTGTGATGCCCTTTGCACTCATGAGGTTTCAGCATAATTAAACACCTATGGGAGACTGTGGAAAGTACTGTCTGCCGCTATCATCAAGTTGTAAATGAGGGAATATTCTTTTATAAAGAATCATCTTCTTATCCCCCCAGAAGACATCCAGAAACTCTGAAAAACATGCCAAGGAGAGCTTGATAACTTGTTGATTTGACATGTGTGGCAGTAGACATCATGCATCATTAGCACATCATCACGACCCACATGGGGAAATCAGATTTCATGTTCAGCTGATGGATTAATTAGTAATCAAGATTTTGTGCTAAAATCACACACTCTTGTGGTTGGTCTGCTTGCTTTGACACCCCAAACGAGCAATGCCAAAGTCTGTTTGGAAGCAACTAAGACTCATCTGCTGACACAGTCTCTGTCTGATTGTTTGGTCCGCACCAGGAATAGAATTCAGCAAAAGCAATAGATCTCTGTAAAGGCAAAATGATGCCTAACCTGCTGTCCTCAATACATAAGTCATTATGCCCAGGTGTTGTTTCTCGAGAGGTAGTTACAACACCTAACCCCCCCTAAACCACAAAGTAATGACTAAAGTCCACAAACTCTATGGGTACAGTCAGCTTTACATTCAGAAAATGTTTGCCTCAGCAACTGGCTAAAAGAAGAATAGGTAAACGGGCCACATTCACATATGTGATTGTGCAGTTGTTTTTTTAAGAAAAAACGTTTCATCCATCCTATATTTGCTAAATAAAAAAGACTAAATGTCTAAGATGCCCAAATTGTTTAGAATGAAGGTTATCTTTTAGTTTTGATTAAAAAAAATCTGACTAACACATCCTGTATTCCTGTAAGAGGCATAGGAGATGGCCATACAACAATATAAGAGAAAATGTGAAATATTCCGTCATATTTACGACATATGTTGATTAATCGTAATAAATCCACAGCTACCCTGTGATTAATTAGATTAAAATTTGTAATCATTTGACAGCCCTAATATGAAGATTTTTACCCAAATTGATCATACTTCCTGTACCTGGACAGGAGAAAGTTAAGTTTTCTCCATCCCCAGCTGAGTTGAACTGAAAGAAGTTATCTCAGAAGTTAAGCAGTTTCCATGTTGACTCGGTGTGCAGACAGTCCCTCTCTCTGTCGTTCACTAAGGGCTTTTGCTCCTCTGTACATCATCCTGATATGACAGATCACTTCCAAATGTAATCATTGCTCAGGATGAAAAATTGTTTGTTTGTTTGGCTTGTCAGAAATAAAATGAAAAAAAGTGGAGAGTGAAAAGGCCATTTCTGAAAGTGGGTGTTCAAGAGCTCCTTTCTTCTGGTAATGGCTGCCAGAACCGTGGCTATTGGTTATGAATGGAAATGGCCCTGAAACGCTGACTCACATTGCGTTTTGGAGAATGATGACTTGTTAATTTATTCTCCCAGCTTCCTTTTTCCTGTCCTCTCTTTTCTTCATGCTCCCATTGTCATCAACAATATCATCATCATCTCTCTTTTCTTTGAACCCTCCTCCTCATTTCACTTCACATTTTTCAAACTTAACTTTTTACTTTGTTTTTTTTTACTCACATTACTTGTTGTCTTTAATTTTTTCCATTTTTTTCTGCTCTGACCGTTTTGATATCAGTGACACCCAAATTCTCCAAACTACTGTGAGGGCATCCTGTGCATCTTACTTGACCCCAGCTGTGGCTTTTTTGTTTTATTCAAAAATAAATGTATGCAAATTTCATTTTATGGCTAACAGGCTTTCGGAAAGAGCAATGTAGAAAAAATAGTCCTCTTTATTCCCAATTTCAAGCCCAAATTACCTCAGCGCTAAGAACTATCCACCAAGACTGACACCCTGAGACCCTAAAGTGCCTTTATAATTGGAGTACTCTCTGGTCTTATCGAAAATTCTACATGGAAACCCCTTCCTATTTCTTTATTTGCTTGCCTTGCAGCAATGATATAGTCACATTCAGTCTCACTCAGTAGTTTCAGATGCTGTTCAAAGTAGTTTAAAAGACTTTTCAAAGAAAGTTGTCTGAGCCCCAATAATAGGGGAACTGTTGAAGTGTGTGTGAATTGAAAAGCTCAGTGTCCTTTTCTTCAACTGTCTTTCTCATTTGGTCATCTTGCAGGTGTGCTGTTGCACACACATCGAGAAGAATGTTTATTGCTTTAGGAACAATGCAATGTTCCTTCTGCACCAGCTCTCACAATTCAGCTGTTATCTAATCTTCTTTTCTGTGCTGTTAGGGAGTTCATCATTGACGGTCTATCAGTGGAGAGGAATCACGTGCTGGTTCGTGTCAGTGTGGTGGGAGGTCCTTCTGAGAGGACTCTTCCTCCTCGAGCACTGCAAGAGGTCAGATATGCTCTACTATGACTGTTTTTGCAATATGATTTTTCCACAAAAGAAAAGTAGGTTTAGAAAATACATTAAACTGGCAATAGATAACGTTTTGACTTCAACATGAATTACTTGTTGAGTGCACCATTTAATAGCTATACAACAGTGACACTCTCTGCATATAGAATGGTTATGTTAAAAATCAATTGCAGTCGGCCTTTCTTTCTGTTATTGGGCACAAATCTCATAAGAACATGAAGGTTTGATTTATTATACATTTCTTCAGTCTGCTCTCAATTGAATTTGAAGAGAATCCTGCTTTTATCCACTGTGGTAAGAAGCTTCCAAATGTCATACATGAATAAGAAGATATCTTGATAAAAATTTTAGTCGCCTAATTACCCGCCCAATTATCAGATCCAATTTTTTTGAGCATTTTTCTCATTTAGAATCAGCATTTGGCACTAATTTGGCACTGATGTGGCATTTAATGTGCAAAGTCACACTGACAAGTTATCAAAGTAAACGTAGTACAATATTTGCCTCCAAAATGTAGTGAAGTGGAAGTATAATATAACAGAAAATAGTATACATATCTTAATACTTTACTTAAATACAACAATTGAGTAAATGTACAAACACCAACTCAGCTGTGGTTTGCCTGAAGCATCCTCAAACTGTGTTATTGATCCATATAAAAATATGGAAATTTCACTTACTGTCTTTAGTGAACATGCCTTCTCTTTGTCTTCTTCTTATTACTTCCAAACTGGTTGTGGTCTTTTCTTAATAGAAATTTCCAAACAAATGCAGTGTGTTCTGTGGAAGCAATCCAGTTGTCTTTGCAAAAGTGGTGCCACTGCTTGGAAACTGTTTTCAATTTAAAAAGTGGCAAGGGGGGGCACAAAATTGTTCTTTATCATCAGTTTTGTTAGCGTTACATTTCCAAGAAGCAGCTTAATGCTAATAACATTGCAACAGTAGCATTGCAATGAGTCTGTGGTGGACAGATATTCTGTAGACATTTCAGTGTCCAAAGAATTCTAACGTCTACCCTTCGGTGAAATGTATTGTCTAGACACCTCATAACTAGTGGTTTATTTGTTCAGCTCCACAGGCTGATACAAGCCTGTTTATTGGACATTTGCACTTTGATTGCTTTTCATCACAATGTTTTGCAAACTCAATTGTATGTTTTGGTCTGAACTGAAGTGCAAAAACCTTGTGAAAATGATACATTTTATTATCGCTGCTCTATAAAATCACTAAATTGTCTATTTCTTTCTTTTAATCTGTGCTTTAATTATTCCTAATCATGGTATTATGATTTTTTATGAACATCAGCTCACTGTGCATATAATCTAACCCTTATCCATCAATTCTTATTCTAAGTTTGTGCTGCTGTTAATTTCAGAGAGCCCTACTGACTACCAATTGGGCTTCAGGCGTTGTCTGATGCCTGCAGCCTTATTTACTCAGCATGTTTTGGGATGGATATCAATTATTTAGATGTTGTTTATGCTGAACGCAAAAGGGGAAGCTGATTTACGCTGAGGTCAAGGAAATGATATGAAAGAGATTTCTAAATGGGAGAGTGTAAATTACTTGAATGATGTTGAACAGGTCTCTTTTAGTCATCTTCCCTGTTACCTGTAGGGAGCACAGGGGTCAGAAAGCTGTTCAATACGTGTAAAATTCATTGTGAAGTTACAAAACAAATGAATCCACTCTTCGTGAGAAATGAAGCATTGTGTTAAAGGCAAAGATTATTCCTGACATTTCAAAGTGTCTGTCAGAGTATTTACCACCTGCAAGGAGATGTATCGAATGACACGACAACTATGAAACATTTTTCTTTCACTATATACTTATTCATGTAATTAAAGAGTTGACTTATTGTGATTACTTGGTTATTATAGGGTATGTTTTTTTCTAAGGCTGATGCTGATGTCTCTTACTCTAAATATCTTAAAATGTGACTGAATCAAGAGAAATTACAATGCATTTTTACCCAAAGTGCCTGCAACTTTAAGTCCCTGGAACCACTTTTCTAAGAACTAAAAGGTTCCTTCTGCCCATTGTTGTCTGCATTCCTACCAATATCTGAAGACCTGTGAAGATCAGGCAAATAAATCCTTTAACAAATAACAAAACAGCAGCTGGGATTTCAGGCCATTTTTGCATGCAACTTTACATTAGCTATGAACATGCTGATGTGTGAAAGCAAAATGGACGAACAACAGAAACATTTTTTTATAAATTGATGACTGAACAAAACCACTCAGAAGTGATAGCACCCTACCATCAAAGTTCCTGTACTTTTGGAAATTGGTGCTCCGCGGCCAGGGATTTCTTGGGCGATAAACCTAATTCAAACCCGGATCCTTATTTGAGTATTTATCTTTTGTAAATACTGTTTTTCAAATATAAATTTAAGCACCTCAAGTTACATTCAGTGCAGAATTCTTCCATCCCAAAGCTGTTTAAGGACTGTATGCAATCATCAACATAGAGAGCTTTGTGCATCTTGTTCGTCAGAGCAGCACATCATCTGAGTGGTGGACTCAAATACCAGCAGGGATTAACATGAGCGGAGGGCACAGACATTTGGGTAAATACTGCTGGATACTGCTTTCTAAACCCATTAACATTTAGAGCACATTATTGTGGCATATCACACGCTGAGCTATTACACAGAAGTTATGATTCTTCAAAACTAAGATATGACAAGTGCAATGAATGCGGCACTTAATGGCAGTTGGTTATAAAAAAGGAACCAAGAGACAATTGAAAAGCGGAAATAACTTGTTTTACGAAAGACAAATGAAAACAAACACAGTTTAATACACTTCTACCAGCTCGGTGCAAAACAATTCCTCTGTAATTAATTAGATTACAAGTCACTGTTTAACTGCACTACATTGTTCATAGTTTGAAATTTTTAATTATGTTGCCATCTAACATTGTCTTCAGATGGTTTTAAGTATATTAAATGACAAACAAATGCAACATAATGGCACATCAATAACACAGCAAGCTTGTTAACAGCCACAATAAGTATCTATTCAGAGCAGTGCAGAAATGAATCTAAAGAAAGTAATGGAGTTGAACTATAATCATTTAAGTATGTATGTCCTATTTACTGCTCATACAGAAGACCACACAAAGTCATTCACAATTAATCAATGTCATCATACATGTGGACAGTTGTATAAGCATGTGGAAAATGAGGTTGTCAATTGAATGTCTTTATTGTCTTACTCCAGGGAGAAGATCCTTACCCTTGGCCTATGTTTTCAAGCTACCCTCTGCCTCAGTGTTACACGTTGGAACCACCAAAGATCCACCACAACTCACAAGGTAGGAGAAACGCTGATAAAGTTGGTAATATCCTAGATTAAATGAGACAAACAAATACTCACATGAACTTAAACGAACAAGATTCCAAACTCCACTTTCTGCTCTCCAAACTGAAAACTAAAAACTGAAAGAGGACTATACAACTAGTAAAGAACTGAAAACAAAATTGATAAATGGTGCATTAATGTGTTTTTTTGTTTTCCCCATCATACAGACTCTGAGCTCATTGCATTTCTGGCTTCACCTAAAGAACCAACAAACCAGGAGGACTGGATGGACATCTGTCGGAGGCACTACTGCAGAGTGATGACCTCCAAACCCAACAGCATCTTGAATGGCAATGGTAAGCTACTGATTCACTGGGATTGATTTGCCTGGTAAGATTTTATGCGTTTAGTAGCATGATCTCTTTTTAGGGCCAGATAACATTCTAATATACTTTGGCTTTTAGCTTCTTCTTTCCAGTGTTCTAGATAGGTTTCTTTACTTTACTCTGATTGGTGTTTGGAGAGCAGTGTTGTTGTGAGGCTGGTCAGACTATGTCTGAGAGGGGGCAGTTGGCCTCAGTACCAACTGACATAGGGGACTCTTTTCTGGGCTCAGCTCTTGAGTTTTGAGGGCTTTGCAGTGGAGGGTGTCTCGGGGGCTGGATTTCAGGTGGTTAAAAATGTTGAGCATTCTCTTTTGAATATTATCAGTGGGTATCTGCAGAATTATGTATGTAAAGATTCTGTTGGATATTAGTCCCAGAGGGTATAGCTCTGATGACTGAGTGGACCCCATACTTCACTACAGTAGACACAGATTTTGACTGGAATTTGGAAATTAAAAAATCTCTCTCTCTCTCTCTTCATATAGAAAGTACATACAAATACAAACCTCACCTGTAATAAAACAGGAAAGCTTTCAGTCCTTTTTAGAACTTGAGGGAGTTGTTGTTGCGCCTCTTATGGCTGAAATGAGCAAAATTTCGTTTTTCACAACTGACAAAACAAAAAAAAAAAACTTTAAAATGATCCTGGCCAAACTTTTTTTTTCATTTATCTTCTTGAGATGGAAGAAAAGTTTGAAAAGAAAATTAAAATGAATATTTTATTTCTCACTTGTCTCTCAGAGTGTCTGTAGACTGATACATTTACACCATCTTAGCATCTGGCTTTAAATGTTTTCAGTCTGATGTCAGAGATGGTTTTGGGCAATCAGATTTGAATTAAATGTTTCTTGTTGTCTGATCCCAGCTAAAGTATGCCTTACTTAGCTGGAGGAAAAACAACATATGGGTCCTACTGTATCTCCAAATGTCGAACTTCGATATTTTTTCTCACTGTTGTGATCCACTGAGCCGATCACAAACATTCTGTCAGTTGTGCTACATTTTACTTACAAAAATTCAAAAAAATTCCCATTTATATTAAAGATTATGGTAACGAAAATTTGCATCTCCATAAGTTCATAATGCATATCCAAACTTCATAAACCAGAACAAAATCACCCTCTGTCTGTTTTTTTTCCAAGATGAGTTTCTGATGGGTTTCCTATAAAGTAATGTATTAATGTGTTCATAAAAAGTACAAGAAAAATAATAATAAGAGCAAAAATTTAGCTATATCATAAAATCTAACTATAGTGCTCCATGCATTTTGTATTATCTGCTGATTACTTCTAGTGTCCTGCAGGTGCACCACGCACACTTCTTCACTCTGATGACATATCTGATATCCATGAACCTTTTAAGAACTCCTCATCACTGCCATTGACAGCCACTATGGAACAGTGCTGACGCCTACCTTTCTCACGTAGGAGTAAATAGCTGCTCAAAGAGCGCAAAAATACATTTGACTGAAGGGGGGCTGACAGTCTTGTCATTAATGCATGTGCTGCAACGGTGATTGCTTCCTTTCATCAGCACGCTGTTGAACTCCTGTGAAAGCAGCCACTCTCTCCACTCTGGCGCTCATTTGAGGCTTTTCACTGCAAGACCATGATCAGTACGTATTACCGGATAAGCTTCTCTCTGCTGTGGAAGACATGCTATTTTATTTTGTGCATCATTAAGCATATAAAACCTGGCATTCTCCTTTAAAAGGCAATTGTATCAATTATGGGCTGACAACCAAAATAACCCTCTTCCTGGGTAATTTGATGAACATTTACAATTTTGATATTTGAGTATGAAGAAACTGTGATTATCACTTGTGTCTTTGATCAGCTTCTACACAGCTGAAAATGAGTGTGCTTGATGAGATAATATACTATCTCTTCTTCAAAACACTCATGATTAGAACTGTTTGTATGTTCAATACCTCACTATCTTGTCAGCTTATTGATTGCTTAATTGTCCTCTCTCAACAGCAAGTCAATGAGATGCATTCACTTGCACTCTGAGTCACTGAGTTGCTTCACGATCAGCACTCAATGTGTTTTCTAATCTGACAACCTGTGATGTACGTCTGCGCTACTATGTATATATAATGCAGCTTCGTTTTTACATGTTAAGCAGTTGTGTCCTACGGAAGAATTTTTGCAAGCAAGCTTTATTTTGAAAGTCTAACCAGACTTTGCATGTTACCTACGTACTTGACCATGGAGCCCTTCATGTCCAGAACTGATGCTAGAACAGTAGGTAGAGCGTCATGGCTGGAAGCTTATGCCCACTGACCTAGCTACTGAATTTGTGCAGTTCGGAGTGAGAATGTTCCTCTTGAATCTTTGGCTGCCTTTGTATTATAAATGCTTTTTTTAAACATGCACAGACTATTTTGTGATATAACTTCCTTTTGTATTGTGCCTTTTGACGAGTCATCATAAAATAGACCATCAGATGAGATAATATATTTTCTGCTTTGGTGATTATTTGATAAAGGTTAAAGCTGTAGTCTGTGACTATTTTTTGGTTATATTTGTTAAAATTGTCATCATCATCTGACAGTAGAAGACACAGGTCAGCTGTGTAAAAATCCACTATCTGTGGCTCCACCCAGTGGCCCTAATTTGATTTGCAAGAATCCACTGCTCCCGGTAAAATACAACCAATCAGAGCCTAGGTGAGTGTCTGAGAAGTGTCAGTCCTTCTCTTGCATATGCTGCTGGCAGCCCCCCTCCCTCACGCAGTTCGTACTGGGCAGTGCCCCTCCCCCTCCCCTGTTACCTGGTCAGATACATTCATGCCCAAACTGTAAACAGTGGAGAACAGACAACAACAACAGAGCCGAAAAATGCCTCACCATTGCCCACGTCAAAGAGAAGAAATAAGAAGACTGAAGAAGAAAAGCAGTGTAAAAACAAAGAATTAGACTGAGCCAGAGAGAAAACAAGGATATGTATCAGAGCGTCATTTCAGAAGTAGAGAGAGCTGTTGGATTTGTAAGAACTCTAGCGATGCAGAGTTAGCAGGACCCCTGCTTGATATATGTTTAATTCTATGTTTTGACCACACTGCTATGGTGGCGGCAGTTACAGTAATACTCACAATAGTGCATATGGCCGTACAATGTTGCAGTCGAGCTACATAGCTTGTTACTAAATCTAGCTTGTTAGCTTGTATGTCAGCTCCGGTGTTTAGCTTTGTGTTATGGCTACTTGTTAGCAAAAGTGTCTTTCAAGTGACAGGGCAGTTATACGAATGTTATTCAAATTTCCTGGCTAAGTGTTTTTCCTCAAATCTCCAGACTACAGCTTTAACTGGGGGCGAGCCAAAGACATCTGCTGAATAGGGCATGCCTTTAAATGGTCATTGACTTGCTGTTTCACATGAATGAAAGGGTACATCAAAAAACATTGAAAATATATGAATTTAATTCTCTGCAGTACTGCAAGAGGAGCAGAAGTGGTACAGTTAATTCACAAATTAGCATTTTAGTTTGTTCCAGCAAGGGCAAACAAAGAGGCGCTTAGATATTTATATCTATGAGGGCAGACCAAATATTAAAAAATGCCTGATATTTCTCACTGCAGCACAGTCAAACAGAACTGCAAACTACAGCCTCCAAAATGACCTTTCAACAAAAAAAGTACATTATAATCTTCATGAAGGGAGCATATTTTTGCAAGCCTTTTCTATTTGATTCTGTCCGAGTTTGTAAAAATAAAACCACCAGCAGACATGGCTGATGTTTACATTCATCTTGCATGTACTTAAAATAAACAGAAAATGCTTGAGAATGATTCTCAGAGATTTCAAATGAGATATACTGTGTAGACAACATAATTCATGTATAATGTCTATCAATGTATATAATATGTACCAATGTAACAGTAACAAAAAAAGAAGTGCATCCGCATCCCTGTGGTCATCTTACAATGACTGAGAAAATATATATAAAAACATGCTTCCGTGTTGTTTTAGAGCAGTTTGCACAATTGGTACTGTCTTTACAAGAGTCCTCATCACTGAAGTATTTCCGTATTATTTTCCACAACAACATCTCCAGTGACTGTGGGCGGTTCGGCGATATGACAATATAAGTCATGCTGTTAGTGTTTACTCACGGACAGTCGGAGCAGTGAAGCTGTGAATGAGTAAGAGCGGATGCACATTTGTAAAGTGTAGTGATGGTCTTAATCTACATGTGTTTCTACAGCTGAACCGTGATCTTCTGTGTTAGACAGTTTTTTATTCCAGATACAATGCTGCTTTTCTTCTGAGCAGTCTGTATGACTACTAAATCTTTCTTTTTTTATGCCAGAGACCGCTACATTAAACACGTGTGCTGTATGGTTCACAGGAAATGTTTCTTTCCACAACACTTACAGTGTCACTGGGCTGCTAAAAAGCGTACATAACAGGATGTTATTCACGCTCTATAAATAGTTGAAGTAGAGGAGTTGATTTATTTGAATGTGTCACTAGAATTTTCTTTGAACACAAACTTTATTGTAGCTGTACTAGCACATATTTTATGTTTGTCTCTTGTATGTTTTTTTTTTTCTCCCCAGTGCTGGCTGACCTTCTGGAGAAGGTTGTGGCTCATCTATCCAACTCTTCCACCGAGTGCTTCTTTTCTCCGGCTCAGTACAAAGGTCAGTGGGAAAGAGGAACTTGTTCAGTTTTCTTCTTGACAATTAGGTCATAGGGGAAATAACTAAAGGGCACTCTGTGGATCAGTGAAGTTAGCCAAATGCCTTGTATGTGGGGCATGAATCTAACTTCCAGAACATAAACATGAAATTTGGAGGATAGGTGTGGAGGTCGGATTACAGCAATGGCCTTGGGGAACAAAACCCTGGTGATGAAACTAGCTCTAAGGATATGTAATTAATCTAGTGACACAATTGACTTTGCAGTCGCATTAACTGATCTGCCCTCATATTGTATGAGTTGGACACCAGGCTTCGAAAAGGTGCTGAGCTGTCACCAACACACAGACATTGGGTGAAGTTATGTAATAGTGGCAGCTGCCTGTCCCAGTAAACCCAATGTGCAGTACCCAAACAAGCTTCTGAGGAGAGAGGGTGTCTAATGTACAAAAACTGTAGCCCTCAGAGACAAATTTGTCATTTAGAGCTAAATAAACACAATATACTGAAATGCAGAGTATATAATTTCTGCTGATAGGAGTCTTGCAATCTAAACAATGAAAACAAAAGACGTAGTTTGATGACACCTTGAAGTAGCTTGGGATCATGTGTGCTGTGCATAAATGTTTGCAGATTAAGTTATATAGCATTCACATTTGCCAACTCTGTCTTACCACCTGATGTTTCGCAGGAAGTTAAGTGACAGGCGACCAAATGATATGCACCTTTTTTAACATGGTTGGAAACATTTATGATAATAAGTACACAGCTCATCAAATCATATAACAAAAATCCAGTCGTTTAAAGACAATTAAATGTAGAAATGTTACATATCATAGGTTTAACATAACCATATCAGTTTCAATTTTGGAAGTGGGATTCGTGAATCTGCAGAGAAGTATCAGGAGGTCTGATCAGGACTGCAGCCTCAGGGAATTGTCAGAGTTCCAAGGAAAGAAATGTCATTCTTTTGCAAGACTGTTGCAGCAGGGTGAGGAGAAGCGTTGACCTTGAGCGTCGAGGGAACACTTTGAAAAAATTGTCTGACAAAGACAAAGTAGGAACTCTGGTGAAGTGTTTTTGAGAGATAACTGAGCTACATGAAAAGCTCAGCAGTGCCAGGGTTCTTGGAGCTGGTTGCACCAGCTGTTCCTAAGTACAAGCCTGGCAGACTGTAGTTTACAAGTAGCTTTTACACATGACTAAATTAAAAGGAGTTGCACCACACATATTTGTTTTTACTCAGAGACGAGTAAAGCAAGTAAGCAACTGACAAACTTAAAACTAACACTGGCTAATATGTGACAGAGTAAACAGTAAGAGAGGTGAAATGTTAATTTGCCAATGTATCTGACCTGAAACTTGAAATGCTATGATCAATATTGTGAATATTTTTAAATAACACTTTGCACAAAAACCTGAATCCTACTTACTCTGAACCCTAAAGTATATTTACCTATGTTTACATACATAAACTAGAATGGTATCACCAGGGTCTCAGGGAAACAATGTTCTCAATGCTCATGTTCATGTGTAGAGACCCTGGTGATACTACAAGCAAAATTTCATGATGTGTCGAGCCTTCTTAGTGTTTTAAAAATAGCGATTTTGATGCTAGCACTAAAGTGCCTGTAGCACTCCTACTGAAAATCAGCTTGCCCAAAAACTAAACTACGGTAAATCTTAAAAGTGCGTCTTTTATCATAATTATGCTTTTACACAAAGGTTTGACACATATTCAATCACGAATAAAGCCTTGGTTGCTTTTTGGCGAGAGTTTCACTTTAAGTGGAGTGCATACCTCTACCAAGGCCCAACACTCAAATTTAATTTAGTCAAGCCAAATCCAGTCAAGTCAAATTTAGTCAAATTTAGTCAAGTCAAACTCAATAGCCCTGGATCACTCTAAATTTTAAGCCACAGATACCAGCTTCACCTTCTTGGGGGATGTAATTGCGAAATGTTGCCAATAATACTTAATGAGTAAATAACTTCAATTTGGGACCACCATTGGATATTTCTCACTCATTACAATAACAACACATAAACATATAATTCTTCATGTATGCAGACATAGATTTGACTTCTGCACCTTACAAGACTGTGATTTTTGGATGTTATGCTAACTTGTGACAGTAACTTACTGTTTACAAATGTTTCATGGCATGATTTACAATTTACCACAATCCAGATTATTTAACTATTGTTATCCGGCAACCAGATTTAAATAACCAGTATCTTTTAACAAGCTTGTGTAGTTACTAAGACTCACGGAGGACTTTACTCAGACTTAGTAATGGAGTCAAGGGTAGATGAAAGTTGTTGGAGATGTTGAAGGATCTGGATACTGTCGTGTAGTTTTTCAGTGTTGTGTAGAGGCCCGTAACAGTCCCTGTGGAATGGCAGATGAGTGGAGTGGAGAAACTCCTTCTCATTTGCAGAGCAGTGTTTTACCCGGGGTTAAACTGAGTTATGTTTCCCATATCAAATGAGTGAATGATTTCAGTAGGTTGGCTTGTTTGGTAGCCAGTGGGCTAAACAACCTGATCACACTGATGGCAGCTTGAAAGAAAAGCTGCTAATTAGTGAATACTCTGGCAAACTGTTAATTTTCCTAAAGGTAATGAAATGCTAATTGCATAATAGTCTTATTTTACATATTTTAAACAACATAAATTAGTGTTCCCTTTATATTACTTCAAACATGCAGCAGCAAACTACCTTCAAGCTACTCTCAGTAAATGTTCATTAATAACATGAACTAGTTCTTTAAGTTCAGTCAGGTTTAATATATTATCATCCATATTAGCTTAAATAATCACAGCCTAAGCATTGAGTTGTCTCAGTATTGTGTGTTTTAAATCGTCACAAGAAATAATGAAAATTGCATTTGAATTGAATCAGTAGAGCTATATGCCCCTGGTTTAATGTTTTGATGTCTGTGTAATCACCTGATGCTGATTAGTCACATGATTGTAATTATGATACTGCCACTGCTTTAAGGACTGGAGGTTATGAACCTGACTGCAGAAATCAGACACACTCAAGTATGATTTTGATGTATTTATGCAGAGCAGAAAGGTAAGAGGTTTACAACAACACAAACTACATTAGACAGCAGAATGGGAGAATAAAAGGGAACACTGATTAGTAAATTGGTGTAATCTGGTCAGTTGCTTCTCCCAAAAGACAGAAATAAACAAATGTTTATACTGTAGGAGGAGGTTAGGATTGTGACTAGTTAATTAAAGCATCACATTTCTACTCTTTTGCAACATGCATCTTATGGGATAAGGTGAAAACACTACTGAGGATGTGATGTAACAGCTGTCTGCTCTTCATTAGTTTTGCAGGGTGTCATGTCTTGAGTCTATAATCTTATTAGTTGTTTTACATTGAACTTGTTTGTCAGACTGTTAAAGAAAGTTAACAAAGTTAAAAGACCGAGCACTATAATGAAATGCCTTACTATTTGTCTCAGCAAATATTTTGTTGTGGTGAACACCATAACAATGTTTTTCTCTCATTGGTTCATGTGTGTTATTGTAATAAATTGACATAAGGAGGTTGATTTTTATCTCCAACAATTGAGAATCTAGCCACAAATATCAAAACATGTATTTTCTTCTTTTTTTTTTTTTAAAGTATTGTTTTGGCCTTTTTATGGCTTTGTTGATAGTAAAGCTGAAGATATGACAGGTAACGGGGAGAGAGAGGGGGCGTGACATGCAGCAAAGGGACCCGGGTCGGGAGTCACTTACATGTATTTTGTAAGTGTTAATAAATGACATGATGTTGATGAAAAAGATGGGATTAAATTGTGAGGGTAATACAGCACACAAACTACAGTTATCTTGCAGTTAATTTTCAAACAAGGCCTTCTATTCAATGACTGGATAATTAGCACTGCAGGACGAACATCAAGCAATTAAAGTTTGTCACTGCTGACTGCTGCTCTGCTCCATTAATGTCTCGTAAACATAAACTCGAGCAAAAAGCTGAAAATTGTTCCTTCCTTTCTATTCATTCAATCAATAATCAGTTTTTTATCAAAGATAATTTTGAATGGAAAATCGATTCTGAATCAGTTCGGACAACCAAAAATCAGAATCGGATGTAACTGTGAGACATGCCAAAGATTGATACCCCTCGCAAAACGCATATATTCAAAATAATTTGATCATTTGCTAACCCTTTTTTAAATACACCCGATATAAAACAGAACAAAGACAATATATTAATGTTATTCCTCATCAACTTAATTGAATTTTGTAAAGTTGGGACAGGGGCAGCAAGAGACAGGGAAAGTTGTGAAAGACTCCAAAAACACCTGTTTGGAACATTTAATTTGTTAAAGGTGACAGTATTGTGATTGGGTATGAAAGGGGCATCCTCTAAAGGCACAGTCAAGCAAGGATGTGAAACACATGATTGTATAAAGGATTTTAACACATGACACTTCATAAAACTGTTGTTGGTTAACACTGTTTGCAGATGATTGCATTCTGGTTTTATTTACGCCTTACATGGTATCGCAACATCTTTGGAAGCAAAGGAGAATAACAACATAGGAAGAAAGGTAGAATATAGATTGTGTTGGTGAAGGTCTATAATTATGGAGCTTAACCAGGCTTTTTACCTCTGCTGCTCCCTGATCAGACCAAAAACTTTTAGTATAACTGGAATAATTGTCTCCATAGGTCTCCTGAACACTTATCACCTTCCTCAGCAGTAAAGACCTTTGAGCAATTACTATGCTGCTCTAATACACAACATTTGACTCACTTTTGCACTTTAATTGATTTTTATGCAAATGCACTGCCTATGGTAATTGCTTGTTTCCTGCATGATCCACAGTATAACCCCTTTTGAACAGTCTGTGTTTAGTTGGAGTTAAGTGTCAAATGTCATTGACATTTTCATTCATGCCAGATCTAATTTATTTAATATAAAATTTTTGCTGAAGCAGAAAAATATAATCGAATACCAGCCATGCCAAAATACCAGAAAAGGTTTTAATCTTGGCCCTTATCGGCACGTCATATTGCACAAAAATTTTCACCCTTGCCCCAAGCAAAACATAGTCCATTAATCACAGAATGGTCTTTTAACCATAATCATTGTTCTACATTAAATCTAATCTACGTATTGTACTTAAATATGACTCAATTATATTTACGCCAGCAGGGGCATTCAAGCCTTTAATTAAATAAAAGTGGGCGTGAAATAGTGATTCAACATTAACAGTGTATTAGCCATAAAACTGAAGCCCTTATCCTACAGAAATATCTATAGTTTTGATTCGGTTAAGCTGGAGGTGTGCCTGGGAGTGATCAGAAGATGAAAGCTCTGCTGTCTTCACATCTGTTAATGTAATTGGCAATGTGGCTCAGTACACCATAAAGATGTGACCAGTTTCCTATCTAGCTAAACTCAGCTGTAAGCTGTAAGCTGTATACACTATATTGCCAAAAGTATTCACTCACCTAACTTGACTTGCATATAAATTTAAGTGACATCCCATTCATAATCCATAGGGTTTAATATGACGTCGGTCTGCTTCAACTCTTCTGGGAAGGCTTTCTACAAGGTTTAGGAGTGTGTTTATGGGAATTTTTGACCGTTCTTCCAGAAGTGCATTTATAAGGTTACACACTGATTTTGGACAGGAAGGCGTGGCTCGAAGTCTCCAATCTAATTCATTCTTTTGTTTGCTCTCAGCGATGGTGGTACTAGTCAACCAGCTGATGTAGATGAGCAAAGTGCTCTCGCTGGGGCATGTGGTCTGACCAGTGTTTGGATGTAGATGGGTGCAGTTTTGGTGATGGTCTTGAAGGCCAGCACCATTGTCTTAAATCGGATGCGGCCGCAACAGGAAGCCAGTTTAGGTCATGGGTCATGGAGGGGGGTGTGTCATTTTTAACAAGAATTTGGAAAGATTGTAAACATGCACGCTGCAGCGTTTTTGATACTCTGCAACGGTTTAGTTGCAGAGGCTGGGAGTCCAGCCAAGAGTGAGTTGCAAATGTCCAGGTGGGAGATGACCAGTGCTTGGACCAGGAGTTGCGTTGCGTCTTTTGTGAGGAAAGACCGGATCCTGCGAATGTTGTTGAGGGCAAATCTGAAGTATCAGGCCACGGCAGTGATGTTGGGAGCTCAGGACAGTCCAGCGTTGAGGATTACGCCCAGATTCCTCACCGTTCCTCGAAAGGCCATACCCTGACATCCTTGACAGCGGAGATGTCTGCCAAATATTCCTAGATACACGTCGCAACATGGGTGTTGGAGGAGGATGGGGGAAAAGAGAGGCTGGGTGTAGGGTGTCGTCACCATAACAGTGGTAGGAGAATCCATGCAACTTGATTGCAAAATCTAATGATCTAGTCTACAGTGAAAACAGAAGCGGTCCTAATACTGAGCCTTGAGGGACACCAGTTTCCAGAAAGCAGGGTTTGGACAAGGAACTGTTCCATGTGAACTGAATTGCTATTTGCAATTTGTCAGATATGATGCGAGCCAGGTTAGAGCACAGTCAGCAATGCCAAGTTCAGCCAGAGTGGAGAGGAGAATTTGTTGGTTGACTGTGTCAAATGCAGAGGAGAAGGAGAATGAGGACTAACGAGTTGGACGAGGCTCTGGCAGCACCGAGCAACTCAGTCACTGTGAGGAGGGCTGTCTCAGTGGAGTGACCACTCCTGAAGCCTGCCTGATGAGGGTCAAGGAGGTCATACTCTGAAAGACAGGAGGACAGTTGGCTGTAGACTGTTGGTTGTGTATAAAGATTTGAGAGCAAGATGCGAAAGGCAAGGCAAAACAAAACGCGTCTGGGATTTAAAGAATAGGATAAAGGAAAGTTAAATAGGATAAAACAGAACAAGCAGAATAATACAAGGCAGGACAAGATATGACGGAAATGGCTCCCCAATAATCTTTTAAAGTTTCAAACCTCAATTTAAAAAACAGTTTGTTTCAAATTTGAGGTAAACAATGAAACAACATATAATAGATTGTTTTTCATTGTTAGAAACAGCGGCTTTAATATCTGTGGTTGCATTTGGCCATTGTGGGAAGGGTTTCAAATCAGTGGACAGGACCGATTCATGGCCATGATGGATGCAGACATTATATATGCATCAATGTGATGAAGTTGATAAGTCAGGTGTTTGATTTACTGGATTAAACAACAGTATACTTATTTTACTTGTTTCTATGACACAGAACATCTCATATATCCATAATTTGATATGCCACTACATGAAACAATCCCAGTTGGAGTTGACTGCTGGGTTGCACATGGATACCTGTGGTTTAATATATACTGAATACCAAACACTGTAGACTGCTTGAGGTCAGTTTTTTGAAATTTAAATGGATACCTGCAGACTGCGTTGAAAAAGAGCATTTTCCATGTCAGACTGTTGTTCATTCAAGGCCAGGCTAATGCATTTTTCAAAACAGTGTGCAGAATCTGAGAGGCTTTACAAGTATGAACTGTATGTTAACATATTCATACAAATGTCCCTGAGCTGCTGAAGAAAAGCAGATAATTCCTGCGAGTGGCAGAATTCAGTCGTATCAGTAGTGAGGAATTACTTTAAAGTCATTTATGACAAGAAGACAGCTAATAAAAGGCAGCAATCTGTGGGGTTTCTGCGGTCTGAATGATGAATAGTAGTGATTAAAAAGGGTATCTGGAATGGGTTCAGTGTGCTTTTATTTATAATGCATTTCTCAAGAAGGAGAAAGGCTTGTCAGTGAGCCTTTTCCCGTCGAAGACTAAAATGTTTCCCCGGAGTGTGTTGGCTGTGACAGATCAATACAGAGGCATGTCTCTTCGGAGGCCACACCGATGAAGAATCTTCATTATGAGTGTTTGTTTTGATGATTTATGTATCTAAGTTCACTCACACACTTCAAAGTTTTAGAATTTTCCATTTTTTAATATTTTTTATACTTCATTTTTAGAACTGAGTCATACTCATATACTCAATTTTATTAACATCAAACACTAGAAACATTGGTTCCAGTCCACTTATTGAAGACATTTTTGTAAAGATAACCTTTATTAATGTTTTATTAGAATAATATATTAATAAAGAAGTAATGCGTTTGTATTGCTGCAGAGAAAAAAAAAATGGATTGATATGCCAACCTTTTGCCCAGAAAGTAGCTCAATGCAGTCATCTGTAAAAACAAATCCAGTGGATGACTCTCTGATGAACTCTTCTTTTGAAATAATTTGTTGTTGGAAAATGTAAGGACATCGTGCTGCTTGCCAGGATACTTGTTTTGTTTGTGTTTTCAGAATCTCTGCAGTAGTAGCATGATCCCTAGTCAGACTGGCTACACTAAACATCCAATTATAAAAAATACCTGAATTTTTCTGCTAAGATTCCCTCTAGACTTGTTTGAAGACATTAAAGAAAATGTTCTGCTTGGAAAAAAGATTTGTCTGATACAGTTTTCTGCCAATTCTGTTAGCTCAATGAAATATTCATAAAACACATATCCTCATTTTCCTTCATTTAAAATCAGAACTCTCTGAATATATAGATATTATTTATTGCAAAAATTGTAATTACTTTGAGACAGTTTTAAGATGTTTCACATTTCCACATCACAGTTGTTAAAGTTTGCATAGTGAACCATGATTAGCTTCTAAACTAGTGGTTAAAGGGCAACGTGTGTTTGCAGGTCTTGCGCAACTGCATATGTTGAAAAGTTAGGACAAAGCCAATTATGGCTCCATGGAAAACTGCATGTTTGCTAATAAATTGCCTCCATTGATGTTGCTCAGTGGCTAAATTGCATTGTGGGTAATGTAAGGTTATGAAAAGCTGTTCACTGGTCTAGCATTGCTCTCCATAATACTGCTGGACTCATTATGTTCAGGTTAAAAGCAAATGAATGAAAATACAGCAGTACAGCAGAACCAGAGATGTCACCTTTTTTATTCCACGCATTACCCATAATGGAACTTGCTGGAGGTAATTCAACAGATTATATGCTTCTTTCTCTGTATCTACAAAGACTTGATACTAGGTTTTTTCCCACGCGCAGTAGTTCTACTCAAGACTTGTAAACACACTTTATCTAAAATTGGTGGAGTTATCCTTTATGGTTTATACTTATTTTCCATCAACGTCTGCACGGTTCTGTACAGTGAAGTTAAACACACAGAACACATTTTTAACTGGAGTTTGACTTAATTAGACTTAAGATGTTACCCACTCTGTTTCAGTAGTCATGTAACAGCTATCCATCTCCAGTTTTGGTAAAGATGGAATAAATAAACAGTGAATAGACAGAAAAGTTGTAGTAAAAGTCTTATAGCCGGCAGTCTGATCTGAATCATTGGTTTTGGTCAGATGTCTTGGCAGAAAATCCTTCAGTTACTACAGTTGCATCAAAGCTGTAGAATAAATTCCACAATACCCTTAAAATGGTTGTGCACTCGCTGCTCCCGCATCAAACCAAGGATCAGCTCTGAAACTGCCACAGTAGCCTGTGTTTCTACATCTCTTCATTGCTTGAGAGTGAAAGTTCTCTGGTGTCCTTTCTATTACACAGGCACACTCACATAACACACGTGCACACACACACACACACACACACACACACACACACACACACACACACATACACAGCTATTCCATTTTCTCTACTAATATTCCTTCCACCAAATAGCCTCTGAGGTGACTGGCCAGCTGTCATGGCTCTTGTTGAATTCTGTAATCTGCCAGTTGTACGTATGTGTAAGTGTGTGCACATGGTAGGCACCTCTTACTGCTTGATTGACTACAGTAGACTACAGTCTCAGCTTCTCTGCCCTACTTGAGTGCTCCCATTGTGTGGAGAGAGCAGACTCATTTGCCAAGTATTAACCTCTGTCAGCTCCCTCTTCTGAGTTGTATCTCCTCACCTTTTGTGGCCCTGTCGCCTGAAGGCAGCTGCCCGGCAATCTCATTTATTTCAGCTGCCTGGTTAAAATTGGGTGGTTGGAAACAAAGAGAGAGCACCTCTTTATGCGACTGTCACATCTTGATAGCTCAGACAGAGATATACATTTTCTTTAAAACAATCCTAATTTTAATAGATGTTCATCTTAAGCACCCTCACTTCTGTAGTTTACCCAGCCGAAGAGCAAAAATCACAAGTCAGTTCAACTTTATTGTAAATATACTTGAATTCAAGAAATTATGGAGGAAAAAAAACAGAGAAAAACTGAAGGAAAAAAAAATCATTTTAAAAATGAACATGATTTTTTTTGGTTGGATAATTTAGTGAAAAAAACTAGATGTAAACATACAGACATACTGGATATGTAAAAGTGGCAAAAACATATAAATACTGTACACTTATACATACAGGGAACAGTGAATTTAGTGGAACAACAGTCAACAAAAAAGCTGTTTCCTTGCCTGGATGTACTCAGAGGCTTCAGTGTTGGAAAGGTTGTACTCTCAACATGATAAGCTTAGAAAATACAATGCATTGATAATGGTTAAGATAGTGGTTCGCTGTGGACAGAAGCAAAATGGTCTGACCCATGACTACTGAGTTCTAATGTAGTTAGGTCAGAATGTGAACATGTTGACAGGCATTTTGTGTGATGCTATTGCAAGATGGTCTCTAGTTAATACTATTTTTCAGCTGTTTGCGATGGGGTGATGTATCAGTTTGTGGCTATACAGGATAAATGCCACTACAAAGCAGCTTCTATTCTGAAGGTACGAGACCCCTCGATTCATCTTCAGCCATCAACCATCAAAAAAATTGTTTTTGGCTATAGTTTATGGATAAATCAGACTCCAATTTAGTGGCAGGCATTAAGAATAACTATGATAATGGCACAGATAAGAGTATTAAATTGAAACTGTCTCATAACCAGTTAATAGTTCCTTGTAGTACGTTTTACAAAAGGTTCTACTTCCACTTTGAAGTGTTTTTTTTGTGATGTTTTTGGTTATGTGCAGCCTGATATCTCTCACCAAATGTGCTGTACCTCATTCCTTGCCTTCAGGGAACAGAAGTTAAACTCACAACATTTCACTCTATAACAATCTCAACTGAAAATCCTCTTACACAAATGATCTTATTCAAAAAAAGACTACAGTCTCAATTTAACATTTATTTCTACAGCTGTGGTTGTGCTCACGCGCTAAGATGAAATAAACTCTGTGTGGATGTTGTTTGCTCATCTTAAAGGATTTTCTCTTAATGTGTCTCGAAGCAGTGACTCACACACCTAAGCTTTTAAATTCTGCAGGTTTCTTTGTTTTCAAGATTACCTTTGTTTTAATTTCTCCTCAAGCACAGGAGGATTGTAAGGACAAGTGAATCCACTTTGAGCTAAATAAAGATCCCTTACTCATTGCTCTTCGAAACTTTCAGTCACTTTTATGGGCAGTGACAAACAAATAGTCACAATGTACTGTATGTCAGAGAGATATCTTTCAACAAGTGGCTCTTTTTTACAAAAGTTAAATGGTTATTACAAACTGTAATATAGGGGTAAACGACGCAATTCTGCAGAGGCAGAAGGAGAGGAATGGGGAGGGAGGGAGGGAATAAATATAACAAGAGAACATTCATCTCCATTAGATGGTAATTGCCATCAGCAAGAGGTTTTTAGAGATGTTAATATGTGAAGGAGGACAGAAGGGCGAGATGGAGAGTACAGCTCTAGTTGTCCTGGCTCTGCTTCAAGCCCTCATCACAAGCTATTTTCTCTCAATTAATACAATATTTGATGGCCTGTGATTAATCCACAATCCTCAGCTCTGATTTTTCTATGGTAACAATGTTGAATCATCCCTTGGATATGTGCATCGCAGCTACAGAATTATCATATCCCTTGCATATTTCTGCACCATTAGTCTGTAAATTGGATTTCAAATTTTCCCTGCCACTCAAGCTGTCTCAATAATGCTGCTCATATTAATTGTTGAAATCTTCTCATCATCTTACCACAAACTGTCTGAAGCGAGGGATCCATTAGCACAAATGTAATAATATTATTTTCCCCTAAAGCCAGGAGGCAGTGGAAACATCCTACAAAACAAAATATCATTCTTCTCCCACTGCAGTTATTGCTTCATTCATCGTTCTCGCCGCACAATTACAACTGTAACTCCAAAAACTAATATATTTTTATGAATCTCTCCACTTAATGGTGCTAAGTAAGAGCCCACGAGAGCAGCTGGTGAGACTGATAGCTCAACGATCTGCACAAAAGCTGTGGCGTGTGGATCTAAAGCTGCCTTGCTCCAGTATATTCAGCCACTGCATCTCACCCCACAGATGAAGTCGTGAGATTAAAGAGCTTTCTCACAAGGCTCAAAATTTCATACAGTTTTTTTTCACCCCAGAACTCCACCACACTCCTAAAAATCAAGAGTTATGACTCCACTGCTCTAAACCATCCAAGCGCTATTGTAAAATTACCCGTTGATGACTGTTAGTGAAATTACCCAAGTCACCTTGATGCTGCGCCACCTCGCAAGCATCACAATTAAATGCCAAACAATGGCGGTAAAACTGCCAGCTACAAAATTACCTAGACATAACATCACATCTGTAGAGCCTTGGAAGTAGCAAGTCATTACATGTTGTCATGTTTTTCCATTCTCCATGGTCGTAACACAGCCTGTTAGTGATATCCAGGGAGTGTTTTTCCCCCAAACCCTGCAGCCGTATTCCCTCTGTGGGTATTACCTTGCTTGGTAATAACCACCTCTCTTCTTTAATCGTCCTGTTTTACAGCAGAGGAGAAGAGTGTGAAGAGTGCTGCATTATCATCTGTGGAGCAGCTGGGGATCAACACTTGTCTCAGGTATGTGCAGTATTTAGAGGTGTTTTTCTTTAGCTCATAAACCCTCACCCTAATCAGACAGTTGTCTTACAGCAAGAGGAACCTGCGGTGTATAAACTCTTTCTCTTCTTATGCTCACTGAAGTGCAGGCTTCATTTTTGTAACTGCTGGATTCACTTTGAAAGAAGAAGTCCTGAAGACTCTGTAGAAGTTTTTCTTAAAGCTCCTGTTTGTAAGAAAGTAATACTTATGCTTTGGGTTTCCCAACTTGTCAAATACAGCAGCATTTGGTTGGCAGCTGACCTACATAAAACAAAATCTACAACGTTAGGCTCTCGATGTTGGACCATGAGTACTGCTGATGGTTTCAAATATCATATCATTCAAGGTATGCCCCACAGCACTGCCTGGCTTTGTCTTTTGTTTTTGATTTGATTGACGAACCCCTAGTAGCAGAAATTATATTTCATTGATCAGCTTTAGAATGACTAATAAAGAGCCAATACACTCATACCCATGCTAATAAACAACAAGCTGATTGTTGACATGTTTACCTTCATATTAAGTATTTTTAATTTTGACTTATAATAGTTTGTGTGTGGAAAAGTGATATTTATACTAATTTCATCCAGCCACAATCTTTAGTTTCATGCCCTCAGAACCAGAGAGGTGAAGAAGTTCCTTCTGAAGCAGCACGTTTAGTTAACAAAGAAGAAGGTCACTGCTGAAGAAATCGAGCAAACAGCGTTTTCAGATTGAAATGGAGTGCAACAGCACGAGGTGTGAGCTGTTTCCCAATTCAGGAACTCAGTCATCTGAAGGCCACAGCACACAAAGGAAAGCTCAGATGTAATGGTCTGTCCACACCATTTTGCCGCTGTTAAAGGCATCTAAAACATGCTGTTGTATAAAGAATAATAATATTCCTTCCCGCTCCTACAGTACGATTAAACCCCTGCACTTGTCAAAGGTGTTTAAAGGTTCTCTTGCTGTTCTGTTTTCACACTAATGATGCTAGAGTGCATTATACTTGGCCTGTTCCCCATAAGTAGGCCCTCTGACTTGTGTTGCTTTTTTCACACTGCTTATTTCTGTCCTTAATGAGACCCCGCTGCTACATTAAATATTGGATATAACTCTTTGCTCGACATGTTCCCTGGAGGGGAGCTTTTCAGATGAAAAGTTCAGAATCACTGAATGCCATGTTTGCATTTTTTGGTATCAACAGAGCACAGTGTGTGAGCGTTACCCGCAGAGCAGCGTGTCTTATGGGATTTAAAAGTTGTCGGACATGAATTTATAATTAATCCTTGACTTACAAGTGTCAGACTTGCTGAGTTAAATCGGACCACTATGGACTTGTTGAATTGAATTTTGATGAGTACTTCTGTGTATCTGCATAAGGCCTCGAGAAATTCTGACTCTTTTTGCCTCAGTGTTTTGGTGCATAACAATATAGACAGTGAGAAAGAATGATTTTTAAAAAAAAAAAAATGAAAATACTTAAAAAAAAACAAAAAAAAACAAAAACAGATCCCAAATATGTTCAGGAGTCTGTTTTTAAGATGAAAGTGCAGTGCCGTTTGAGGAGGGACTAATAAATGATGGGGCAGAAGTCAACCACCATTGACTTTGGCAGAACTGACTCCCTTAGCTGCCACAGGAAATACATCCTCAGCTTTTTCTTTATCATGGCACCGGCGTTCACCTCCCATGGTCTTTGGTGATGATGGTCCCCAGGAAGGACACATGGTGATGGGGGCAGGTGTGACTGGGTTCTTCCTGGAATCCATCACCATCCCCACTGTCTTTAGGTACATAAAGATTTGATATGTACTTTAGTGATTGACATTATTTCTGTGCTGTGTTTCATCTCCAGGTATGGTAGCTTCCTCAAGCTTCTAAAAGCAGATGCTGTGAATGACCTGACGCTGCTTATGAAGCATGTTAAGATCTTCTTGTCCACACAGAGAGTTAAAACTGCTTCAGAGCTCAGTATCCTTACAGATTCGATGTCTGCCTGCATGAAGCTGGTAGACTGTGACTACAAAGGTATTCACCCTCTTTGAAATTTGCATATTTCCCTGGCCTGTTTGGAAAGTTGGCTGGAAAATTACTTCAAATAACTAATGAGATTCCCACATTTCAGACAAGTTGGAAAATATGCGTCACTTTACCCCTTTAAAGTGACTTCTATTCTGAATCCTCTTGATTATGGCGTACACATATACAATGCATAATCTATATTAACAGATTTAAATATACAGTATGCGTTTCCTACCACAAGGGCTTCCCCAATCAAAACAATGAACAAAAAAGATGTAGATTAAGGATGTTGCTTAGTAGCATGGAATCATGGGAGTTGTTGTCTTCATTATTAAACAAACATTACTGCCAATGAAAATCTGACCTGAGTCAAAAAGAGCAGGTACTGTAGTGGGAATGAAATGGGGGACTTTAAACTGTGGGCTAATCCAGTAGTTATAAATTAATTAATTATGTTTATTTATTGAGCTCATGTATTCAGCACAACTCAAGTGGACCAAAGTACTATAGAAAAGAACATTAAAGTATCAAGTTAAAAACACACAACACGACTAACCAGCTCTTAACCAGACTTAAGCAGCTCATATGGTTCAATGTCCTTAATAAAACCTGAATGACTTCCGAGTTTGTAATGCATATTTACGTGTTTGTAGATTATTTCTAGTGCTTTCTACCTAAACAAAAGTTACTAGTTCACAGTGTCTAAAGGCAGCACCTCAGCAGAGAGACGTAAAACGCAGGAGGTGTCAATAGCCTGGGGTTGTTTTCTGGAGTGGAGACTAATGGCGCCATAGTTCTCCTGGAGCGCGACTCAGACCTGCATATCAGTGAAGTCATTTGCTTCCAGCGGCTTCTGAATTAAATTATCTAAATGAAAGTGAATGCTCCAGAGCTTGGATAACCCTGTTAATGTATTTGACGAGATACATTTTGTGTTGTGACCCTGGTGTTTAGAAGCGTGTTTCGTGTTTTTATTCTAATCATTGGATTGTAATGTGGTGTTCACAATGTAGAGCTAATGCCTGTGAGATCTCCGCACAGTAGCCAGAGGAAAATGTTGGAATTTTACATTTCTGCAAACCACAGATGCTTTCAAATACATACGTACATGTGTCACATTACATGTATGTATGAGCTGACTTTCAAGTCAGGTGGAGGTGTTACTTCTGGGTGAGACAGCTGCCAAGCAGAGACCGTTTCAACATTGATAAACATGAAAGCGGCAGTTATTTGTAATGAGACACTGGGACATTTTCCTGCCATGTTTGTGGCAACAGACAATTTTTTTTTTATGCCAAACTATAATCTTTTTTCCAAACCTCACCAAATTCTTTTTGTGCTAAAACATAAACAGATTGACAACATTTATTCTGCCGATTGTGTTAGAGATCTTTTAATAAATTAATAATTTTGGCTGAACTTTTGTAGCTAGATATACACTTGAATCTTCATACCCCCAAATAAAAATGAATTTCCATATAAATCTAGTCTGTTTTAAGCTGTAAAGCATAAATCCACAGAATGATACTGCAGACTGAGAATTGGATCTTGGCAGTCTTAACTGTGGGAAGCTGTTTTTCAGCTCTGAGATAATGGCGTGGTGTATCAGGGTTAATTGACTGTCAAAGCATTACTCGCTCTGTGGTTGACACTCAATGGTGTCAGTTGACAGCAAAGTGGTATTAGCTCAACGCTCGATTTAACACAACATAAGGAATTCCTTTCTTGTGACACCTAAACGGGATCTTTTTTCAAATTCTTCAAAATACAAACAAAACAAATTAATTTCAGCTCTGAGTTAAAACATTTGTACAATTAATTCTGTTGTTTGAATTGATTCACGACCACCTGCTGTTGCCAGAAAAGATCTGTCAAGTCACATTATTCAGAGTTTGTTCTGCACACAGCTCTCTGGATCATTAATTGGTAATTCAAGCTGAGGTTGCACAGATTTATTTTTACATGTAAAATGATTATCTCTCTTGATTAAAGCTCTTACCATTTAAACTGTGCTGCCAAAGGCTATTTTAAAGTTAAGATAAATGCTCTCTAGTTTCTGGCTCTTTAACTCCTGCCCTCCAGTCACTCAGCAGGACGTTTATCCAGGCCACGACTGGCTGGCCTCCACAGTGTTCCTCATCATGGCTGGAGACATGGAGCGGTCTCTGAGTTTACTACTCAATCTGTCATCTCAGCTCACCTCTGCATTCATCTGGCCAGCAAGGATACACGCCTCTGTGAGTATAACTACAGCACTAGGTATTTAAAGTGCAAGAGCTAGGATTTAAATATGCAGTGATTTAGCATCAAGTGGAAGCAAAGCTGTTATTTGAAAGACAACAATAGTCATGCATCATCCTACAGTGTATTCTTCTATTTTAATGTATTCTTGCTGTCTTGGTTTGTGAAGAGTTACAGTAGTCACACTATTCTGAACAAAATGATCATATGCTGCTACTCATAAGACAGTTTGAGATTGCGTTTAAAAAAGAAAAAAAGGTGGGTGCTAAAATTAGGTAATGTTAGCACTAAATAGTAAGTAATAGTAAGCTCCTCTCTGTTTAAGGTGGAGCAGTTTTTCATCTGCATGTAAGTAAAGTGTGGAGGTGTCATTCAGAGATAGTCCCATGACTGTTTTCTGTTTTCCGTTTCCCACATGCCTCCCAACGGGGAGTTCGTCGACTTGTTTGATCTGCAGAGGTTGCACATGTGTTGTGTATGTGTTGGGTGTTTGAATGTGTGCGTGTGAGCTGCAGTGAGAACCATTGTGAGCTACAGTTAGTCATAACATCAACTGGTAGATATGCAGAGACGTGCATCTTCATAGAAGTCAAATTCCAACTTTACAGCTGCACTTATTCAGCTGGGGTCATGCAGTGAGCTACAGATAGACAGTCACCTATCTATGGGTTTGCCCAGCACATAGTAAATCAAATCTCTAAAATTCAGACAACCTGTTGTTACTTTGGGCTTAAAACGGAATTGTTTGGTTTGGTATATCCTACAACAGCCTGTGTTCTTCTAAGTCTTTTTAAGTCGGTTATCAGCCTTTGATCCTCAGACAGGTCCTACATGTCTAGACTTTATATTAACATCACTGTCATCTGGTTTTATGGAATACATTTTGCTTATATAATGAATAACAGGACACTGTTGGTTATTCTTTGTTGTCTCAATCAATGTATTTTAATATGTTACTGGCTAAAAAGAACGACCCTGCCCAACAGTCTGTAGATTTAGTTTCAGTTATACCCAAGAAAGTCAGGTCATTTAGAGGGGCATGCATGGCTTTCTTGAGCTACAGTATCTCACAAAAGTGAGTAGAGTGTACCCCTCACATTTTTGTAGATATTTTGTTATATCTTTTCAAGGAGTCAGTGTGCAGCTTGTATAACAGTGTAAATTTACTGTCCCCTCAAAATAACTCAACACAAAGCCATTAATGTCTGAACTGCTGGCAACAAAAATGAGTACACCTTTGAGTGAAAATGTCCAAATTGTCCTCCCCAGTGTCATGTGACTCGTTAGTGTTAGAGGGTCTCAGGTGTGAATGGGGAACAGGTGTGTTAAATTTGCTGTTATTGCTCTCACACTGTCGCATACTGGTCACTGGAGGTTCAACATGGCACCTCCTGGCAAAGGACTCTCTGAGGATCTGAAAAAAGACTTGTTGCTCCACATAAAGATGGCCTAGGCTATAAGAAGACTGCAAACTGACTGAAACTGAGCTGCAGCCTGGTGGCCAAGACCATACAGTGGTTTAACAGGACAGGTTCCACTCAAAAGAGGCTTCGCCATGATCAACCAAAGAAGTTGAGTGCACGTGCTCAGCGTAATATCCAGAAGTTGTCCGTGGAATAGATGTCTGAGTACTGCCAGGATTGCTGCAGAGGTTGAAGGGGTGGGGGGTCAGCCTGTCAGTGCTCAGACTATATGCTGCACACAGCATCAAATTGGTCTGCATGGCTGTTGTCCCAGAAGGTAGCCTCTTCTAAAGATGATGCACAAGAAAGTCCCCAAACAGTTTGCTGAAGACAAGCAGACTAAGGACATGGATTACATTATGTCCTGTGGTCTGACGAGACCAAGATAAACTTATTCAATTCAGAGGGTGTCAAGCATGTTTGGTGGCAACCAGGTGAGGAGTACAAAGGCATGGTGGTGGGAGTGTCATGGTCTGGGGCTGCATGAGTGCTGCCGGCACTGGCGAGCTACAGTACAGAGCTACAGAAGGAACCGTGAATGCTAACATGTACCGTGACATACTGAAGCAGAGCATGATCCCCCTGCCTTTGGAAATTGGGCCCCAGGGCAGTATTCCAACATGATAACGACCCCAAACACACCTCCAAGACAACCACTGCCTCTCTCAAGGGGGGGGGGGGGGGTCTTTCTCTGTATCTTGGTGTGTTAGACCATGGATTAAACTTACACCGGAATATCCCTTTAAGGTAGTGCCAGAAAATAATGGATATTATAATATTGACACTTTGGGCATAATTTGGACATTTTCAATCAGGAGTGTACTCATCTTTATTGCCAGCACTTTAGACATTAATGGCTGTGTATTAAGGTATTTTGAGGGGATAACAAATTTACACTGTTATACAAGCCGTACACTGACTACTACTTCACACTGTATCAGTGTCATTTCTTCAGTCTTGTCCGATGAAAATATATAATAAAATGTTTGCAAAAATGTGCGGGTGTACTTACTGAGATACTGTATATTGTCTTTTTCACTGAACACTAAAATCACATCAGAACCATGAATAAATCTAACATGATGTCACCCACTGGTTTGGGGACTTCATCTCATCAACCTCAGTGAGCCAATGATGCACCGTGCTTGTTGTGCCAAGCTCCAATAGTGCTGATGACTGGCTGTCTCGAGGCATGTAGGAAAAACACCAGATACCGGCCTGAAATTGGGCTCACCACATAAATGTGTAATGTAATCTTTTGTTAAATAGTTTTCAGAAAATTGGGATTGAAAATCGTTCAGGACCTGGTATAAAATGTTTACAATTCCCAACCATAGCCTCATTCTAAAGCATACCCTGCTTAGTTAGTAGTCAATTGGACTCTAAATGGAGCCATAATGTACAAAATAAACTTCATTTTGTATTGAGGAAGACAAAAAAAAATAGTGATTGATCCCATAAACTCATGAGAAAAGTGTTTACTAAGGTACTAAAACATAGTGCCAGGGTCATTTTCCCATAGAATTCCAAATAATTTGAGTTCTTTTTAAAGCCAGCAGGGTCCCTTCCTGCTGGCCAGTGGAAAAATGCAGGTTCAAAGCACTTATGCATTGGCTTTACTTTTCAAACCCAGATCATCTAATATTTATATTGTGTACGGTCAAAACCAGTTGCCTAAACCAAAGAAGAATACCTGAAATGATATAGAAAGCCATGTGAAGCCCAAGTGAAGTCCACAGGAACTGTGAGTGTTAATAGTGACAATAATATGAAGCAAGTTGAAAAAGAGCTCAAGTTATCTGTCTGTCTTTATCAATAACACACTTTCAGCAAAGTCATGTCCACTGTTGAAAACACAACAAATAGCACAAAAAGTCTCATGTTATTACATTAATGAAACAAGGTGGAACTATTTACAACATAAATGTAGCAATATAAACCAGTTACTTCAGGGAATTTCATGAAATGACATGACCTGATCACAAAAACATCCTGCTATTGAAGAGGTGATGCTTTCAGATATGGAGGGACAATCCTGATTCATCTCGTCTCATCTGACGTACACATCTAAAAATGCACCTTCAAATGTTAACAGCTTTGACGTCCGTCTCTGTCTTGTCCTCGTTTAATCCTGGCTTTTTCAAACACAGCACGTCAACAATCATAGCAACGCTACAGCAAAGAAAAACATGAATATATAAGGATGATGCTGAATCCTTACAACTTTATTCGCCTACTGGCTTTTGTTTAGCTCCCTAAATAAGGTGAAAAACAAACCAGATGTTTTTTTTTAGTAGATTTTAAAAAGAAGAGGAGTAACACTAGGAGGAAGTCGACTGAAAGAGATAAATGGGGGGACTAAGAGTATAAAGAATAGTTGAAAATAGGAGAAGAAATTTAGTTTCAATCATTTTAAATTGCCAGGGAGAACTAAGGTGCTGAGATTAAGCTCTGCTATCATTATACCAAACCTCTGTCATCTTGTCGCTCTTGTCAAAGTCAATTATGGCGCGATTGGACTCGACTGAATGTGTGTTACGTGCTCTCACTGTGTTTGATGCAGATGCAGCTGGTGAATTACTCCACATGGCAGTTTGCCTCCAACTCCACAATGTGGTCGATTTAGTCAATACCACAAAAAACAGAAAGGGCACAAATAATTGAGAGGCAACAGTGAATTTAGAAGGGAATGTGTGAAAGAACACATGCAATCACACACCTGTGTGAACACAAAGCAGCATGCTGTATCTATCTCCATTAGTCAAAATAAAAGGTGTATAAAAGCTAGTATTCAAGATTGTTTTTATTTCCATATCAGTGCTGAATACCAAACATGGAGCTCGTAACTGATGCCTCTGTTGTTTGAAAATCCACCAGTAGTGAAACAAAAAAATGATTATTATTTACAGATACAGAATCTAAAAATGTTCTGAGAGAAAAACCTCATGTTTGTCATGACAGGTCCATGTTCCTTTGGAAGTCGCTGAATCAGGAATCCCTCCCGTTTACTGGTGCACGGCTCACTATGTGGAGATGCTGCTGAAAGCTGAAGTTCCTCTGGTGCACTCCGCCTTCAGGATATCTGGTTTCACCCCATCACAGGTATGAATGAAAAAAATGTTTACTTGAAGCTAGCCGGTGCAATATTGTAGGGCGAAGATTCAGAACAAAACTGAGCTTAATCGAACGTTTTCCTAGACCACACAATCAAAGTTCAGGATAAGATATTGTTAACCAATGAGTGTCCCATCTGTGACATTAATTTGTATAAAATTTCTGTTGACTAAGTTTGCCTTTACTAACTGTCAATGCAAAATTGAAGTTTAGTTCTTCTACTTAATTTATTATGACCAAAATAAGTGGGGTGTTTAACATTGGTAGAAATGCAAATAATCTTTAATTAACATCTTTCCCTATAAATCGAAATCAATAATATTCTGAATTAGGCGCATTCTTTTTTTTCTAGAACTGATTATGGAAGTAGCTAAGTAGTGAGACATCCTGTGTTTTTGTGCTCGAGCCACACGGAAGCCACAAACAACGGTTTTAATAATATCTTCAGGCAAACTCAGCTCTGACTGACCGATGTTAAAGCGCTGCTTGACAGGGACTACTGGAAAGAAACCGAGAAGAATCCTTAACTTCAAAACATATAATAACATGGCGCCTGAAAAGGGGACCAAGTTAGCATTTTCACCCAGGTGCTGTGTTCACATCACAGCCGAGCTGAGCCAGAGGCAATAAATACTCATGACTACTAATGAGGTTGATTGACCCGGGAGTAGATCCAGATTGTACACATTCACATTGCACACAAAAGGCAGATATTAGTGGATGTAAGTGGGTTTTTTTGGCCAGGGTGAACGGGGTTTATGTGTGTCACATACCTGGGAATGACTTACATTGACAGTACAACTGCAGACAGTACAACTGTTTATAATCCATACAGAGGATTTTGTTCACTTTCAGTAGCTTCTTCACTCTGTAATACTCTTCAAAGACTGAACAAAAATTAAGTCAGATATACATTGCATTACTTTATGCATGTACATTATCAAGTACAAATCAAAACTATTCAGCAAATACAACTAACAAAAGTACAACTAAAACTGATTTTACACCAGACGTGATAATGAACGTCAACATCTAGTCTGGTTAAAGTCTGACATTATTCAATTTCTTTCCATAAAATTATAGAATCAAATAGAAAGTTTGAATCCCACCAATGAAGCTTCGAAGACAATAGTTTCTGTTTATACTGCAGAAAATGAGTCTAACTTAAATGTTCAATTATTACTTTTCTGTCTTTGTATTACAATTTCCATATAGATCAGTAAAGCACAGTCACGACTACTGATGGTGGAAGTAAAAGGAACTGAGTTTGGATTTGAAACTTATTCTGACACCAAACTACTCAGCAGCCCACTTTGTTTTTTAACTGTTAAATGAATAATTGAAAAAAAAATAATTCATTAACAGTGTCAGTAAGATCCCAAACTACAGTGTTCAAAG
Source organism: Acanthopagrus latus (assembly GCF_904848185.1). Lineage (NCBI taxonomy): Eukaryota > Metazoa > Chordata > Actinopteri > Spariformes > Sparidae > Acanthopagrus > Acanthopagrus latus. The sequence continues at coordinate 8,254,022 of NC_051060.1, read as the reverse complement.
CTTGTATAACCACACTTCTAGTTGCCCTATGAATGTCTGCCATTTTTATTCTGCTTTGACTTCAGTCAACTTCAAAACACCAAAATAAGCCTTTGACGGTGAAGCTTTCTCTTTGACAAAGCAGTTGAAAAATCAGATCTTGGCTCCTCAGCTCTTTATTCTTTTGAAACAGACTTCTCAGACAAACAGTAAGGAAGGAGAAAAAAGATAAATTCACCTTGAATCCTCTTATGTTTGATCCTGTCTTCTGTGTGTCGGCAGTTGACAGTTGAGGCTCACATTATGTGCGGCAGCACCGGCGCTTATAAGACTCGCTGCATTTGCATCAAAGATCTAAACTCGCCGTCTCAAGGGTGGAGTAAAACGTTAACATTCAGCTCATCTCGTCACTCTTCAAGGCGATAATGGGCACCTGCTTCTCAGTCAGAAATGAAAATATCTGTTCCAAAAGTTGAGCTCTAAGAGACTGACAACGCAGCAGTGGCAAATGAAGCATTATACACCTCTGACATTCATAAAGAACGGGTTGTGTGTGTTAAAATCCATCTCCGGAACATTTAAGTATTTGAAACAGTCAGACTGCCTCAAGAATAGTAGTGTGTGACAGGAAGAGACATTTTAAACAGGAACAGTCCTCAGTGTGAGCAGACACCTGAGGTAGGTGACGAATAGATGGGTTAATTATAAGAAGAAGCATGAAGTGTGTGGTTCACATGGGAAACAAGCCTTTGCATGAGTGCAGTGCTGCAACAGTTATAAGTGATTGTGCATTCAGTCGCAAACGTGTGTGTGCGCAAATCTGTCTGGACCCATCAGCAGAATGCTTTACTCTGCCATTGATGCTGACTTTTCACTATTCTTTAATGGCCAGTAGGGGCTGCAAGTGATGAACAACTCCTTCAGTTTGGAATCTTGTTTAAGCGAGGGACACTTTGTACTTTTAAGGCGAACCCATAAAAATCATCTCTATCTATACATCCTGATTACTCCTGATTACCTTTTAGATGAACCTGCGGTATATTTCCGTACAATAAGAGCAGGTTGTCTTGTGAGTCAAACATTCAAAAGTTTCTTTATAAGTGTGCCATAAGGCATAAACTTGCATCTTTCCGAACGTATTCACCATTTTACAATATGCGCTATGACACAGCAGAGGGCATTTCTGGAATGTGGCTAGACTATAACAAGGTCACAAGATGGTCTTTGCTGTCACCTTAACAATAAGCCTGGCATAAATCTACATAAGTGTCTTCTTCTAGTTTCCATTATTAACTAATTGGCTGATTAGTAGTAGTAAGTATTAGAATAAGTATTGATACCTGTGCCAGATGCCATAAAAGAGGGTTAATATCACATTAATGCCATTTTCATGAAATTTCAGAGGGTGTGTCAAACACATGCAAAACTACGTATTATATAACCAAATTGATGATAAGTAGAAAGACATTTTTAAGATTTTTAATTTTCTTGAACTCATTCCTTTGGACAAAATAAAAAAAACTTTGCCAACTGCCTATTTACACATCCAGCAGACATGAAGCTACAAAACCAGAACCAGAAGAGGAAAGTCCAATATTTATTCTTGTTTTAGCTTTTGGTTGCAACCAACTCCAGCTCCATGGCGTTCTGCATGTGACACCTATCACGTCACATATGGTAGTCATTTGTGTCATAGTGTATATCTCAGAATGATCATATCACAGAAAGATTGAATTTAAAGTCTATGAACAATAACACTGAATTATCACTCAGATCTACTGCAGAACATTCAGTGTTTCAAGCAGACATAACTCTGAGCAGGACAATGTGACCTGACAAGCTCGGATTAATAACTGCTCTAAAAACCTGTTGATGGCAGAGGGGAAATGAGTTAAAGAATGATGTGAAAATGTAGTCTCAGTCACCTTTGCCGCCCGAGTTTAAGCTCACAGGAAAACTAACTACAGAGGAAAGCACATTTTGTCACTCTCAGAAAAAGAGGCGCTCTCTCCCCTTTCAGGGGATTTATTGTCATTAGTTTACAGTCACAGAAAGTTCTGTATGTGTACTTTTTTATCTGCCTGCAGGTTTAAAAAAGGCAGCATGTATCCAGCATTTACTTGTTTTAATCACAACACACAATTTAGTATGCCAGTGTTTTCATTAGAGTATAGCTGAGGAGGAGGCAGTAATAATCTAATGTGTTTATGGAGTGTAAGTGGAGCTTTAGCAGACTTGTGTTGTTAGTGAAAACGTTGACTAATAATTGGTATGACAGTTAAAACACAAGCACTGTTATCTGTTGAATGATCGGAAAAACTGGATTTAGGAGTGTGAAGCTCCATCAGATTAACAGCTACTGACTGTGTGACTGCTGTTCCCGTTCATGATTTGGCTACAGAGAGTAGATTTTACTGACCATGACACATTTATTAAATCCTTGCTTCAGCACGAGGCTGTGCACTCAGAGGACTTGAACAATTTTTAGCATGCTGTCCTTTTATTAGCCATTCTTGCATCGCAGCTCAGGGGATGGTAATGTTGGTGCAACACTTCAGTTCAGACTGAAATACAGTCATGGACAAAAGTATTGGCACCCCTGGAACTTTTCCAGAAAATGCACCATTTCTCTCAGAAAAGTGTTGCAATTTCAAATGTTTTGGTATACATGTGGTTATTCCCTTTAAGTACATTGGGACAACACAAAAAAGCAGAAGAAAAAAAGCCAATTTGACATCATTTTACACAAAACTCAAAAACTGTGTCGGAGAAAATCATTGGCACCCTCATCTTAATATTTGGTTGCACACCCTTTGGAGAAAATAACTGAAACCAATCGCTTCCTGTAACCATCAACATGTTTCCTACACCTCTCAACTGGAATTTTGGACCACTCTTCTTTTGCAAACTGCTCCAGGTCTCTCATATTTGAATGGTGCCTTCTCACAACAGCAAAGGTGTTCTATGGGATTTAGATCCGGACTCATTGCTGGTCACTTCAGAGTTCTCCGGCGCTTTGTCACCAAACATTTCTGGGTGCTTTGTGAGGTATGTTTTGCTTCACCCAGCTTTCTGACACAAGGCCCTACATTACGGGCCAAAATCTTTTGATAGTCTCCAGATTTCATAATTCCTTGCACACAATCAATGCACACAGTGCCTGAGGCAGCAAAACAACCCCTAAACATCTTTGAACCTCCATCTTATTTGACTGCACTGTGTTCTTTTCTTTGTAGGCCTCATTCTATTTTCTGTAAACAGTAGAATGACATGCTTTACTAAAAATCTCTACCTTAGTTTAATCTGTCCACAAAACATTATCCCAGAAGGACTGAGGCTTAATCAGGTATGTTCTTGTAAACTGCAGTCTGGTATTTTATGCCTCTGTGTCAGAAGTGGGGTTCTCCTCGGTCTCCTGTCAAAGCGCATCATCTCATTCAGATGATGATGTGTGGTTCGAGCTAACACCAGTGCACCCTGAGTCTGCAGGACAGCCTGAATTTGTGTGGAGGTTGACTGAGGTTGTTTATCCACCATTCAAACTATCCTGCGTTGCACTCTGTCATCAGTTTTTCTTTTCCGTCCACGTCTAGGGAGATTAGCCTCAGTTCCATGGGTGATAAACTTCTTAATTATATAGCGCCCAGTTGACAAAGGAACTTTAAAATTTCGGGAGATGGACTTGTAAACTTGAGATTGTTATTTTTCCACAATTTTGCTTCTTAAGTCCTCAGACAATTCTCGGCTCTTCTTTCTCTTCTCCATGCTTGGTGTGGCACACACAGGCACACAACACAAAGGTTGAGTTAACTTTTATACACTCTAACTAACTGGCTTCAGTTTCAATTTCTACATTGCCAGCAACTGTTACTTGCCACAGGTGAGTTTAAACAAAGATTACATGCTTGAAAGGAAATTATTTACCCACAGTTTTAATAGGGTGCCAATGATTTTGTCCAGCTGATCTTTTCGAGTTTTGTGTAAAGTGATGTCATATTTGGCTTTTTTTTCTTCTGCTTTTTTGTGTTGTCCCAATGCAGTTAAAGGGAACAACCATATTTGTAATTGCGACACTCTCTCTAGGAGAAATGGTGCATTTTCTGGAAAAGTTCCAGGGTTGCCAATTCTTTTGTCTATATCTCTGTAACTGTATCTCAGCAGCCATCAGATGAATTGAAATGAAATTGTATACAGATATTCAGGTTCCCCAGAGGATGAATCCTAACAACTTTGGTGAACCCCTTTCTTCGTCTTCTACCATGAGGTTGACTTTTGTGGCTTTTGATAAAATATATCAACAGTTATTTAAAGGAACATCATGAAATTCGGCACACATATCCATGCAGCACAGAAGATGAAGATGAATTACTTTGGTGATCTATGACTGGCACCATGAGGCTCAGCTTTGTGTTTCTTATTAGAGTCTCAACACAACATAAAATTGGTACACTAATCCATGTCCCTCTAGAGGAAACATAATGTCTTTGGTAATCCACAGACTTTTCATCTAGCAACATCTTTAAGTAAGATTAAGTCATTTGTCCATGACATAATAATTCGTCAGTCCATCCATGCATCCCTTCATCACTTTTGTTTGTGATCCGTCCATCTAACCCTGCTTACGTGGGTCAGCTCACAGTGAGAGCAGGCCAACGTCCCTCTCATCAGCAACCTCTCCCACCCTTCTGGGAGATCCTGAGATGTTGCCAGGCCAGATGAATGAGTGTGTGGTATGCCTTGGAAAATCTCCAAAGCTAGGTGCCCAGTAGGCATCCTATTGTGGCTGAACAACCTTGGTTCAGCCACAATAGGAGCAGCAGCTCAACTCTAAGCTCCTTCGAGATGTCCGAGCTCCTCATCCTGTCTGTAACCCTAACCCTAACCCTATATTCAAATACTCCCAGAACTAAGGACATTCCCGTCAGCCTCAGCTGTATTTTGTGTTAAGTGAAAACATGCAAATGCTGTTCTGCATGCTAACATGCTCACCGAAGACACTGAACATAGTAAACATTATTCTTCCTTAACATCAACCTGTTAGGGTTGCCCTAGGTGAGCATGTTACTTACGGATAGTCAAAGCACCGGAGTGCTTTTGTACATCCTCACAGGGCTGCCAGCACAGCCACACTTTTAACCCCAGTCTGCTTCTTTTCACGATCATGCGTTTTCAAGCACTTTCCATCAAAGCTTTCATGAAAAATGGTGTTTGTAGCGTTATTCACCAACTACCGCTTGATTGGCAGTACTCTTGGCCTTGCAGACCAAGTTTTTTCAGTTGTGATATAACTGTCAGAAAGGCTCAAATGGTGCAATTTCATCACATCAAAACGTTGGTGAAACAGCTTAATGCTTTCAAAAGCACTTGAATAACATCTGAGGGCAAAATGCAGCCCGGGTCTCGATATGTTTAATCTTGCAAAATACCTTTTAAAAGGTCTTGACTTATAATAGTTCTACCTTTTGAACTTTGTTATCTTAAATTTCCATTTTCTGCGAACTTGAGAGAGAGCGCTATGAGACTAATTCGATATTTCATGAGCATGTGCTTACGTAGGTTCATGATCAGTTGGACAAGTCAGCTACAGTTAAGTGCAGAACAAAATGGTTGACATTCAGAGGACGTAAACTGCTCTGGATGTAAGTTCTGTCAATTACTTGTCCTCACTAATAAAACTCTAATAGATGCTGTGGCACATACAGAACAGAATCACTTTGCAGAACGACTGCATCACCGATCTCACCGTAGTCATCAGCTTTGAAAAATAAACATTAGCATGCGTCTTCTTGTTTCTTCGTCCCCTAATCCCACCTCAATATTCAAGACTGCTGTGAGTTATCATTTTTCGCTCTCAAAGTAAACATGTTCCCAGGAAGATTAATTTAGAGCAGCTGATGAAGCAGAGTCAGCAAATTAAGTAAATGTAGACGTCCAGACGTATAGAACAGAGAGTGAATGTTAAGCTGTGCCAGCTCAGACTGTTGAACCATTCTTTGAGTGGACAGGTTTGTGGAAAAATACATTAATTTCTATAATATCTGTCATGTAAAGTTACTTAACGTAACTTGAACTACATTATCTTGTCCGTGAACATCTCTTAAACAATGTTTGGTGCAGGTCAAGTGGCATCTACATACACTAAATGCCAGAACATTTAGACTTGTGGTAAAAGTCTTATTCTGTCATCTCCTGCTCAAAATTTAAGTGTGGTTCTCTAGAACAGCATTATGTACTCTGGTGTTTTAAATTATGTCTAAACACCCACTGATGTCTGTTTGAGTCTTTAAATAACATAGTGCCATTCAGATAAACATCATTTTATTCTTCTTTGAATTCTTCCCTGTATGTGCTTTTTATCCTTTGTAGCTTAATAATTTACTGGCTTTAACATCTTAATCTTATGCTCTTTATAGTTATGTTTACATGTGATAATTTGTACTGATTTAGGTAAAATGTAAACATGTAGAAGAAACTGTTCAAATTCAAATTCAATTCTGTTTCTTGAGAATAATATATTACCCTTTTAAAAAACAGAATTTAATAGAAAGTATATTGAAAAGATGGTGAATATTGATGGAAGACTGAGGCAAGAGACATTTATAGTGACACATTTGATTCATTCTAAGCAGAGGAATAATAGCCTGAAACATAATCCATCATTTGTCAGAAGCATCAAGTGGATCATTTAGTATAATTGAGGTCTTCATTTCTTTCACCTGTATTAAATGTGAACAAATGAGGCTTGGTCATGCATGAATTAGTAATAGTTGGAAGGTTTACTCATAGTAACAGGGAAATCTTTTGTCTTTCTTTCCTACAGATGTGTCTCCACTGGTTAACTCAGTGTTTCTGGAATTATCTGGACTGGACTGAAATCTGCCACTACGTCTCCACCTGTGTGGTTATGGGTCCTGACTACCAGGTTTATATGTGCGTGGCCATATTCAAACACCTGCAGCCAGACATCCTGCAGCAAACACAGTCCCAGGAGCTGCAGGTGTTCCTCAAGGTGAGATGGAGTTTTAGTAAAGTTTTAGCTCTGCAGCATATGTCATGTTCATTCTTTGTGTGTGTTCAACCTTTAAAACTAAAGGTGGCCTTGTGTGTAAAATAGTTTGAATGTAACTGTTGTCAGAGAGACTTGCATATTGATGAAGATTCCTTTAGTGTTGTAGTATAAAAATATGCTTCAAAGTAGGAGTACAACTAACTTTTAAAGGTTTAAATTATTGAGTACTCTGACAAGTTGTTCTTAAATAATCAACCAGTCATTTTTCTAAAAGATGTCAGGGGAAACCAATGCCCATTATAATACCCCACAGCCAAAAGTGACGTCTTCAAATGTCTTGTTTTATGTGACTAACCAACCAAGTCTTAACCCAGAAGACCTAAAATCTACAAAGATATAAAACAGCAAAGTAGAACATCCTCACATTGGCAAAGCTGGAACCAGAATGTTTTACTGAAACAATGAATCCAGTAGTTGACTGTTTAATTGACCTGTATAAGGTGATGCATGAGCCTGAGATACTGAGTTGATCATTTGTCTGATCTATTATATTTTATTGTTATTTTAGCTTGCTTACAATTTATTTGTATTTTTCACTATGATATTATGATTTGTTTATATCTAATTCAATTAAAATGCATTCTCCCTACAATCGCAATGTCAGCATAATTTATTTGCCAAAAAGAGACAAAACAGGCGTGAAGCAAACTAAAAGATAGATTTGATTGCAGGCATTTTTTTCCTTCAAATTTCAATAGATCTCACGATGGCACTGTTATGGTGAATTTGTTTGACCATGATAATAATGGACTGAAAATCGAATATCCTGACAGCCCTAGTTTGATTCTTTAATGTAATAAAAACACTTTCACATTTCCCAATAACTTTCACATTAGGTTGGAGAACACATTTACCTGTTTGGCCACAGACTAAATAAAATGACAGCTTGAGTTCAACCAGCGCTAGCGGTTAATCCAACCGGTGATGAGATGTCACTGTTGGGCAGATTTGTTTATTTAAAAACAGTAAAAACCTACACATTATATAAAATAAGCATGGGGCATGGGTAAAGCAGAATTTCAAAAGTGCCCTCTGCCTGACCACAATCTGATTGGCATTAAATTTTGAATTCAAACTCTCTTAGGTCATACCTGAAGGTAAAGTAAGTAAAACTGTACTCGTGTTTGTGCTATAGTACTTCATAAGGCCCTACTTCATGGCCTGGCATGTCTGGAAAACTGCAATATTGCTGTTTAAGTAACAAATACAATTTTTTTTTGACAGTAAAATTACATTAAATGTGTCACAGAGAATTTAATGATTTAGTTGTGTTTTTCTACAGCATTTCAAGTTATATGTAGCCTCCTTCTGCTAAAGTGCACAGCTCTCCTTTTAAATTCTGCAGTCCTCCATGAGTCACATCCATAATGAATAACAAATCGGCTTTTGGAATTTGCTCACATACGTCCCTCTATGGTATGTTTTGCTGGAAATGTACCGTGAAAAGCAGCCTTATATTTAAGTGAGTTCTGCTCAGTGACTATTAAATGAAACGAGAATCGGCCCCCGAATATTTCACAGAAGGTCTAAAGTCATGACCTCAGAGATGTGCTCTTCTGCTAATATCCAAAGCAACATTAAACAGCAGCACTGTGAATGAGGCATGGCCTGACACGGAGCACTTGTCGTCATTACTCATTAAGCGTCTCAATCCCTCTTGTCTCTGGCTGATAGCTCTGGTGTTAACATCGCCATGAGCCGGCGCTGACAGTTTTTGTGAATAAAAGATCAGTTATGGAGGCTTTATCTGAGGAAGCTCTTCTAATGAGCTGTAGCATCAGATACTACTGCAAGAGACAGCTTTGAGACAGAGTGTGTGTGTGTGTATGTGTGAGTGTGTGTGAAACTTACACAATCCTCGTCCTGAGCTGAACCATTGAAAGTTTCTGACGTTCTGGGTTTGCGTCCGACGGCCTTATCTCTGCTTCTCCTCTCTGTGGGAACAATGTGAAGAAGTATTTTACTCTGACAGATACAGTATTAGAGGATTTTTTTAAACATTCACACACACACTCTCACCCCTGTGCACTTATCCTGTCTCACTACGGGGTATATATCAATATTTCATCTAAATTAAAATTTGAAAAGGGAAGTGACTTGTTACAGTCGTTCAGTCTGGATGGAGCTCAGCTTCAGCGGTGAGAGGAAAAGAAGACAGAAAGACACAGATTATATTTCTGTCACTGTTTCAGAAGCAACATTAAACTGCGCTGCAACTCTGCCTTCAAAGCCCCTCCCCACAGAGAAGCCTGCCTTGCATGAGCAGGCTTGTAACGATGGTAACAAGAGGATGCCAGATAACCAAGATGTCACATTCAAAATAACAACAACATAAGCCGTGATTGTTCTATTTCTGATCAATACAACTAAATTACAATGAGGAGTTCCTCATGCTGATCACTGTAGATATCCCAAATAACAAACACTATTCATCACATTGCTTAAGATGAAATTACCAGCTAGTGATTCAGGTAATCATCATCACCATGCTGCCTTTCTGAAGCATGAGTAGCGTTATTTTTTTAAACCAACTCAACCACTTCAGAGCATCCTGAACATAAACTAACGTTATTATAACTGCCCAGTCACTTTAAAGACACTTTTGCTAACCAGTAGCCATAAACACAAAGCTAACCACTGGAGTTAGCACACAAGCTAGAATTAGCAACAAGCTACGTAGCACGACTGCAATATCATATGGCCACTGCCACCATAGCTTTGTGATTAAAACACAGAATGAAACATATATCAAGCAGGGGTCCTTACTTGTCCATCAGAAAAGCAGCCAACTCTGCGTCGCTCTTGAGTCCTTACAAATTCTGCAGCTCCCTCCACCTCTGAAATGATGTTTACTCTCTGCCTTGGTCTGGTTCATTGTTTTTATACTGCTTTTCTTCATTCATCTTCAGTCTTCTTATTTCTTGTCTTTAATGTGGGCAATGGTGCTGCATTTTTTGGCTCTGTTGTTGTTGTCTGTTCTCCAGAGACAAATTACTGATCATTACGTACATGAAATTGTCATGCTGTAGGAATGATGAATTTTATTCTTTATTTTGAAACCTAAGGTTGCTGGTCTTCATGGGTCCATACAAGACACAATTTAAAAGGTCACAATTTAAAATCATATTGTATCAATCACATGAGAAAATACAATGTAAGCCAAATGCAGAGATCAGAAACTAAGTGGATACTCTACACTTGAAACCGTAAATAGCATTAAGATATAATAGAAGGCACAAACTGACTTGAAAATGGCAAACAAAAACATGGACTAATCCATTTTTGTTCAGTTTCATGAGGATTATTTTAATAATTTTCTAAGTTTTGTTAGGTCGAAGAACATCAACATAAATCGTTAGGTCCTCCTAATTTGGTGCTAGTAAAGTAGTTCCTGGAACAGTAATATGTCACCTGAAACCTCTTCACTTGGACACATCACACAGTACTGAGTGACCTTTAATTCAGGTTTAAGGCGCTTCTGCATCGACTTCACTTCTCCTACCTTGAATATTTTATACTACCAATGAAGACAAGTCGTCTTTTTGTCATCAAGAAGAAAAAGCTTCTTTTAACCAACCAATAATACTCTGAAAGCTTAAAAGATATATTCCCGCTAATTTCTTCTTCCCCGACTCACACTGAGCCTTAATACAACTCATTTGTCATGTGACGACAGGCTTAAGAAAATGTTGAACTCTCCGGTAATTAATGCATTAATTAACTTACCTAATGATCTCATAAATGCTAATGGCAGATATATCTTGAAGATTATGTGGGACATTAAGCCGCTCACGTCACCTGATCAGCATGAAAATATGGGACTGAGTGGTGCTGAATCGTCCATTTGGTGTTAAACTTAAGAAATCAACATTAGTCAGACACCGATTCATACAAAACCGCTGTCTTTGCATCAGCCTTTTTTTCACCCTCCTTAATTCTCCCGGAGAAACTAACAGACCAAAAATACTCTCCCATGTGATTCCCACTGCTTATCTCTTCTCTCCTTCACGGCTTTAACTGTGTCAGCAACCGTTTTTCGGTGAGATAAATGGACGGGCCAGGCAAGTTTACTTTGGATGTTTCTTTGGGATTAATCTCAGAAATCTAGGCTGAAATAAAGAACCTGACAAGTCGGACTTAGATCCTTTGGAAGAGTTTCTGTGCTTTTTGTAGTGGTCTTATTTGATAAGAAGAAGCAGACACATACATACCATCTGCCTGGGTTACAGGACTTTCACACTGACAAAATATGGATTTAATAGGTTTAGTCATTTGGCTGGTACTGCTTGCAATAAAAACGCACTTTATTAACATCAGTATATCAAATAAGTCCAGAATGTGAGCTCTGATTTATAATACCATGTAATTAAAGTGAGATTTTTCTCCTGTAAACTGTTTTATGTAGTAATTCATTGCTGCCTGGATTCATCTGAGGAGCAAAATCCTCCATCAGACTGAAAACTCATTTCTTTCCACCGTTACTCCCCTCCTCTGAGCGATCACCTCTCTGTAGTCACCATTTGCTCCCTTTAAATAATAACCATGGCACCATTTGCTCGAAATCTATTTCTTCACCTTGTACTTCTCTCCTTTGTGGTTTTTCTAGACGAATAATATTACAGTAATCCTTTATCCTAAAGCATCCCCACAAAGGGTCATGAGATGAATCTAAGGGGCACTGAGATGATTTACAGAGTAGATAGTAGATAAGAGATGTGCTTAATCTGGGTATTCCTTTCGATAATCTTTGTGTTTTTGTAATGTATTGGATAGTGTTAGCTCTTCAAGCCTCCAAAAACTATTCACGTAAGACCCTCTGGCAGGCAAAGTAGACAAGCAGACATTTCTTAAGGGGATCACAAGCTAACAAGTCTGGAAACTAGTGATCTCAGGAAATGAATAAAACGTTATACAGTGATTGTATCTAGCTCTTGTAGATGGTGTTAGCCAGTTTCCCCCAGAACTTTTTGGCTTGTCAGAAAGAAAAAGTCAAAGTTTTCAGTTCAGACAAAATGTGCTGAAGGTGCTCTTTGGTGGGTAACACTGAAGTTTCATACTGAAATTCTTAAAAACATTGGCACTGGCCCGAGGCTGTTTGTGCCACTACGTATGGGCATGCATTGTCAGTGTTTAAGAACTTCAGTATGAAAAACCCATTTTAAAAAAAGGCTTTTGATGATTTTTGCCAAGAGTACCTTGGATTTTCCCTTTATTATTATTTTTTTTGGCTTGTCTGTTTCATGTCAGTGCCATGTCAAGTTGAATTTGGTTGAGCTGTGAGCGTTTTAGCCGAAGCATTTTCTTCTTACAGCAAAATGTGTGTCTGTTTATGTGTTATATGTTTAAATTATTACATTGAAGTACAGTAAATGTTGATTGCACCTTGTAATGGCTAGAATAATGACACCATTGGTGTTTTGATTGGTTGGACTGATTGGCTATAAAGCTCTCTGTCTGACACCAGGTACATGATCTCATGGGGAAATGAAGGCTAGACTTACATCACAACTTTATCTCTTAAATGGGGAAATTAACCTTTCCCCTTGTTTTGTTCTTGTCCCCAACCACCACAAAGCAAACAAGAGGAGAATAGCTTAGATTTTTACTTCCATATTACTCCAGCTTCACTTCAACTCTTCAGTGAACACACTTCTTTCTTCTCTTCTATTTCCAAAATTGTGTTGAATGTTTTTTTTTCCCCCCGGAATTTGCATCAAGTGCAGCGTATCCTGTGTTGATGGTAGCCTGCCACGCTTTGAGCAAAATCAAAGGTGCTCCAGTCGTCTTTGTGCCAACAATAATACCACTTGGATATGCTGAGGTAGTTAAAGTTGTTTCTTTCCAATTTAAAGTCCCATTCAACTCGACAAAACTAAAAGTTTTCAGCCATGAGAACTGCATTTTAAGGCTGTGCTACATCACTGAAGCCAGTAGGATTCTTCGCTGTGATGTCCGACCCAAATTTCATGTCATTTCATCCAATAATTGTTGTCATCTTCAGGGTTCACCAGAGTCAATACGTTTCATCCTCTGGGAATTATTTATGTCTAAACATTTATTGGAAATCCGTCCACATTGCTGATTAAAAAGGTGGACTGACATTGTCATCTACTTATTGAATTACACTAAAGAACAAACATAAGTTTTTATAAAAGCAGGAGGCTCCCATTAATCTTGTCACCCCTCAGATTAGGTTCTGTGACCAATCTGTCGCGTCCCATCCACCATGTTGGGAGACTCTGGTGTTTCAAGTTATCAGGATGAGTCTCCAAACTTTAAATTGTTGTATTAGGACTGAGCATGTTCTCCCTGCATCAGGTCCTTGTCAATGTTACTTACCTGTCAAAGCAAAAGTGTGATTAGATTCTATAAAACACATTCTGCAACTTGTTAAAAGAAAAATTAGGGGTGCTGACAAGTGGCAGAAGTCATTAAACGGTGGTATTTTTTTTTTTTAAAGGCCTTGGCCTGGAGACTGACAGCGGGTGAAATCGTGATGTTTGCTGTGTGTTGGTATTCTGAATACATTGAGTCTGCTGGCACAGCTTCTCTCAGGTTTTTAATTGGTGATGCCACTCGCAACATAATGCACACAGTCACTGTTATTTGCTCGGATGCTGAGTTTGCATTGCCCATGAGGTTCAGTGGTGTCATGGCAGATGCGTACTGTAGCTCAGGCAGTAATTGTGACAGCCAAAACAAAATATTAGCGAACAAATAAGCCAAACAAAATGTTCTTTTGTGTCTGGTCGGATTCTTTTTCTTCCTGCAGTGAAGTTATCACTACATATTACGACAGCTCTTGTTAGGTTTGTACCTGTGTGTCGTACTTATTAAGATGTTGTTTTGCTGTTCTGACACGTAGTACCTCATTACCTGCATGCTAAGCAAGGATGTTGTTCCCTGGCACGGCGAAGCAGTTGATTCCCAGAGATTTAATTTGATTTCCCGTGACTTTGAAATAGATTGGACGCAAAGTATTTTCATAAAAAAGGTTATATCGAATTATTCACACTTCACTGCCTTACAAAATGAATGATAATGAAGTACGCCACCTTCTGCATTAATACAAAAACCATTATCCATCTGCACTCCTGTACCTTCATCCTCAGAGAGGACCAAATATAAAACTGAGGGGTCACTCAATGATGAAAGAGATAACAGAAAAACTGCTTCTGTTGAGCAATATTCGAATGGATTTTTATTTTTCAACACTGATACTTTAACTTCTGTGATAGCAAAGTTATAGAGAGCTGAGCTATAGAGACCTTATTCCTGAAAAAAAAAATATATATGGTAGTTAATGAGCAGAGACGAATAATTTTTAATCCTTGGGTTGTGTCATGAACTACACATATGGTGTTTGTCAACTTGAAAGATAGTTGTCCAAGTCAATACAGTCAGTTTGTCATCACACCAATAAAATATAAGACTGTGAAAATCATTATAAAGGTTACACAGCCTTGTTTGTGACGTCATCTTGTTGAATGGCCACCAAAACTCTTAATTTTGCAGAGCTGCTCGTGTATAGTAGCAGCTAAAGAAGTGAAGATCTACCCTTTCACATAACTGCAGTTGTTAATATGACCAGTTTTATTTTGATTTTCACCTTTTCAAGTTTCTGTGCCGAGTTGGTGACCATGCTGGTGTTGGTGATGTGTATTGAGTGAGACGTATAGTTGAGCGGTTAAACACAAAACTAGATGATATTTTACTTAAATTACAACCAACTGCCACTTTCTTGACTTGGAAAATGATCTTCTTGATTAATAAAAACATCATATGTGTGATTCATAGCACAACTCAAACAGGATCAAAAAATGATTTCACCCTCCCTGAAAGCTATACATTCAGTGGGGAGGGACATTCAGTCTTTGGCTCTCTATTTTATCTAACTTCTCGACATCATCAAAGTTATTTTGTTTTAACTCCTGCAGAGTTTTCAGAAGCTAATTAGCACTCCCCATGATACGTTTTTATGCGGCAAACGATTGGTGGAGTGTCCGTGTAATTTTTATGAAATGATAATAACTCAAACTCTAACGTTTCTTCCTTTTTGCCTGCAGGAGGAGCCAATCCAAGGCTTCAAGGTCAGCAGCTACCTGGAGTTCATGGAGGGACTGGAGCACAGATACAGGAGCATCGTTCTCAGCGACATGAAGACCATCTGTAACCCGGTCGAGTGAGAACACATGGAACCTTTCTGTTTTACAAAAAAAACGACTTAATGACTTACTCACCACTTCCAACATAGCATTTCACCCATATGCCTGGGCAGTGACACACTGAACACGTGGGTTTAACATGTTGATGAACTGATAAGATTCATGGCAGATGGGGATGTATCATGGATGAGAGGCTGCCATCAGGATGAAGAGGCTTCAAATCTAGACCACATTCTACAAAAGCTCTGAAAGTACAGACTGCACGTAGAGTCTGCGTCTGCTCAAGAGTCGAAATTAAAATGTATTCAAAGAACAAACAAGAGGGCCAACATACTGAATATCTAAAATGTCTTATTTTAAATCATATCACCATATTACAGACCGGAGAGAATTGAATTCTATAACTCATGTTATCTCGTCCTCATCCTTTAATTTCACGGAACAGTTTCATAATTTTCTTATCATCAACATATCGCGTACATTACCAAATCCAACAATGAATCCGTCTGACAAATAAGTATGCCCGTTTATATACAACTCCAGATATTTTGTGTTCCTCTGATCAATACAGCTCCATCATTGTCCACAAATGTGTGTTATACAGTTGTACACTGATTTCCATGAACTTACACACACTGTAGTTTATTTTAAGATACAACAAACATTGTGAGTGAATGGCTTTAAAATATTTATATTGTTGAGTGGAACAAAGGGGCTATGGAGGTCGGAAATTATTGATACAGATGGGATTTTAAGACAGTTATAAAAATACAGTCAGGCTTTTTTCTTTACATGTTGAAGGCTAGATTATTTCTTGCTACAAATAAAATATTACACAACTAGTCTAGTATAAAAAATGTTATACTTTCCCCTTCTACTTGTAAGAAGTTGTACATTTTGTAAATACTTTATGTGATGATCACCTGTTTGGAAGATGTCACTTCTGTATTTATTTTTCCCCTGCAGTATAAATATCTAAGATGTTTTGTATGTGCTGAACAAGATGTTCTTGTTCTAAGTATTAAAAGAAAAACCCTCGGAGCTGTGAAACAGCAGACTCTTTGTGTGACATCAAGTGTTTGTCCTGACATATTAACAACCTTCTGAACGCTATGTTGCCAAGTTTCACATCGTCAAAGCGTCTGGCCTACTCATGGCTATTACACACATCATTAATGCCGGGACACGCAACAATGCATCACACAGCCTCGCTCCTGTTTGTGCACTTATGCAGGCCTGTGTATGAAAGATGCATGAGGAAGGTTGTATCATTGTGATAAAGCCTCATTAGTAACCACAGCCTTTTCTCTGCCTCCCCGTGCTGCCGTCCTGTTGTCCCTCTTCAGACACACTGAGGTCTGAATAAGAAATGAGTTCATCACGTCCATCCATCTCTCTACCACAACAGCAGTCTGTCATTGGGGGAATGTGCACAGTCACAAAGATGACTCTTCACAACGTGTCACAGCATTTCACCACAGAGGGTGTTTAACATTTTGGTCACAATGTATTTAACCTAAAATTTAACCTTAAAGCTGTATTGGTCGTTTATTTTTGGCCACTTGGGGGCAGAACGCCACACAAAGCTGAAGATTTCAAACACACCTGACATATTTCAGCTTCGGTGCGTTTACGATGAATCTATTAGCAATTTAGTCCTGAGTTTTCGTTTCCCGTTTTTGTGCAAAGCTAACGCTGACGCTTACGTCATATTAATATAATTCAAAGACGATTAAACTTTAAGGTGGAATCAGTAGGATTTTGTCTGTGCTGTTTGTTAACACACTACAAAGATGGTTGATTGTTAAGTCTCCTTCTCAGAACGTCAAATCGCGACAGTTTGAGAAGAAGAAAAGCCAGGCCGAGGGCTGCACACGTCTTTAATTGTATCCGTCTAGCTGCGTCTGCTGTGAAATCAGTCTCCCAAAATATAATACAGCCATAATTCCCCTTGAAACTAAATTAGCCTTATCTGATGAATATGTGGAGTAGAAAGTACAGATATTTGTGTTCGATGGAGTTATGAAATGTCAACGGAAAAGTACACACACCATCCATCCATCTTCTTCCACTTACCCGGGGCCGGGTCGCAGGGGCAGCTGTCTGAGCAGGGACACCCAGACTTCCCTCACCCTGAACACTTCCTCTAGCTCCTCTGGGAGGATCCCAAGTCATTCCCAGGCAAGCCGAGTGACACAGTCACTCCAGCATGTCCTGGGTCTTCCTCTGGGTCTCCTGCCGGCGGGGTGTCCCGGGGGCATCCGATACAGATGCCTGAGCCACCTCAGCTGGCTCCTCTCGATGTGGAGGAGCAGCGGCTCTACTCCGAGCTCCTTCCGGGTGACTGAACTCCTCACCCTACATACACTGGTAAAGTACAATACCTGAAAAATCTACTTATGTATTTGTACTTTGTTACTTCCCAACTCTGTAGATTTGGCCAAAATGTGTTTCCGACATTCATGTGAAGAAAATTTTTGTGCCGTGAGGTAATCTTTTGTTGTGGACTGATGGGATGCTCATTTAATGGATCGGGACGGGGCTGCTTTTGTTGTCGCTTAAATCAGGAATGAGCTTGTTTTTTTTTTTTTCCTCAAAGCTTGGTAATTAGATTAAAACGGCTCCATCTGTGTCCAAGCGAGATGCATTCAGGCACAGAATTTAGTGTTTACGATTTGCATTTCGGCAACACTTAGTAGCCACCAAGCAACATGTGTGAAGCAGAAGAAATAAAGCAGTAAAAGCAGGCCTGTGCAGACATCTGGATTGGTAAGTTTGATTAACTGATAGGAAACGCGGCTCTTAGCGGCTGTGCAGGTCAGTTGTGGGAGAATGAATCCAATGATTTTTGAATCAGAGTGTGGCTTTAACATCTTTTTATGAAACAAAGTCAAGCCTGCAAGCTAAAACGCTGTGCTTATTAGGAAAAACCACAATAGAAATTCATAAAACAGACATTAAAAAAAGCAGCATGATATAGTGAGGGCCTTCTCTGATGCTCCTGTTTTCGCTGTAGGTAAAGTGAAATGTCTCGGATGGATCGAGCATATCAGATAAACATGTAGATGTCAGGCTGCTAACAGATGTGAAAACCAATAAAAGAGTTTTCGAATATGATTTTGTGGGCTGACTGCGAGCGGGCGATAAAGATTTTGAGTTTATTCAAGCCTTCACTTAGACGGGCGATGAAAGGGAAAAAAAAAAAAAAAAACCCTGAGGCGAAAGGGATTCCTTGTCAATTTAAAGGAAATAAAGTACACACTCAATCTGAGTTGATGTGTTTCACTTGCTCGAATAAGTCGCAGACATAAATAAGAAAACATTTCGGCGGGTGAGCTCCTCAGCTTCCACCGGAGAAACTCTTTGACGCGGACGATGTTTTTAGGCTAAAGAACGAGTTCAGCCTGACTCGTTCTCTTATTTTAGCAGCGGGACAGTGAAGCTGAGGCGCTTCATGTCCTGAAGAATAAATCCGTCGTTACTTGTGTCTCCGCGTCCTCTCGTTCCACCAGCGCTCTGTCAGGCTGCTTTGTGGAAGAAAAAAAGAAAAAAAACGAATGTCAAGCTGTAGCCAGATGTCAGTGTTTGCTCTAGTTTCCAAAGTTTGAGCGGAGATACGAGAAGCGTTTGCATGTCAGTGGGGGGAAAGCGATGCAGCCCGCATCAGACGCGTCTGACAGTGTTCTCATCAGCTTGAGTCCGCGTGGACGCTGCTTCTGTAGAGCGACGAGAGAGGGAGATTTAGAGAGACAGTGTTGGGCTGTAATCTGTCAACGCTGCAGAGGATCCAGAAGTTTCTTATTTCTCCGGGACACTGAGTGAACTCGACTTTGCTGAGAGAAACGGATGTTCGTCGCTGCCGGATGGATGGCACTTCTAGTTCGCCAAACTGGACTAACTTTTGAGGAGTGAGGGGACGTCTGACCCCCTTTTTTTTTTTTTTTCATAATATCACCCGAGCAGCCTGGCAGTGCGCCAGCTGACGTCGGCTGAGGGGACAGCTAACCTTTTTAAAGAGAAGAGAGGCGCGGAAGGAGAAGTTCGTCTGTGTGTTCAACAAAGTCAAGAGGGCGTGAAGCAGAGACCGCTGGAACATTTTTAAATTGTAATGTGACAGAAGAAAGAAGGCGGACAACTAAGAAAGAAAAGAACTGAGTGTGTGATGATGTCATCGTCACAGTTGCCGGCCTGGCTCTGCTCAGTTTGGGATTTCCACCGAGGCCTGTCTAAAACCAATGACACGCTTGTCCCGATCCCAGCGGTGCTATCGAAGAATCATAGCTTACAAAGCAGCTCCGCTAATTAAATTGCACGTTTACTTTCCAATAAATCCTTCACAATAAAAGCCCCCTGTTATTTCGTTATTTAAGAGCTTTTATTCTGAAGCAGCGTTACAGGAAACGTTGTGTTTTCACCAGCAGTAACTAAACACGAAGTGGCTGAAAGCAAACGTGACACAACAAAAAAACAGTGGATGTGGATGAAACTTAAGAGGTTCAGTTAGAGAGCTGAACGCACTGACTTGGATGGAAGGGTGCGGCTCGGTTTGACCCGGTACAGCCAGAAACTCAGGTCAGTCCTGAAGGCCACTTTTCACGTAACTTCTTTACTAAGGTGTTAAAAGTGCAGGACTTTTGCTCCACTGCTACACGACAGCACTTTTACAGCACATCCATACTGTGGCAGTGCCGACATCGTCTTTATTTTTCCCTGTGGTCCATCTGAAAACCTGTTTCTGATAAGAAAACATATAGGCAGAAAGAAGGAGAAGTCCCCGGCCAGGATCGAACGGGGGGGCCGGCGATGCCCCCGGCTACTCAAATAATTGAGGAGGTCCCTGCCAATCTGCCATGTCTGCAGTTTGTGAGGAGTACAAATTCCAGAAGTCATACGATAATGTTCGACCCCTGCAAATTGGCACCTCTGTGCTTTGGGCTCGTATTTTTTATTTCCCAACATCTGTTTTCCGCTGTCAGGTAACCGAACAAGTGAGAAATTTAATTACAGCACAAAAAGCTGTCGAACGGCCGTCAACAGCTGCTCTGTGAGATCGGCTTTGTCGGCGCGAGGAAGGTTAGAAGCAACAAAAGGACGTCATATTCAAGAGCAGCCACAAAGCGTCTGTCACCTGATCTAACTGAGCTGAGATTGGATAATCATTCTGGTAACAAATGCAGAAAGAGGGTCAAATAATGTTGATGGCAACGTCACATTTGAAAGCAGGCTGATAACAAACACACTTGTTCAAATCTGAGGCTAAGAAATCTTTGATCAAATCTTTTTTTTTTTCTGTCCCTTAAATCTTTAAGCAACAGGCAAACATTCAGGCTTCTCACTTCTAGTCTTCGCGGGAAGAAACTTCTGTTGGGTTAAAACATCAACTGCACTAACTATGAGCTGTAACAGCAACCCAGTCGCCAGGATCAAATACCGTCATTTCTGAAAATCACAGAATTTTTATGAATTTGGACGTGTCAGGCGTGACACCACTGAACATTTTTAATGAGGCGCCTGGAGAGTTTGTAGCAACGGAACCATGTCATTTTAAGCAAAAGCACAACATTTTCCCAACCCGAAGCGTTTCTCGTGCCTGGACCTAAAGAAATGTTTCAACACACACAGCACCGTAACGTAAACATGCGCCAACCCCCCGTCTGTTCACACAGGCATTAAAATGCGTCTCGACAGGCCACTTCGATCTCACTTCCCCGCTGATAAGCAAATGCATTTCAAGACTGGTGGGACAGAATTGAAATTGGCAAATTTAAAGACCAACACTTGCGAGATAACACACATTTAATCTTTTTTTTTTTTTTTTATGTTGGAAACTGCAACCGCTGCTACACATAAACACACACATCATTAGTGTGCGCAGCCGGTAATGATGCCAGTAGCTGTGTGTGACTCTGTCCACGGTCCTGTGCGTCTGACTCCTGGTCATTACTCATTGTCGCAGAGTGCAGGATTAACCCACTCAGATTGTTACACAACTGCACTGTGAGGACAAAACAAGCTTTTCCCTTACAGCCAAATAATTTTTTATTGAAAATCACTTACTCAAACACATCAATGTATTGTCAATTGTGAATACACGTTCACAGGGCAACGCGTCTTCTTACAGGCTTGCAGGCGAGTATACGTGCTTTGATCTTTTGGCGTATCGATGAGCAAAATCCCATCCCACCCTCTTCAAGTCAGGACTGCGGTGCTTCTCAGATTATCTTCATTAGTTTCAGTTTTGAGAGGGATCTTTCTGCGCTTGCAACAGTTACAGGTAGAGTAAGAAATAGTTTAATAGCCGTGGCTGCATCAGGCACACTCGGTAATATGGAGTGGTGCTTTATAAATAGAGTGTGTGCCAAATCTTGAACTGAGAAAAGCTCGATTTCTTTTATGGTGGACCCGAATGCGCTTCTAAATGAAAGAACTTGCTCTGGAAAATCTGCAGACAAGCCATCTTTGTGTCGGTCTGCTGAAGCACCTGCTGATGTGTACAGTTTGCTATCGGATTTTAACAAAAGTTCTTGTGGGCGTAAAAACCCAAACCTCCTTGCCACCTCTTGCATGCCCTGAAACCTGCGTGTTACCTGCACAATGGCACCGTGTAGAGCTGCGTAAAATACTGGCACTTTGAAGTGCTCCTCTGCATTTAATAGCCTTTCTTCCTCGCATAACTCACGAAAATGTCTTTTGGTGCGCCTTGTGCGTTTTTGTGGAAATGAAGAAAAATCTAAAGAAAAGAAAACAATTTATTTTAAATATTTGTTTTATTTTTATGCTCAAAATACAGACACTATCATCACGTGAACCCTACGTTGTGGTTAAAAAAAAAAAAAAAAAAAAAAAAAAAAAGATAGCTATTTTACAGGCGGATACGGGGCCCCCCACCTCCCGGGGCCCCTGGGGGTATACTTTACGGCCCAGAACACACAGTATCTGTGGGTCGCAGAAACGTAGTGCCAACATTTATTCCAGTGACCGGGTTGGTAACTGAACTAAACTGGACCCTTCATCGACTTTTGACGAACTACACTCGGTGCCGTTTCCTCGGCGGCTCCTGGCCATGCCTCAGAGAGCTAACAGAGTCAAATTGGGTCCTCGGGGACGTTACCCAAGTCTGGTGCCCGCTGAGGCATGAGGGGCTCAATGCTGAGCTGTAATATTTCCATGCAGCTAAGTTGAGTTGCAGAAATGAACGGGGTGGGATTCAAGAGATCAAGACGACATAATAGTGGTATAGATGAGTGGGCACGTTCAATTAGTTTCCCTCCACATGGAATCTGAAAGGATGCTGAAACCTGAGCTGTGTGAATTTAGCTGAACTTTCTGCTGACTCGCGTGCAGTAATTGCCTCTCCTGATTGAAGATATTACGGTATAAAATCCAGCTTTCTGTTCTTCGGAATACTTCCTGTTTTCCAGTTTGCTGATGTTTACGCGCCTCAGCTCCTTTCAAAGCACTGACACATCAGTGGCTCCCTCCTCCGAGGTGTCGCCGGATAAATCTGGAGACTCCAGATGATGAACATGACGCTTAAAAAAGAAAAAATAGCCCTGTCTCCCTTTCATTCTGACTTTCTCTTATCCTTGTGAAAAACTGGAAAGTTTTACCTTCAAGCCCCCAACAGTTATTCAACTCTGAGAGCTTCAGAGGAGAAGAATCTGTCTGCAGGCTCATAAATCAAACAGATATTTAACCTGTGAGGTGGAGTCGCCATGATCTGCCTACTTATGTGTTTGTAATGAGGACAACATTGTCAAAAGCTCATGAGGCTTTTATTAACATGCTTGAGAAGTCCACAACTGGTACTTTTATTGTGCTCATAAATATTTTACAATCTCACGATAAACATCTAAATGAAATGAAGATTTCAGCAAACCACTGCTACGTTCAAACTTTACACTGTGTTGCTAACTTTAGTCTCCTTCAGGTTTAATTGTCTCTTTGTGACAGCACTGTGTTTGTGCTTAGCTGTGGTCGTAACCCGAAGCACACCTAGTTGTGGTTACTTGGCCACCTGTCGCAGGAGGAGGTGGAGATGAAGGAGGTGGCATTATAACAACTGTCACACGGATCGACCAGCGTTCGAGTCACCTGGATGTATTTTACAGAGAGCTGCAGACATTTCCAGCGTTTTTGTGGCAACCCAAAGTGGCTGTTTGTCACAGGAACTCAGACCATGACCATCTGTGTTTGAGGTGACCAAAACAGGTATTTTAAGCCAAACCACGATGCTAACTTAACTCTTAACTATGTGCCTAAACCTAACCAGAAGAGAGAAATACAAAAATTCAGCCTGAACGAACGTAAAGACGCAACACAAAGAAACAGAGTTTCACCTTTCTGTGGTCTTGCAGAAGTTAGCTAACATTTACTCTGATGATTGGGTTGTAAAAACAACCGTGGTTAGGGTTAGGAAAAGATCGTTTGGCAAAAAAAATGTTTCTTACTTGAAATGTTAACATGGTACGTGGCAGCTGTGTTGTAGTATCGCAGTATTCATGATAATTGTGGTATTAAAAACTGAAATATTTATATTGTGATAAATAAATGATCCTGCAAACATGTTCCGCCTGGAGCAACTTTTTATTCTGACTTAATCTGGTTGCTTTTCCACTAATAATTGAGTAGTTTGCATTAGTTTGTACGCTTTTTTTACAGTCATGGTTACCGACTCTATTTATCTCCCTTTACTCATATTTTGAGGGTGGTTGATCTGCACACGGGGGGATACTCAGTTAACAAAGTTACAGATAGATTTGTTTGTCAGTATTTATCGTTTTTACAATGTATGGATATGGTGATAATATGGAAATCTTGAACTAGTTCTGCCACGATAACCACGTAGTGAGGATCTGGTATTGTGACAGCTCAAGTCGGACGCCATCCCCAGTCTGCACAGAGATGATCGAGGAAATAAAGGGAACCATCAGATCCCTTCATTGGTAAGTGAGGCATCTGTACCGTTTGCAATGGAAAACAGTTTACTTAGTACAAGTATATAGTTATGTGTGACTATTGGAAAGGTTAAAAACATGCAACCTGTTTGTCCGTCGACACGTAAAGAGTCCAAAGCCTCTCTTTTCCGCTCCTCCTCCTCCTCCCCCTTTTGTTTGTTTGACCATTAGTCACCGCTTTGTCTGACCTGCGCGTTTATCGCACAGAACTAAGCGTCTCCTTAATTCCCACATAATGGGCTGTTTATTTCAATTAGCTTTGAAAACCTCATTATCGACACGGGAGGCGGCTTGACCTCGGAGGGGGGAGGCAGTTAAGAGATGATGACTATAATGGCGACCTTTTACAGTGCGGAGTAATGATCTGTTGTGCTCTTCATCTTGATTATAGACGTTTCAAACTGACAGCGAGCAATTTGAAACAGATAATTGGAGGTAATTAGGCTGATCAGGCGGCGGCGAGGACACACCTTGCTCCGCTCGCCGCCTGAAGACTTCTGGGAACCTTTTTTTTTTTTTTTTTTTTCCTTTTATCAGCTGCGCTCTTATCTTCGCTGGCTTTTTATCTCGCAAGATGTTCTTGCTGAACTCATTTGTAAGTGTCCCTGATTCCTTGATTAAAAACTCAACTAGTTTCATCCTTTTTTTTTTTTTCCTTCCCCGATTTTAATCTCCAGCTCCTTCATTTGCTGCAGGAGTTTGCTGCCGTTTTCTCTTATCGGCTTCATATCTTAACTTTTTTTATCTTCCTCGGTTGTGGCTGCTGTAGCTGCTGCTGCTGCTGCTGCTGCTTCCTGTCTCCAGCCTCCGTAATGCTTTTGTTCGCAAATTCTCTGCAGAAGCCCAATTTCGGCGGACAGAAATGTCATACTTTGATCATTGTGTATGCACGCGCCGCCGTACAGGAGCAGCTCTGCGCTTCAGGGACTTTTGTATTAGCATTTCCATTTGCTATGGTCAATATTTTCCACAATAGAGCGTATTGTTCACTTGTGTGCATGTGGATCAAATGACTTCTGGGAGTTGGAGCTCGATGATACGGACTGTTCTACAAGGTGTATTGATAGGTATGCACAGAAGGTTATTGGCGTCATCTAATAAAGACGGCATCAGGACCCTGCATTACAATTCACCGCCTCTTTTCAGTGCCGACACAGGCTCAGGACCATTTATCAATCCCGAAAAATGCAGCGAGCGATGTCAGAAGCTCTGCACCTCCTCCCTGTTTTGCTCAGTCCCTCTCAGGACTCTGCCGGGTCTTTCTTTAATTTAAAACGCGGCCCCGTCTCGTTTGGAATGCAAGCTACAGGCTTTCCCCGAGTCCCTCTGCCCAAACCCCGCTGCTATCAACTCTGCTGCCTGTCAGACAGTCTGAGGGAGCCGGCGAGGAGACGCCGAGAATTATAATTCCCATTCACACTCCTCACTGCGTGGACACAAAGCCCTGCGCACACTCCGGTTCAACTTCTCCCCTCATTGCATCCGTTTCTCGGATTTGTGGAGCAAAATCAAGAGTTGGCTTCCCTAATCCCCGTAAGTCCAGTAATATCCAGGGTCTACTGGTACATGAAGTTGCCTCCTGGCAACAAACAAAGGCTCGACTCATTGTGGATTTGGCTGCGGCTCTGGTGAGCTTTAAGTCTGTGCATTATTAAGGAAATTGGCTCTGAATATAATCATGCCCTTAAAAGCAATCAGGACAGTCTGGAGATGACTTCCGAAATCAACGGGCGGTGAGTTTCATTTCATACAAATGTGGTTGTGGTAATTTAGATTTCAGCCACAACCTCCAGACAACCAGGAGCCAGACCTCATTAAGCTGGACGGTTCCCCTGGGGCGTATCTGAAAACGTATAATTCTGTGATTTAATTGACATTCTGTTTTCTAATGAATTCCTAAATGATGCCTCCTCTGCTGACTCTGAAAGCTGCTCTCTGCGAGCTGAGAGGAATGTCTGATTCCGGGGAAGATGAAGTCAGAAAATCAGATCCGGACCGAATTATAAACAAATATCAGACTCCCTTCTGCCGCGGTGAAGAGTCGTAAACAAATACTGATGAAGTGATTGCGCTGCGGCGGCCGAGCGGCGAGCAGGCGGGCTGTCTAACTCTGCAGAACACACGCGAGTCAACACGGCAGACAGCAGTGGTCTGCATCTGGTTTGTGATTTGAGTACCGAGCCGAGGCTTCTTTCCATTTGTTTTGAGGCTCTCCTTAAAAACACAATATGCAATTTTCTGTTGCGAGTGGTCTCTCCATCCAAACAATGAAAACTGCTGTGGCAGGATGATGCTGTGAACTAGTTCTGGATCGTGGATTGACTTCATTTCTCATAAAGATGCCGTTGCGAATGAAATGTTTGCATTTAGTTTCATTCGCCAGATTCCTTCCTCACGCTCCATCCAGGTCTCGTGGTTTTTAGTCGTCTGAATGCAGATTTCTCAAATATTGTATCACATTATTAAGTTCAGTGTAAGCAAAGCGAATTTTAGACAGTGTCTAAATCTCAAACAGTGTTCTGGGGACCTTATTTGTCCTCTGACAACAGCTTATTTATTCAGTTATGGAAAAGATAAATATTCCTGAGTTTGTATTATTACCTCATAAATATTGTAAACACTAATATTCTGAGTCTGAATTTCTTCTCCAGACTACACAGCACCCCTTAATAAGAGGGTGAGCCAGATTTTACTGGTCTGCACATACACAGACTCTACCATATCCTGCAGAGTTTTGGCCACTTATGACACTTTAAATTTATGTCTAACCTCCCGATTTACCAGCGCAGACATCCAAATGCATCTCCTGGATCTCAGCGGCTGTCCAGTTGTTCATCTTAATGTCCGTGGATGAAGTGATGGACAACAGTGCAGGTCACTGACACCTCCGCCCATCTCACCCACGGGCTGGCATCTTTCCGCCTCGGTTTTAGATAGCAGTCGAGGCAGAAATAAGTGTATCCTCCTCCGAGGAAAATCGGCGGACCACAACAGACCCCCCAATTTGCCGCTCTCTGTCTAAAACCGCGGACTGAGCCGCCATAAGGATGGGCACATTGGCGGCTTGGTGCTCTGTCTAAAAACAGCCACTGAATGAGTTCATGTAAATAAGAGATGTCTGAAAGAAAAGACCGCAGACACAAGGCCGCTATCAATTACTTAAACTGAATACGTACTCAAGGTAACTCTCCAAGTCTGTGTAAATGAACTGTGTCCAGCAGTGCTTCAGTTTAATTCATTCATTAGATGTTTCTTAAAATATAAAGACAACATAGCAACAGCTGACAGCTCCACTGTATCTTCACCTTTAGTGGCTGATCAACCTGCTGTCACAGGTATTAAAACTAATCTCACTTAATCCTCTTTACAGCTAAGCTGCCGTTTAGATGTCCAACGACCGGAGACATCCGGGGAGCTCGCTGCTCGATTACTGGCTTAACGAGATTCATTTTCTTCTTTACGCTCAGCATTCTACGCGTTACTCGTCTTACACTGGAGGCTCGGTCAGAGACTGTGAAGAGCCTAAATGGTTTTGAAAACTCTTGATTGTTCAATTTCGCTGCTTTTGCAAAACCGTCCAATCCGACACCCAAAGGACCTGCAGTTTATAGTCAGCTTTTCACAAGTGCAAAAACTTTTAGAAACTATTATATTGTCTTTAGGCCTCTGGTGATGTGACGTTAACAGGACTATTTTATCTGCCTGCATAACAGCGTGCATGTTTTATTTCTCTCCAGTCACTCAGTTTATTGATATATCGGACAAAGCATCACGAAATCACATAATCTGATTTGAAGTTTTACACAAAGAGTGTAAAGCAGATGTGTCTCATTCAATCAGTATCAGAAGACATTGTGGCATTTTTGAGAGAACCATTCAATGTGGAATAAAGTGTGGACCGTTTATCACCCGTACTAACAATACTGTTATCACCGCTTTGATTGAAGTTTCCCAGAAATGTTACGGTGAAAAAGAATCGGGTGTAAATCAGCCTGATAAAACCGAACCATTCAGACTCTGTCAAAATACATTTGACGACAGCAGGATCTTTTGTTTTCGTTTCAACAGCAGGAGATAAAATTAAGTGTCAGCCATTAGTGACACGAGTACTGAACCGTGGCACACTGAAGAAAAAAAACACATCTGATGTCCAAATCCCATTAAAATACTCCAAATGGACCTGGGATGACAGTTTCTTTAACCAAAATGTCTCTAAAAAGGTACTTTTATGAAGGTAAAACATGAAATTTCCTACATTACCTTATATCATGTTTCTACTTACAAGTTCATACAGTGGAGTTGTTAAATCAGGTCAGCGTGTTTTCATCTGGACTTTTTGGAATCAAATCTACAGCATTTTAAATCTTTAAAAATACTTACAGACAAGCATTTGTATGAATTAATAACACTTTTTTATCACCAATCACTACAACTAACTGCAACCTAAATGTTATGTTTAGCTGTTTGCCGTGTACCTAATTTTTAACAGATGCTGACACTGATATTTATTGGCAATGATCGCTCCTGTCCACAGGGGGCGCCAGAACCGACACAAATTATAGCACCTCATTGCTGCTTTAAATCGAAGAGTCAAAAATGTTCCACCAAAAAGTACGACTTCAACTGTTTTGCGGCGAAGCCTCAAGTGACTGAGCACATTTTCCAGCAGCAGCAGTATTTTGATTCGCTGTCATGTCTGGGGACAAAGTTGCGATCATCCCTGACATTCCCCCGGTGGCCTCCCAGCCTCCACGTCTCAGCCCAGTGGAGAAGGGAAATGAAAGGGTAAAGAGGTAAGACGACACACAGGGCGGCGGCTCCGCCGACACCTCACACACTCACACACATAAACACTCAACTCGTGCTATTTTTGAAGTGTGCTTCGTATTCTCTATGCTCGTCATGACGGAATGCATTGAGTGATCATTTGTGACTGAAAATAAAACGATTTCAAAGAGTTGGAGCTGGAGTCAGAGTTGGACCAAAACACTGTTTAAAGTTTTGTGATTTGTTTTTGTGACCCGTCTCTGGTGGTCGGTGCCAGAAGAGCCCTTTTGTTAATAGAGTGCAACAACTGTTTACAGCTGAACGTCTGCTGATGATTTCAGACAGAGTGAGCGAATGCTGAGCAGACCCAACTTCAATTACTGTCTGAATACAGTGTCGTTAATTAAACCTAGCTGAGAGACACCAAGCATCACAAGTAGATTTTTCCATTCAGAGTGAGTCCGACAGCATTTAGTTGATGTTTCAGGGTCTCCAAACACTGCTGCATCTTTTCTTTTCTGGTAATAACTTTTCATGCCTTAATGTTGTTGCCTCCAGAAACGTCTTAAGATTAAATGTCTCTAATCTTTTGACCTCAAGTTAAGTCATGGTTTAAAGTTTGGAAACTACAAGCCCTGTTTGCAGCTGCCTCATAATGTGCACGGGAGGCTGTTGTGGATGATTGCTGTGGAGAAGTCGAGGAAGGTGGCTGAGTGCCGCGCTTTAATGGAGGTGAGAAGGTTAACCAGACCTGCACTTACCCAACCAGACATTAGTCCTCACGCCTGAAGCCCTCGATCATACGAGTGAGTCACACTGTTTGAACCAGAGGAACAACTCAGATGATGTTGTGCTTGTGTGATGTTGTGTGATTTTGTGTTTTGTGTGATGTTGTTGTGTTCTGTGTCATGTTGTGCTTTGTGTGATGATGTTGTGCTGTGTGTGATGTTGTTGTGCTTTGTGTGATGTTGTTGTGTTTTGTGTGTTGTTGTGTGATATTGTACTTTGTGTGATGTTGTTGTGTTCTGTGTCATGTTGTGTTTTGTATGATGCCGTTGTGCTTTGTATGTTGTTGTGTTTTATGAGATGTTGTGTTTTGTGAGATGTTGTGTTTTATGAGATGTTGTGTTTTGTGAGATGTTGTTGTGTTTTATGAGATGTTGTGTTTTGTGAGATGTTGTTGTGTTTTGTGAGGTGGGTGGCAAACCTCTGCCCACGCATGTAGTTTACACACACTAACTGTACATACGAACATCCCTCTCTTGTGTCTGTGTATACTGTGTTCATTGGGCTTGATTTCCAACAAAATACACTATAATCTGCATTTTAATAGTTTCTTTCAGTTTCCGCTTGGCTTGTGTTTAGATCGTTGGCAGTCTGAGGGAGTGAGAGGTCCCTCCTCCTCTCTGTGATCACAACGCTGTGTTTAAACACATCACAACGTAGTTATTCTCATAACATTTTTCTGTTTGTGTTGTGAGGCGGAGGAATCAGTAAGACATCTGATCACAGCTCTTTAAAACCACGTTGACCAGAAATCAATACTGAGCTGCTGAGCTGCAGTTAAAATCTATTTTACGATCCCGGCATCACTGTACAAAATAAATCCATGGGCACGAAGTACAAATCTATGAGCATGGATTATGAATCCATGAGCGTTTATTCAGCTTTATTTTCCCAGCTGACACCAGGGGGGGTCTGTAGGGAAGATTCCAAGGATAACTGGTTGGTTTGGTAGACATATGCAGCACACAGCTTCCTACAACCTTCAGCTTGTCTAGAACATAGAATGTCATATAAGCTAGTGTCAGAGGTCAAGCTGGTTAAAGATTTGATGACGTGTCAGTTATAGCATGAGGAAAAACTAACAGCTAACACAGTAACAAAATGAATTCGTACTGCAAACTGAATTTTTTGTTCTCTACACATTTAACAACCAACAAACTTAAAGTTGAGCGTAGTATGGGGAATAATCCAGCCGGTGTTTTTCTTCGAAATGCTTTTATCTCGGTGTCTTGCACTTTCAACCCGCCTGTACCCTCACAAAAGGCTGCAATGATGTAGTGATTGTCGATGCTATCAAACCCACGCAGGTAAGTCGGGTTGTATCGGCCTCTGCTTCTGAGTCAGGAAGAATTATTGCATGTTTCAGCAGAAACAATCGTACAGAGGTTGAACCCATGTGACCTCTGATCTGGTGGAGAACCTCTCAGAAGCTCTGGGTTATCCCTGCTGACCTCTCCAGTCCATACAGTCTGTGTGTGTGTGTGTGTGTGTGTGTGTGTGTGTGTGTGTGTGTGTGTGTGTGTGTAGATGTCTTTTTATTGGCACAAACACACACGTTGCGCTCTTGTGTCCTGCATGTGTTATCCTCAAGGCTCTGAGTTGTCATGGGACGAGTCTGGACTGCAGCTGATAAACTGACATAATTGTGTGGATGAGAGGTTGTGTTGTGTGTGTGTGTGTGTGCATGTGTGTGTGTGTGTGTGTGCGTGCACTATAAAAAAAATGCCCTGCAGAGGCCGATGTGTCAGCGTTCTGCTCACACGTCGCCTGCTCCTTCACTCTGCAGCGGGAAAGGTCAGCGAGAGGAGAATCATCATTAACACCGACTTCACTACGAAACGGGATGTGAATAAACTGAGAGACGATGACAGAGGACTGGTGGGACGATTATGGCTGGAGGAATATAATCCCCGTGTGACATCAGAGCCACTCTCTCAGCTTCTGTCACTGTCTTTGACTTCTGTAAGAGCACAGAGAGGCCATGTTGTCAATGACAGATGATCACATAATCATCCTCTGTGTTACGCATGTGTAGATTATTAAAAGAAAACTCTTCTTTTATGCAGGAAATACTAGTAAGCCCACCACTCTGCGTCCTTGTTGCATAGTAATAACTGCCTCCTTATGCTAAAATCATTCAAACTCATTTACCCTCATTTATGTACACTCAGTCTCCCATAATCACAAAAGCAGCAACAGCATCTTAGCTCAGGTGTCGCTTATTACTACAGCAGCCCTGAGGGCCGAGTGAGATTGGTTTTGTTTGTCTCCTGGTGATCCATCTCTGATGTCATTTATCTCGTCTCGTGTGTTAATGACTTGAGAACTCCACGATATCTTTCCAAGTTCGTCTGCCGCTGGGGACGTGGTCACCCGGTACAAGGAAGATCAACTGGTGATCCACTTCTGTTGTTGACGCAATGATTGAATGTTTTGTGCTGTGTTGTCCTTATTAACGACATTCACGACATGAAAATTATTTTTGTCACAGACAGCAGTGGCAACAATAATAACACTTGAAAACACCAAGGGGGAAAAGTTGTATGTTGCCAGTTAACATAAGAGCATATTGTAGTCTCAGTTCATCACAGCTTAAGTTTTGACATTAAAAGGTGCAGTATGTAGATTTTAGGAAGAAATTTTAGAGATAGACTTTTTTTTTTTTGAAGCCGTAACAAACTAAATAATAAACTCTTTTCGTTCTCATGACTGAAAAATCTGAACAAACAAACTGACCATAAAGGACCCTTTGGTGGCACCCTATTTAAATATTTTTCAATTAATATTATTCCTCATTAATATTGTCAGTAATAAAGTTCAGAGTTCCCCTTTAAGATTTCAATTTTATTGCAAATGTATTTCGGTCCAACTATCGATTAACGGCCCCCATGTTTAACCATAAGTGGTATTGTCAATGAAAACAAACAAAAAAAAAAACAAAACTCAGAGGACGGCACAGTACATTCTTGTCCAAGATGCACAGAGATCCTAATATTAGTAGAAGGTAAACAGGGACCTGATAAAAGCAGAAAAAAGCTGTCAGACAAATGTAAAGGAGTTGTCCAGAATTGGCTCCTGACCAGCTTCCTGCAAATCAACACCCTTAACTAACATTAGAGGCTAGTGGAGGATCCTTACATACAAAACGTGCTGCTCCCACCATCAACAACACACATCGCTAATCCAACAGTAAGAAGTGACAGTCGCTAAATGGGGATCAGTTTAACAAATGTCTCTCGTCTGTTTTATGCTAACACAGAATTATCTGGCCTGTGTGGTATTAACGTAGTCTTAGCTAGCAAACAGCAGCACATTTCATTTTAAGCCTCGCCATTAAACCCCTCTCAAATCTCAGCACTGATTAGACTGACATTTACCTGCACTGCTATTCAAGCACGCCGCTAATGGGAGGGTTTCCACTTAATTAATACCGCGATTAGCAACAATGAGCTTGACCTTTAGGGCTTCAGGTGAGAGAAAAGGTCCTGCACACTGAATAAAGCTCACAACTGGAACATTTTATTGAGACAAAATGTCCTGAACAGACATGGATCTCCCTCAGATTACAGTTTCATTATATATAGATAGCTTCCAGCAGACACTCGGACACCTTTAAGACTTTGCCCCCCCCCCCCAATACGCTACCTCTGAAAACTTTTACAAAGCTCTCTATGACCTTGAAGGAATGAAACTACGCACCGCAGACAATATCAGTGAGCAGGATCCTCACTAAACTAAAAAAAAAAATCCTTCAGGTGTGGAGACGTATCAGTTCTGCCTCTGAAAACAAGAAGCAGTGCAGGTTACTGACCCGCTCCGTCAGAGCTGCTCTCAGCACATGAAAGCATTGGAGCCCTTTGACATTCTTGGAAAGTTGATATTGTTTCTCAACACAGACCCCTTCGACAAAGGTAAGAAGTAACTCTCTTGGAAATGCCCCCACTGTAACACCATAAATGTACTTATGCATAATTTACACCAGGGAGGTATGAATAATTTAGTCCCATGAATTCTTGCAGAGGAGAGTGAGTTGTGGCAGAGTGAACGAAGCACAATGTGAGCACAGTTTTGGTCATATTTTGCTCGGCTGGCCTTCGATCTGGCTTTCACTGGCAAGAAACCTGGTTTTCCTCTTTTTGAAATCTAGTTTGGAGTCACCCTAGCCAAGATTTATTTTTGTCTGAGTGGAAAAAAAATAGCTTAGAGGGACCACTTAAAGCCACTTGACTGAGCATAAAAAAAACAGCAAAAACAGCAAAGAGCCAAATATTTTTCTCAGGAGTCGGTGGGGCCAAATCCAGAGCAAAAACAGAGTCAATATTAGGCTTAAATTAATCTGTTAGGCTGAAAAAAATGACTTAAAATGAATGATAATGTTGCTTTTTAATTGCTGGGTTTATGAGAAAGAAATTGTTTGCCAAGAAGTTTGACATATAATCTTTAAATGTGATTATGTGTCAAAAATATTGTGTGGACAGCTTTCCACCGCCGCCAAGTGGACATAAATATCCCCCACGGCCTTAAAACATTAGCTATTAGCAAGTTTTGTAAACCTTTCCTTGAGCTGGGAAAAGTGATTCTTAAATCATCCAATGTAACACCACTTCTTCAACTAGTTTTTCTCACAAATCTATGCTTCAGTAACTTTCTGAGCTTTCCAAAATACACAAAAGGGACGATTCCATAAAAGAATGGTCACAGCTGATTGGGCAGAGGCTGATTCATCTGAACTTTTAGTCCCCAGAATGGCAGGTTCACTCAGCTACATTTCTGCTTCTCCTCCACACATAACACCAAACTATGACTCCTTATCTTAGATCTGGATGTTTAAAGCTCCACCTGCTGCTCTGCTAGGTTTCAGCCAGAGCCACCTTCTGATCTCATGTCCTGCTGTAATCTCTGAGCTCAAGTCCAAGCCTTTCTACGTAAACCACTTCCGGATGTGCCTGGAAACCCTCATCACCCAACTCGTTCAGGGCTCACTGAGACTCTCCAGCTTTGGCTGCCAGCTCAGTGTACCTAAGCTTCTTCCTTCACCTACAACATCAGCTGCCCACGGTCAACAGGGCTCGGCAAAGTGTGACGGTCCACGGAGTACTGGACCAGTCAGGTCCTGAGACGCCATATCTCTGCAACACTGTCGACCA
The DNA here is from genome assembly GCF_904848185.1 of Acanthopagrus latus. Classification (NCBI taxonomy): domain Eukaryota; kingdom Metazoa; phylum Chordata; class Actinopteri; order Spariformes; family Sparidae; genus Acanthopagrus; species Acanthopagrus latus. The sequence continues at coordinate 8,219,152 of NC_051060.1, read as the reverse complement.
TGGCTGCTCACACTCCCCAGTGTCTGAAGTCAACCCTCACAACTGCTCCAGCTGTCTGTACGTTGGGAGAAATGGACTCAGAACAGCCTGTCAGACCAAATCTTAGACCGTTAAGTTCTATTTTAATCAATTTCAATCTTGGTGCTTCATCTGATCTTTTATCAGAGTGATGGAGAAGTTGATGAATGAATGATTACAGATCAGATATGCCAAAACTTCTTCCTGTGGGGAGCTTGTCCAGTGACTCAAACAAGCCAGTGTTTTTCCTCACTGACATCTGTGTCTCAGGTCGGAAAAACAACCGAGCCAAACAGATCTTTGTAGGAAATCCAATAAGCTAGCTAACTACATCTGTTACTCACAGCAATAGTTGCAGTAAGGGTTGTTGTTTTTGAAGTCATAACATTTTTAAAGGTCCCATATTATACTGTTTTTTTTTATCAATTTCACACAGCTGTCAGAGGCCCAACAACGTTGTATTTGACATGCATTGCCCCAAACCCATCCGTGGTCCTGAATTTCACCTGTCTAAAAGTCACTCTACAGAGCCCTACTAAGAGCAGGTTGTTTCTGTGCCTGCATCTTTAAATGCTAATGAGCTCCATCTGACAACACCTGCCTTGCCTGCTACACGCCCCACTCAGGGAGAGGATGCTGCTTACGCTAGTGGTAGCATACGCTAATGATTATGGTGGCTGTATCGCTATGGCTCTCCGAGATGGTTCAACCATTCGAGTTTGACCCAGAATCAGACCGAGAAGGAGAGGGTCCAGAAGAAGTACAGACTCTGCAGCTGCATCAAGACATTTCGGAACAGTTAGTGTGTCTGAATATGATAATTAGTTTGTTGGTATGTGTTGTTACAGTTACTACCATGTAGCTAATGCTAGCTCCTGCTAACGGTAAAGGTAAGTTATGGTTTTTCGGCAACAGTAAATACTATCAAAACGTGGCGACACTTACATGTGGCTTGGGTGCAGTTGCTGGGTCCCGTACGGTTGGGACTGATCCTTTTATGAGGGTCAGTGTCAAGGCAAAGCCAGCTTTGAACTGGCCCTCGTTACTGAAGCAATCTGATGTGGAGCGATTAGCACACAAACCGTAGCCGGCACGTTGTCGTTAAAAATGAAACGCAACCACCGTCTCTTCTGTTCTGTAGCTGGGACAGAATATAGGCACTTATGTTGATTGTTACAACCAATAACAGAGCAATTTACATGTCTAGTTCTGAGTGATGACATTGCGAAACACTGCTAGCTTACCACTGGACACACCGAACTTCACCTCAGGGATGAACATCCCCCCCGAGATATCTCCTATCACTGTGCAGAGGAGGTCGGCCTGTGATAATGACTCCTGTTGTTGTGTAACAGCCTGTAGGAGCGCCGTGTTACCAGTGGGTGGGCTGCAGAGACCATGCAGGACTTTTTTAATTTCTTCATTCTGGGAGTTGGAAGGCTCAGGGAGGACCAGCTTATATATGTAGAGACCAGAGAAAACATGTTTTTCATAATATGGGACCTTTAAGGAATAATTTACAGAATTCTTCAATCATTCAAACCTCGAAGAATGATATTAAACAGAACCAGTTACCTTGGCCATCTGTAAGGAAAGGCAAAAATCTCCCCCTGCACCCCGACTCAAGTCAAATGTTTGACCTGTCAGAACCTTTTTCAGAAAAGGTATATCTTCAAGTAAGAGCACTAACTCTTTTCCATCCACTTTTTGAGATGCATCACTTTCAAATGCAAATGAAAACATGGTCATGGAAACCAGCTGATGTTGATTGCTCAATCAAGTGACACAAAACGGGCTGCGACTTTAATTTAGTTGGCAAAGAGGCACAAGAAGAAGATCGTCTTTGTTTAAACGTCCTTCCTGACAGTGTGAAGTCAAAGCGAGGGTGCAAAAGCTGAAGAGAATCACTTCAGAATCTTGCAATCGTGCACATTCAGCTGCAAAACTGAGCTCAATTGAGACACATCTCCTCAGTGAGATGATCAAATGTATGTGCATGATGAGGGCTGGTTGATTACTTGTACTTATTTTAGGAGTAAATGGCACTCACGCTAATTGTTTATTTGAATAAATTAAATGGAGCTGATTTTAAAGAGGACATTTTGATGAGATCTCGCACAAGTAGGCATGATTGGGGCTTTTTTAACAAATGATGGAGTGAATACTGGAGACAGCCTCTAAAATTTGACTTAAACCCTGAAAACACACAACCTGTCTGATGTCTTATGAGTCAAACACAACAGTTTTATTAATTGCTGTTATGTGTGACAATAGCAACACCTTTCAACTATCTACATTTTTTGTTCCCTTTGATCTTTAATGGTTCTTAAGATAAACCTCAGTTTGCAGGTTTAAAAAAATATATAAATTATATATATATACACACACACACACGTATATGGTAGTGCAAGTGCACTTTCCCACAGCAGTGAATCACTTTCTGCATTTCTTTTCTAGACCCAAAGCCATTAGTGAACTGCTGGGCACTGAATCTGAGAGGCTGACACACACACACACACACACACACACACACACACACACACACACACACACACACACACACACACACACACACACACACAGGCTAAACAGGCAGAGTGTGAGCCAGCAGGAGGGAAATGTCAGGACAATGTCAGGGTGTTAGCTTGGCATGGCACGGCTGGGCTCGCCTCCGAAAGCCTCTGAATGTCAACACTCTGGAGACCGGAGGAGGCCCGCACACGCTCATGGGCACACACTCACCGGCGCACACACACACACACACACGTGCGGACACACAGATCTGGAAAATAGTGGAAAAAAGAGAAGCGGGGGATCTGTGTTGCCCTCCAGCAGTGGTCGTGTCAGGGGAAAAATGGCCGACGATGAAACGTCTCTCGCTGCCTTTATAAGGTCACATCTGAATGTCACTCACTGATGATTAAAAAAATGATCCCAAAACTCAGGTCATTTGTGCCTGCATGTGTGCATGTGATGGGCATGGAAGCAAAATGACGGCTTGACTGACCATCAGGGTTGATTGATAGCATGAAGTTGTAAAAGAGTTGTGAAAAAGAAAAAAAACAGCACGCGCTCGACTCTGGATAAATAACAGAAACCAAGTACGCTGCACTTTTATCACGCGGGTCTTCAACCTGAGGATGCCTCAAAACAATTAATTCTATTAGATTACATTTACAGGTGCACTGAAATGCTGACCCATTAACGGAAAGAAAGGTCATTTAGAAGACCTCTGACTGAATTCATGAATTAAAATGGCAGCTGGGTCTGAGCTTCAGGGCAGCGAGTTTAAACTTGAGGTTTGATATGCAGGGAGTTATTCTGACCTGCAGACTGGAACATCAAACCTGCAGTCAGCGTGATTCATACCCACTCCTCTGAAATATAAGCCGCGGATGCAAAACAAATCATTTGCATCATCCTATCAATCTCACCGGTGTTTTCTGTCGAATTGGAAGTTGGGAACAAGAACATAAAGTTATTGAGAAGCCGCTCCGGTGGACCCGCTGCTGTTTCGCTTCGCTCCCCGAGACGCAGGTAGTTTATTAGTTTGTCAGCCGGCTGAATCATTCATGAAAACAAAGAAAAAGTCACAGTGACTTATGACTTATCTCTCTCAGGGCGGAGTAAAAAAAGTAAATACTGTCCTTTGCTCTCGCACTCACATACACACCTACACCTCAAGGCCGGGCCTTGTGGGAAGCAGAACAAGATGCTGTGAAAGATAAATGAGGAGGATAAACTGCTGTTTGGCTCTGTGTGCTGCTGCTCTGGTTGAAAGCCATTCAAAAAGGGCAAAACTAAGAGGGCAGATCTTCATTGATCACAATGACCCCCGAGAGGATAAACAGACAATAACTCTGCAACACACACACACACACACACACACACACACACACACACACACACACACACAGGCACAAGCACAGCTGAGGGAGCAGCTGTATACCTACACAAAGACACGAACACACTGAGTGCTGGTAAAAGACGATTCAGAGTTGCGCACACACACACACACACCGGCAAATGATCGTAATCTTTCCTTTTCAACACACACACACACACACACACACACACTGAACACCTGCAGCAATCTGTAAGTAGTTGCAGTAAATGAGGTACCCGTCGGTTAAACCCGGTGTGTGTGTGTGTGTGTGTGTGTGTGTGTTTATCTGCTAAGTCATGCATGTCTGTAAATGTCAGCATCTTTGGCTAGCTAGCTTTCAAGACCAGGATCTTGCTGTGCTGCTTATCATTGACAAACTCTTGTACGCCCTCATACAAAGACCGGTCACTTACACAACGTGTCGAGAGTGTAACGATTGTCCAAGTCAGCAGGGTTTTGTCTGGTGTTATGAATCAAATTGTGATGTCAAGAACACCTTAAACCACTGTGAAGACAGAGGAACTTCTCATGAATTAACAGTAAACAGTGCAGAGAAAAGTCTTTACATATGTGACCAAATGAGACAACCTTTTTCTTATTCATGAGCAGCACCTGAATGCATCATGTAGAATGCAGCCAGCCGACAGATGCGGGCAGCAATTTAGAGACAAGAAGGGAGACCAGCTTGAGAGTTTAATTTTTTTTTTTTTCTGTTTTGGTTTGGTGTTTTTTGAATTTTCCTGCCACTGTTTTCCCTTTTTGGCACAGAGCTGATAGTTCCGGAAGACAGAACCACAACTAGGTTTTGTTGGATGTTTGCATCAGGGTTCAATCTCAGTTTCAAAATCTCTCTACACACACGTCCATAAAAACTGCTCCAATGGAAACCTCCAACGTGTCTGTTGTGTCAGAAGGTGAGTCAACACCCACACACATGCACACACACACACACACACACACACACACACACACACACACACACACACACACACACGCACACACACACACACACACAAACACACACACACGCGTGCACACAGCGAGCACTGAAAAGAATGACCATTGACGCAAGTCCTCCATGTAGATTGGTCAGATAATGAAGTGAGGCTGTTAAGTCCAAGGATGAGATGATGATTGCCAGGCAGACCCCCCCAAAAAAACAAATTAAAGCATTAAAGCCTTGAGCTCATTTCTATATTAATGCAGCCATGATGAGTTTCTACATTAATAGAAGAAGGATGATTATCCACTGCCGGGGTTTTTTTTTTTTATTAAAGTTCAGCCAAACCTGACCGGAATAGAGATTTCAAGGGCTGTTAGATCTGAAAACATCTATTTAAAACAGTGTTCCAACACATTGGGCTGAAATCGATCTAACTGTACAGACGCTGAGAACATCTGAAGCCCCACACAGACAGCACGATGATGAGAGGTGAGGAGGGTTAGATCGAGTGCCAATTTACGAGAATACTAGACATTTTTAGTGGTAATGATGATGATGATGTGGTGCCTGAGACACACATCTACAAATCCATCAAGCAGAGTTTCTCTCAGAGCAGGACTGAGTTTAAACTGTGTATAAAGCGCGGTGTTCGGAGCCATGCACTGACAAATGTCGACGACCACATCTGTAGGTAATGTTGTAGGTGAATGCTGAAGGTTTTCTCACAGATAGTGAGAAAAAGAAAGAAAAAGAAAGAAAAAGAAGCGATGGGGAGACTTTCTGAATTCAGTGTGTCTCCTCACCTCTGCATCCTCTTCCATTTGCTGGCTCCTCTGATTGTCGGTTTCATAAAGTTGAAGAATTGTCGACCACAGCGTTCTCAGTTCCCTCATCAGAGAGGGGTGTGTGTGTGTGTGTGTGTGGAGGGGTCTCAGACTCTGTTCAACGATCAGATGTGTTGACGGTGCTTCACTTAGGCTTTGTCCAGACACCACTGATCTATCTGCATGGGTACGTGTGTGTGTGTGTGTGTGTGCTGTGGTAAGGACATCAACTCACTACACACCGTGGTGACACGGCTTTCCAGTAAATCGAAAAATAGATCCATCATCTCGCTCTCCAAACGATCACACCGCCAAGTCGCAGGGCAGGAAATGTATTTTGGCGCGGCTCTCTGTGTTTTTCTTCCGAAGAGCTCTGCTGGTCGCCACTTTAATGCACTTCTGTCTCTCTGGATTTGAGGAAGTGCTGCTAGTCGCGCAAAAAAACCACTCTTTGAAACCCTGTGTGAGCGGTCAGAGAGGCCGGACTGAGACGCTTCTGTAGAAATCGGAAATGAATCTCACCTCATATCGACTCCACATGGGGTTTGATTCTGATTTGCAAAGGTCACATTTCATTGTGTTTTGTTGTTGTCCAGACTCTCTCAAATCAATCCGGATAGAATCTTGAAATGCCAAAGATCATATTTGTGCTGGCAGCCTGAACATTGTTGTCGAAATGACGTAACCCCCAGCATATCAGCGAGTGGAGTGCCAGACCTTTGTCATACGGATGCAGCTTCGTTAGCTTCGGCAAGAAAACCAAAATACGATACATTACGACATGATATGATAAAGAATGATACAAATTACTTTGTCAGTCCCCTGGGGGAGAAACTGAGTGTCACCCAACTTCAAGTACTTCTACTTGGTAAGGTTTAGAAAACATTGTGGTGTCTATGAAACTTTTCTTACATAAGTACATTACGTGCACATAACTTAAGTTACGTCACATTTGTGGCATGAGCTGATTACATTGGTATGTTAAAATTGTTCAATTTTGTCTGTCGGTTGAGTGTGAGTGTGTTTGTCTGTGACATACACACCATCCTCCTCCCTATGACCTGACTCCCTCCTTGTTCAGGCAATAATCACCGCAGCCACAAGAGGTCACCACCAAACAGCAAAACACAAGCAGGGTTTCTGCAGGTATATGCTGACTTATTTACAAAGTGTTCAACGTCGGAGTTGAGCTGAAGATGGTTTGAATGTCGCTTGGCGGCGAGACAGTGGAGGCGGCCCAGAGATCAGGTCGAGCAGAACTGGATAAACTTGGACTGGGAACTGGTGACAAAGGTGTACAGAAGTGTGTCGAGACTTTTGGAAGCTAACTGGTGTTTTTCCTATTTTGCGTGAGCCCAAGTTGAGGGTCCTCTTGCAGAGCGTACACTGTGCTTCAAATTCATTATGAGGTTTGGATTTTAATAACTGAATTCTAGTCGGTCAAGCCAACACTTTCCCATTGTTGTAGCAGATTCCACAGTCAAAGTCTTTCCGGAGCTGGCGAAGTGTGCAGCAATAAATTCTGACCGGGCTGTCGGCAAAATGCCACTTATGTTCCTGAATACTTCAGAGAGAAGTCTCACCAACACATTTCCCCAAAACAAAAAAGAAATCAAAAAAGGCAACAACAGAAGCAGTAAATGAACTTACATATTTAAGACCTAATTAACTGTAATTTAAGACCTATATGCAAAAATATGGACATATTTAAGACTTGTCAAGACCTCACGGAAAGTTGAACACACAAAATGACAACAAATAGTTGTGTTACAAATTAAAAACAAGAGTAAAACAGCTGTTCAGCTCCTTTCTCACTTCCACACAGCTGCCCAGCCACTGAGTGAGGTGGGTGTGAACGTTGGTCGTCGGTCTCACACTGTTACAGAAATGGTTGGAAACGGCCTCTTCTAATCTGACGTTGAAAAGGCGTCCGGGGGGGCACGAGGTTTCTGAACCTATTTCACCACCCGACTGTCAGTTGTGCTGGAGAACACTGGCCCCCTTCAGTTCAGCGCTCAGGTTGGATCACAGCGATCCGTCTCTGTCCGCGGTGCTGAAACATTCAAAGCCCTCATCGCTTTCACTGTCTCTCTCCAAGGTGCTGAAGAGGGCAAACCCAGTCATTCATTATTCATTATGTAATCTGCTAGATATATAGTTATAGGTCCACTGAGAATTACGGTGCTTCGGCAGACGGAAATTATCTCACAATCTGACATTAAAAGTAAGATTTGCGGTCACTGAGCAGCCAGTTACCGTGATGTACCGAGACAGAGGGGAAAACAGCGCTGAAAATGTATTCTCAAAAGCAAACCCCCTAATTATTTATTCATTTACTGACATAATGTCCCTATAGAGTCACTTCGTTTCTACCTCTGCTGTGGTGAAAGCAGCACTTATGCTCTCGTTCAATCAATGTTAAACGAAACGAATCAGACACAATGACAGTTAGGACCATTATCGTGCTGGGTTTTCAGCTGGAAATTCACCCAACTTCATTTTTGCCCTTGGGCAGTCCTGCTCAGAGCCTGATGTATAAAAGAAAGACTCCTGAATGGCAGAAGTTGGTATTCTCTCTCAGACCAGGCGAGAAGAGATGCTGTTAGCACGTCTCAGCAGGCTCTTCTTCTAAGATGCTGCTGAGCCGGGCCAGCATGACGCTGAATCACTGGCTTAGAAAAACAAACAAACAAAAAAACAAAAACACAGGAGAATAATCAGGCTACTGGCTCCAAAACAAAACTTGAAAACTGAAAGTGATGCTGTATCTCCTAACAAATACATTCCATGTGAGGAGCCAATCAGAGGAAGGCATCTATCTCAACACCCGGGTATTTGTATGAGGAGACTGCAAAGTCTACATTGTTGGTTGTCACTGGATGATCAGAAGAAAGGACAAAAATGAATCCCTTTTTTTTATCAGTACTGATGATTTGAACATTTTTGACACACCGTTTGAACTAGCCACAGACACAGGTGTGAATTTTGGTTCAGCTTTCAAAGACACTGACGTTTTTTAGTCTACATGAAATACTAGAATGGCACCTGAATGTTTCTGTATGTACTAACACTTTAGGCACAAAAACAACTTGGTTATGGTTAGTTGAGCATCATGGTGTGGCTTAAACTACCTCTTTTGGTTGCCACGAACACGACAGGAAGTGTTCCGATAAACACCCGCTTCTGTTGCCAACAAACGTGGAACCTGGAGATTGGCCCAAATCCCTGTGAAAAAATATCCACTTCTGGTCTCCACACAGGAAAGATCCCCAGCTCTCCTTAAATACATTCAGCAGTGTCACGCTAACAGATGCAGCGACGCAGCCTCATCGTTTGTAACTCCCCGCCTCAGTCAATAAACATAGAAAGTGAACGCCATATGACAGAAATAACTACACGGTATCTGCGGTTTTTTATACCCTGGCTCCTGGGCAACTATTTTTTTTTTTTTTTTGCAATCCTGCACACAAACCAACCAACGCCATAGTATAATCACAACGTTATGATCGCTTTCTTTAGTATTCGGAGCGTGGGCGCGATGCTTTGTCTGCATTAAGATGCGACGCGGCTCGTATTTGTATGGCGGCAAGTTAAATGAGTTTTGTGTTTGTGTTTGCAGACTGCGGGACGGTTTTGTCTTGTCAGTAAACAAGGCGGTGACTTGCTTAAACCTCGAGATGCGACGGTGTCCTCGCGTTGTGATGGAAACATCATCACCTCCGGCACCTTCACACCCGCTCAGACGGAGTGTATTCACCCTGCACACCGCTGTATCTGCCACCACACCAGCAGCTCAGCGCTCCCTGTTACTGGAGGTATAATAAACTCTGCTGCTGTGGTAATTTAGATCAAAGTTAATGATCTTATCGCATTAATTATTAATTACCTGCTGACCGTCTGCTGGTCGCTCCCTCTTCTGTATTTGGTGTGTTTATATTAAAAAGCCTCGTCTCTGGCAGACTAGTGTGCATTTGGTTGTTGAAAAACGTGTGTATGTCGTCTTCTCTTCCTGTTTACAGCACATACGGCATGTCTAAATGGTCGCATGTGAGTGAACAGGGATATGCTTATACACCGGGGTATTATTCATGAGACAGCTACACACACACACACACACTCACACACACACACACACACATTCCTCTCTCTCTCTCTGTTCTCTCGTCTTGATTTCCATTCAGAACGGTCTGCACTCCAATTAACCACCCCTGGAAAGTTCACCCTCCTCCTGCTGCTATTGATCCACCAGTCAGTTAACCAGACGGAGGAGGGAGGTGTGTGTGTGTGTGTGTGTGTGTGTGTGTTAAGTATCTAAGAAGAAAAGCTTGCGAGTGGATGCAGCACTCATTAGCTGTGCGGGCTCAGAGCAAAACCTCACAGTAACATCGGTTTCATCATAAACAATGATGTCTGCGAGAGCGCGAATCCTGTTGTTTTACTCTGACGTGAAATATTTACCGCACAGAAACAGAACAAAACTGTTAAACCAAGCTCAAATTCTGACACGTACAAGAGATGAGGCCTTGAGTTTACGGTGAAAAAAGGCAGTTGTTTTGGCATGTTTTTAGTTAACATCATTGTGACCCAGTCGCCAGAATAAATGCAAGTACATGTCTGCGAAACAACAGAGAAGTTTAAACTGGAAGTTTTTTTACGTTGCAACTTTCCGTTTGTTTGGGCTCTATATTGTTCTTATTTTGGTCACAGTGCTGTGCTTAGGCTTTGTTTAGGGTTTGAGCACAAAAACCACTTGGTTGGGGTGAGAAACACGCCGCGGCCTGGCTTAAAATAACCTGTTTGGTTGGCGGGTTCACAGGCGGCTATGATCCGGCTTCCTGTGAGAAACAGCCTCGAAAATGGATATAAATATCTTTACGGTTCCTTAACACCCGATTTTCGTTGCCATGTTCCAAAGTGAGAGCAGACTGGTCGGCTTTACCCTTGGCTGCACAGTGATTTTCCCGCGAGGTTTGCGGCGATTAATTACAAACAAGCTCGGCGATACATCACGCGACACCGTTGTGTTCTGCTCTGGAGCTGTGTGTTGTGAGTGCACTCGCAGCACACATCGTTGTGAAAGTGAGTGAGCGGCGCTGTGCCTTCTGCAGACACATGTTTTTGGTTGTGGGATGAGAGATCCAAGCTAAGCAATTTATTACTGTAGGTTTCATTGGATTGCCAGTAAACTCAACTCACTCTTTGCGGACAGTAAATGCCCAGCGGTGCTGTGATATTATTTTCGGGATGATGCCTCTTCATCATTCCCTCTCCGCTATGTGCTGACTCAAAATGCTCGTCTCCAGGGTGTCAGCTAACAAGTTCAGCCTCAGCAACATGCATTAATCTTAAGTTTTTGTACATAAAGGAACAGAGCACGCCCAACAAAGACGATTCAGCCATTATTTTCTCACCCTCTACTCCATGCTGTTGGTGACTAAGGTCAAGTTTCTTAGCCCATAAAACATTTCTGGAGCCTCACAATGACTGAAGCAGATGGATGCTTGTTTCAAATTGTGAAAAAAAACAACAGTGAATAAAAATATTATGGTTCCATACAGATCTTCTGGTGTAAGTCAGGTTTCTAGTAGCCCAGAGATCCCAAAATGATTTGAAAATATATCAAATTTCTCAATCAATTTGAGATCGCTGGGCCTGGATTAGGAACCACATAGAGCCATTTCACTTTTTTAGAGTGCATACCTCCCCCAAGGCCCAGCAGTCTCCTTTTGCACTCACTCATAGGTGCAAGCCAACTGAATATGCCTGACTTTTTCCATCAGGATTATAGCACTATTCCATGGGAAATGAACAAAAGATTTTGAAAAGGCCCTTTAATCTGATCCACTCCAAAATATAATGGTGTCTATTGTGGGCTGAGATCCATCCTCTAAATTTTGTGAAAAATTCCTTCCATAGCGTTTGTGTAATCCTACTGACCAACCAACCAACCAACCAGACAGACAGATGTACAAATTATTGTCATTTCACAGTAAATTACTGTCTTATAATTTCCATTCACAGTAGCATACAGTCATTGTTTTACAGTAATAAATGTGAAAGTGACTGTAACATAGTGTTTCTACAGTAACCAGACCGAATGTTACTGTGAAAATACAGTATTTCACAATAAAGTACAATATGATACAGAAAGAATCACAAAAGGGAACTGTAATATTCCAAATTATTGCCAATCACACAGTTCAAGAGTGTGATTACTGTAGCTATTACAATTTATTGTGAAAATCTGGTAATTATTAACTTAATCATACCTAATAATCATTCTTCATTCTCATCATGTATGTGCCATCAGAAGTTTGTGACGGTGTCTGTATCTGCAGACTTTATTATCTTATTATTTTACTGTGTTTAAGATGTTTCTATGTACACAACAACCCAAAGTGCGACCCGACAATCAACAATCTTTCATTCATTCAATCGTTCATTCTTTGAATGGCGTGTTTACAAACAGCAACTGACACATCCTGCATAATGTGCCTTTAAATCCAGAGATACAATGACTGAGGCCTCGGTTACTCATTGATCAGCAGTTTGACTCGGTAACTCAAGTCAGAAACACTCACATAACAAATGGCAGAGGGATCTAACTTGGCAGAATGGGTTTTCTCTCCGGAACGATTTCTCCCGCAGCACCGCGGCACAGCAGCATGCAGAGCAGTGAGGAAATTAACCTGGAAATTAAGAGCCTCCAGCATGCATACAACAGAGCTTGAACTTAATGCAGGTGGAGGCAGGGGCGGAGAGGATTCTTGGAAATGTCTGAAGCAGTGACAGTTGAGTGTGAGCTGGAAGGCGTTAAAAGAAAAAAAAAAAAAAAACAGGCCACCAAATCAGTGTGAGGCTCAATGGGATGGTGACGGTAGGCTCCCTGTCACAGCCTGGTACACCAGGACTCATTTTACTAAAGCACGCTCACATCATGTCAGATGAAACAAGTCACAGTTATTAGATTCTCCCCGAGGAAACCCAACATGCCTGTTCTCCGAACAAAAAACTGTTGATGTATTTTTAATAATGCAGGAGAGATGCCACGTCCCTGGCATTTCCCCCAGCTAACCCTGTTTTACACTGTCTTGTTTACACGTCTCTGCTCTTTTTTCACTGTTGTTTGTACTGGTTGTATTTCTATTTCTGTAAGCTGCTGAGAAGCTGCAGCTCCTCTGCAAGCTTCTATTTTGAAGGACAAGGGTGGTGATATTCTAATGTATCTTAATGTTGCCAACATACAGTGATGTGTTGTCTGGTTAGTTTAGTCTTCAGTGCTTCATGAGATCCCATTTTTGTTTCTTTGTACTATTAAAAAGATGCTGAAGAGCCACACTGGTTCACGTGTTTCTTAATTTCCATGAACACACACTTAAATTAAGCCAACCCCAATACACCGTCCTGTGGCTCACTGAGGCAGATTTTTAGATATTCAGTTCTATCTGATTAACGTTTGTTATTTAAAAAACAAAGCGTAAGGAACGTTTTTACGTTCTTTAACATCTTTAGCAAGAACAAATGGTCTGAGGCCACAAACTGAACGGTACGGAAGATTTTAAATATTAATCAACACATCTTTGGCTTTTTGTCAGCAAAATATGGAAAAAACATAGAATGTTATCAACGATAAATATGTTCATGTTAAGTTTATTTATAGTAAAGCAAAGGTTACATATGTAGTTTTATTATTTACGCCAGAAAACTAAAGCAACCAATCAGTCTGCATAATGTCCCTTGACGAGCACCAGCGATGTGAGGCAGACTGAACATTTGTTGTCACATAGTTAACGTTGTAAAACGCTCTCAGTTTAGGCTTGATGAGGCTTAAAATGATCATGGTTTGAATTAAATTTAGTTGGTTTGTTGTGTAAAAGTTACACAATATAGATGACGCAAGTTGAGTACATTACGACCGTAAGATGCAATACCCACGAGAGCGGTAGGGGCAGTGTTTGGCCAGTATGGGGATGTGACAACAATAATTTTCTAAGACAAGTTTAGCTGTGCCATCTATTAACACCTGCACTGTGGTTCAAAAGCAACATTACGTCCTGACGTTACGGCACCTGACTTCCTCTTTAGCTCCCGTCATAACCACTGTGGCCACTAGAGGCCGTTAGCGGACACATCAGCACAGCTTGACTGGGGTTCTGCTCTCCTGTGGATTTTTAAGATGGAGGAGACCGTGAAATATCATAAGAAGCTGAGTAACAAACACAACACGATGGTCCAAAACTGCCCTCCAAACAAGGGTTCGTAGAAATAGCACGAGTCTGTCCAGCAATCTGTCAAATCCAAATCCAAACGTGACTGTTCAAATGTCCAACATAATTGTGCATTGCATGGATGATGGGAACTAGAGAGGAGAAACCTCCACATTAGCATTGATGCTGCAGTATTTATGCAGTGTAAATTCCTCCCAGTTTTGAAACTAAGGCAGTTTGAATATTCAACAGAAGCTCCAAAGCAGAAAACCCCTCATTTTGCACTCCAAGATGTGGACACAACTAGTAATTTGGCAGCATTAATTAGACACAGAGAGGAAAGAGATGCTGTGTGTGTGTGTGTGTGTGTGCGTACATGTGCATGTATATTTGAAAGGAGAGCCAAAGAAATAGTATAGATCTGCAGAGGCTGAAAGTGGAGTGTGAGTCATAGATTAGTCTGACTTTAATTAATGACACGGGCTCGGAGCTGTCACATCCAGACATCGCACGGCCGAAGAAGAAGCACGAGACACTTAAACGAGCCAAAGTGCGAAGGAGACGCATAAAAATCAAGGATTCTGGACCCTTTTTAAACATTTATTTGCCCCAGTCTCCTCCCTTCTCAAATAGAAGTAGAGAGGAAACTTTATTCTTAAGTGAGAAATTCTCGCCAGAAAAGTACCAGATTATAGAGAAGACACAAACAACTGTGGTGTTGGCTCCAGAATCCTTTTCAACAGAGGTCTCCTCTATGCTAGAGTTGGAAAACGCCTCAGAACCAAAGCATCTAAATATGTTTCCCGTCCTCTCTTCCCTCTCGTCTCATCCCCTGTCTCCTGTGTCTCAGGGTGTTATTGAAGCCGGGCTTTCACAGAAAGTTTATTTCTCCACCCACTTCCAATCGACCGCAACACATTTTCCTCCTCCTTTTACCTCAAACCTCCCTTTGTGAGGAGGAAAAGAGACGGGTCGCAAATAAATCACTCAACATGTCGAGAGCTACACACACACACACACACACACACACACACACACACACACACACACACACACAGTCTCTGATTACACATTCTTTAGATTCTCTCTGATTGGCATGCACCACAATATCTGTAATTACTGTTGGGGAGTCGGCACAGATAGAGGGATGTCAGCGAGCGGGGAAAAGAGGCGTCAAGGCAGCGATGCTTCGCCGCTAAACGGAAGTCATTTTGTGAAGAGGGAGAACAGATGGAGGGCGACGAGCATCGCTGTGTCAAGCAGACACTTGTTTTTCACCTCACAAGTGCATTTGGCAAAAAAGTTTTTATATCCAAGTCCTTTAAAATATAAAATAATTGTATGAGTAGGTGACACTGTGTAATGACCAACATTAATAGTTAGTAGCCATTTCACTGTACCGTCCGGCTAATTCGTCAAATTTTACAAACGTGCCTTTAAAACGTCTCGATTTAAGTGTGCAGTTATGCCATGCATCGTTAGAAAGCTCAGATTCTCATGATCCTATTCATATAAATCATTTCAAGATAAAACCAATCAGCGAGGTACAATCAACAAACAAATGTGCAAACAAACTAGCATGTAGAAAGTTTTGACAACTCATCAATAAAGTCTCTCAGTAGTGCATCAGACTCAAACTCTGCTGTCTGTCTTCCTCCCAAATCCAGTAGATCCATTTCAGTAACATATGTAGTTGAAAAATCGCAGCACTCCATGATTAAATGGTGACAACATGGCAAAGAAACTGCAATGGTGGAATGGTTTCACAGCAGACACCAGCATCCCTCTACTCCTGAGATGGCAGCCATTAGAGCAGATATGAGCTTATATGCCCACACTGGAGCCTACAACAGCCAGTGAGTGATTGTGTAGCCATGTGACCTACTCTAGTATCTTCGTCTTCCTTTCCCCTGATCCACATACAAGCCAACATCCCATCATGTAGCCAATGCGATTCCAAATCCACTAATATATACTCCTGACAACTTTCTATGACTCTGTGGTGGCATCAGCTGTTTTCTATGGAGCAGCTGCATCTCGGCAGCAGACAGGAGGAGACTCGATAAACTTATCAGGAAGGTCAGCTCCTTCCTGGGATGCCCTCTTGACCCAGTGCAGGTGGTGGCAGAGAGCAGGATGATGGATCAGCTGTCATCGCTGCTGGTGAGGGAGTCCCGCTCCCTGCAGGCCACTATCTCAGCACCGGGCAGCTCCTTCAGCAACAGACCGATACACCCCAAGTGTGTGAAGGAGAGGTATCGCAGGTCCTTCCTTCCTGCTGTACAAGCAGCACTGCTCCCAGCAGACCTCACTGTGCAATACAAACTCTTTACATAACTCATTTCTCATTTTTGGACATTTTTTTAATACCCATATGTATTGTTTGTAAATAACAATACATTGCCACACTGTTTATAATTACATGTTCATATTGAACAACATTATGCTTATATATATATATATATATATATATATATATATATATATATATACAAGTCTATTCTATGTATTACCTTTTTATCATATTGTTTATTTTTTACTATTATTATTGTTTATTGTAATATTACTAACCATTGGCTGCTGTGGCAAAGACATTTGTGAGACAATAAAGGAATACTGATTCTCATTCTGACAGCAAATAAAGAATTATGATGAGAGCTGCCCGTTACTCTCAGTCAGGGGTGTTTCCAGGTCATAAAATATTGGTCTATTATAGGCCCAATGCTTGCTGGGAAATGAATGAATGCAGGCTTCCATCCCGCTCTTTTGAGTTTATTTCCATGTTTTCTGTGAGCCAACCAGCTATATTTTAAACTATTCTATTCCAGGGTCATGTCCGTGCACCACAACATCATGTTCATGCAGTCAAGAAATGATGTTGAGTCATGGGTGACTCATGAATCAGCATAACATCAAAATGCCATTACCTCATCTGATTTCAGCTCCCGCCTTCCAGTAAAAGAGAGGAGAGTTGGAAAATATATATATATAAAATATAAAAAAAAAAAATATATATATATATATATATATATATATATATATATATATATATATATATATATATATATATATATAAAAAAGACAAGATTATAGAAGACGAATGAAAGCAAATGTCTGAGGTCAGGGTAGAGCACAAATCCAGATACATCTGCCGGCTGATCTAGCGCTGACACTACCCCGCTAAATGTTAAATGACATACTGTGCAAGGCCTTTGACTGCCTCAAAAGTAATTAAAATCTTAAAAAGCTATTCTAAAATGAACAATGGGCCATTACAACTTTGATTTAATTGGAGTTATGTGGTATTTTGGATTACTTTCGGGCCAAAAGAGTTGGCCAACTGGGAGTTGTAATAGCTGTGGAATGAAATTGGATTCCAAATGGATTAATCCATATCTGAGAAAGACAGAAATCTCACCGCTGATAGAAGTGAGACTGCTGTCTCGCCTCAGAACAGAATAAAAGGAGTCAACTCGATGTTGGACGGTGGCGACTTGTTCATGAATTATAGCTTCACGCAATTAAACAACATTTATAGCCCATTGACACGGGACAGAAACCCACCACCAACACACTTTTTACCGTCAGAGTGAAGGAGTGAAACTGGCATTCATTCTTGGGTCAAATGACTCTGAAGTCGAGGCTTTTTATTAGCTCTTGCTTAGAAAGCCAGTCATGGAAAGGGACGTGCAAATTTTCAAACGTGATGCTTTGACGTGCACTGAAGTTACAGACGTTGTCGTGTAAATACTTTAATAAACAGTGCTAAAGTAAAGTAAAATATATCAAAAAGTGACTTCTGTAACATTGTCACTGAGCTCCACTGTGCCTTCTGCTGTTCCCTGTTTTTTAATTCTTTTTTCAACTTTATCTAACTTTCAATGTCAATAACACTGATCATCAAACATTGTTCAACATTCTTTGACAAATGGCATCTCGTTCTATTTACCTTTTTCAGCAGCATCTGGTAAGGTCTGTAGATACAACATAACTGCATTCATCTTTGCAGAAAAATCATCATTTTCATTTGCAGTTTTGCTTTTGTTTTCATGCTTTCATGTGCTCCATTATGTTTCAGTCTCTGAGTCCATTGGCTTTCCGTCGGCAAAGGTGTTTTCCAGCAGTGTACAGGAATGATATTTTTTGCAATAAACAGGAGTACACACATCTTACTGTTACATTTCTAAAGGTACTCCAAGTACAAGCAACATAGATCCACTGGAATGGCAATGTTCATTATGTTTTCAATCTCCCCATACTGTTTCCTGTTTTCAACAATGATTGTGAAACTGACACACCAGAAGAAGAACAAAACACAGAAAGGCAAATTGATCGACTGGCAACGGGAAAAAAGCCAATCTGCTGTTGAATAAAAAAAAAAACATTTATGTGCAAATTCACGTAATACGTAAGTGAAACTGCACTCAGGCACTTTTAAACCTTTAGGTTCTGAGGCAACATGAACAGAAAGTCCTTACAGTGAAGCTATTTGTTTTAGACACAGACACACTCCCACTGAGTTTTATTGGGGGCTCGGTGGAGTACCTCCATTACAGACATTCATCCAAGTGACAGTAATGCGGCAATAAAACAGACAGGAAAAGGCTGCAGACCACCAGATGACCACTAGCACGCTCACATGTTCGTCTCTCGGAAGAAATAATCAACTTAGGATGTCTGCTGTATTCCAGGAAACATTTTGTGATGAAGAGCTGTAATAAACTCTACTGCGAACACTTCCCAATATCTTACTCAGATAGTGATTTCTTAGGTAACATGTCTTCAAACAGGTTCGCAGATTTCATCAGAGGTGGCGAGCGTACACACATTCTTTACTGAAGTAGAGGTACACATACTTGTGTAAAAAAAGACTGACCGATTCAACTGCAGAAGCAAGAAAGTAAAGGCCCTGAAATGCACTCAAAGTGTAAAAGTCAGCGTTGTAGCCAAGAACGCCTGAACCAAGACCGAGTCATGACCAAGACCAGAGTGTGTCAAGGCCGCGACAAGACAAAGGCCAGTAGGAGTCTCACACTGCACTGAAAATGTGTTAGTGTCTGAGACAAGACCTTTAAAAAAGACTGATCTTGAGTGCTACCACTCTAATAAAAGTGAAAAGTTCCCCTCTGAAGGGCATGCCGTGCAGCCTTCTCTGTGCAAAGCTAACTGAACCTGAGCCAACGTCACTACACGCCTGTTTCTTCACATGATCCGCGATACGCACTGATTGGAATCAGCCTAACCCCTGTGATGTCGGCAAGGTGGCACACACGCCTGTTTCTTTTATTTAAATGTAGGGTGTAGAGAGTGCAGATATTTAATGTTCAACTGCAGGGAGGAAAAAAGTCAAACTTTTTAGCAGCACAGGCACCTGCAAAATCTACATAAGTACTATAATGAAGGATTTGTACTTGGTTTTCCTCCCATCTCTAAATGTTGATTGCAATTAACAAGAAACATTTAACATGATAACCTCAAAATGTGTTGAAAATTACCCAAACATGAACAACATGATTCATCTGCTATTTCCCAGTTACCAGTAAATTGTTTCTGATTTTTCTAAATACATTTCGAGGAAACTTCCAAATTCTAACTTCTGCTGACGGTGACATTCTAATTTCAGACTGGCTTCTGTGTAACTCCCCCTCAGCAGGCCACTACAATTAAGTGATTTGTTGCAGCTCTAGACCACAAATGTCAGCCTCATGGTGGCACTAGAGGAAAGTTCAGAGGGAGCGCTGACGTCATCTGGGGAACATGAATGTCTGTACAAAGTTAATCTTTTAAATTATGAATGTCAGCTGTTGAAACAAGCTCTTTATGTGCAAAACAAAAATGTGATATCAGTTGTTTTTGAACGCCAAAAGTATGTTTTACCATCGTCTCGATAAGTTTGTCTGTTCTCACATCGTGCTTCAACATACACAGAATCTGACCTTGTACAATCAATGTTGGCAGCATTTTAGCTGCCAATAGGTTTTTTTTTCCACTTCAGGGATTAACTTTATATCCCATATCTCTCTGTCCTAGCACTCTTTCAGGCATGAGTGTCTTGTTTGGGATTATTTTTTTTTTGTGGAAGCTTATTGATGGAAAACTGTTGAGTGAGCACAAAAACAAACTCAGACTGTAATCAATCTGAAAGTCAGGACTGGAGAGGGTGCAGGGACAGAATTCAGACAAATCCTGAAGCTGTTTTTGTTTCAGTTGGGATTTTGCATCCAATGGGCACACACACACTGCTGTAATTAAACATGTGCAAATGTGAGACAGAACTACCTGAAACCCTCTCACTGCTGGACAAGACACCTTTATTTACACTGTCCTGTCATTATTCATAACGTGATCCATTTGCAGTCTAAATAAAACTGATAATGCTCCTAATGAGACATTTCCTTGTGAGCTTTTTGAGTCACCACAGACAAACAAACAAACATGGAAAAAGCACGTTGACTGTTAGTGACTGCAACTTGTCCAAGACGCTAGAAGAGAGGAGACACACTACTTGGAGCATTTTGAATTGAAAAGTCTGTAATTTCAGACACAAAAGAAAATTCTGCATGCGTAGTAGCACATTCTGATGGGAAAAAAGCAATTTAAACCTTATTTAGGGGCGCCTATGTTTTTAAAGCAACAAAATATAACTTCCTAGAGATAGATTGTTGATTGTTGTGCCTCAGCCCCAGGTAATCAGACGCTGATGCGTACCACTAACTGAGGATGAGTCTCGACAATCAACAATCAGTTTTGGCTCCATCCCAATTCATTTAGGTCGTAATTGCCCAGGTGGGTTGCCAAGATGGCCGCCAAGTGGCTAGACCTGCCTAAAAGGACTTAAAATGCAAGGGAATTTAAAGAGAGACCAAACCCCTATGAATATCCACTGAAAGTCCATGGTAGTCCCACCTTGCAACCCATGGGAGTCGTAGGATCCACCACAGATGAGCTGGTGCCAGACAGCACAGGACACCCCCAGAGCCCCAGTGTCCATGCCTCAACGAGTCAGAGCCAAGTCCCGTCCACAGTGGGGCCTCGATGGACTGGACTTGCTCCGGTTCGTCACACAGGTGCTCGGTCTCAGGCCATTCCTGAGCAGAAGGTTTGATTGTTTCAAGATGATCAATGCTGTTGACTTCCCCTGTTAGTCCTTGTCAGTGCTGAGGCTGATCGGTGTACACGCTTAGATTCAACCCCTGTGGCCTGACAGTCGCTCACTCTTGTGCAGCATCAGTTTTTGCCTCGCTGATCCCAATCTGAGATGATCAACACTTAGATTAGAGAAAGAGGCAGAGAAGAGTGTCTCGCTGTGTTCAACAACAGAAATCAGTGGTCAGTGTTAAGTGCTAACTAAATGAAATTAGCTGTAGTTTGATGGATGATGTGGTTCCTACAGCAACAACCATTACAGCTCCATCCATCACGGCGGGCTGGGGCACTCTTGTAGGGTCCATTACTTGTAAAAAGACACACACACACACACGCACACACACACTGCAGAAGGAGAGGGGAGGACAGGGCCATCTTATGACTTAATACTATGAAACACCCAACAAGAGGGAGTGATGCTTATATCTTTTAATGCAGCGTGTTAGTGTTCGCGCCACGCGTCCCACCGGTCCTCCACCACCACACACACCTCCCTCCCAACACTTGTTCAGCCCTGCTCCCCTAAGAAGATGAAATCCTGACAACTCAGAGCGCACAGCTTAAACAAACATCAAGCGTCGCCAGCCAGCAGTAACGGCCTCGCCATCGCTGTTGTGATGCTTGTCTTCTAGGGTGTGTGAGTTTGTATGTGGATGCGTAGATGTGTGTCTGCACCCTGCATGGCCCAGCAAGCTCTTTGTTTTTGTGGTTTTTTTTTTGCTCTGCCACTCACATGACATGACAGTCTGTAACAAGCGTAAGACAGGCAGGATGAAGCTGCGCTGACAACACGATACGCAGAAGTACACACATCGACTCGACAGTTTCCTCTTGCAAAACACAACCTACAAGACACGCAGAACGACGCGCTGGTTTATGAACTGGAATTAAAGATTTCACTTCATAGGCGAGGATGTTCAGCTTCCGCAAGTTTCATCTTCAAATCCTTAAGAGGCGTATCTCTTTTGTAGATCACTGAGGAAATGAGCTCATTCATATTCTTTAGGTGCCATGATGTCAAAATGGCTTCAGCGATTGTTTGGACTTTGATGAATGAACAGACGCTTGCTGTCAAACCATTCAACCCCATTCTCCTACAAATTGAATTCGTATGCAAATATTCTGCAACGCGTATTTACAATCTGTGTCAGGGAGCTAATCCTAATGTAGGAGGTGCTGTGAAGTTAATCAGAACATCTTCTTGGAATGCGTGTTTAAGGCAGCGCTCATCAGAAAAAAAATGACCATATAGGTCGAGCGTGCAAGCGGTTTATGTTGACGTTCCTGTTTCTAGAGTTTCGTACACAACATACACGCTTTGAGTTTCCTCAAGTTTCCTGAAAACACTGTGGGTAGTTATGCATGTTGCTGGCAGGCCTCTAGCTACCATTGATGGCACTGAGGTCATGTCCTTTTTTTTCTGGGTTTTGGCCATTTTTTAATATGTATACATTGTTTAAAAATGCTAGTGTGATGATTTGCTAAAACAAGTTGTCATTTAACTTTTACAGCACATGTTATGTATTTGTATATCTACATTCACTATTATGCCTTTGTAACAATTAAACACAACGTTTTTTGGCTACACACCCAAGGTTAATTAGATTAAAGTGGGCAGTAAGCTACAAAAGTTGCCATATCTGTGACATCTTGTACTAGAATTGTGAACAGTATTCGCCTACAATTTGGCAATGAGATCATTTCTAAAGTGATTATTGTTAATGTCAAGCACACTACAATCCATTTAAATGCATAGATACAGTACAAAATCTTCTTTGGTGTGCCTGCCCCTGAGCCTCCCATAGCAGGGCGAGGATTCAGTGTTTCTAGATCTGGCTACTGCCCCGATCTCTGGTACACAACAGTAATATACAAATGCCGTTATGTCATCACTGGTTATCAACCACTTGAGACATTTGAGGAATATGTGGTTTGTCTGTGACGCTATTGTTGTGCTATCATTGTAAAGTGAATCTGCTGTGCCATGTGTGGATGATCAAACCAGCCTTGCTCGGCCCAGGCCCGGAAACTCAAAGCTCGGGGGGCCTCGATGTGAGACCCTCTGTGTGAAGTCGCTGGCTGCTCTTTGCATTTTGGTTGCGTAAAGAGCTCAGTCATTTATATCAATACCAGACACCCAAGGCAATAGCCAATACATACACTTTGAAGATCTCTCAAGAAAGGAACAATCCTGATATATTTTAAGTGTTTATCCCCTCAGTTTATCTACAGTACTGGAGATGGGCGGTGCAGTATAGACCCTTCAACTCTGGGGAGAAATCAAGATAGCAAGAGCAAAACAACAGCATGAAGCTCTGTTCAGGGGCCTCTTAGTGGATGTCTTTCAGGCTTTGTTTTTGTTAATATAGGGGACTACTTAAACTCATCTCTTATTTGTAGTTTCTAAAGTATGATGATGGCTAAAAACACAGCAGCCTTAGAAGACAAAATGAAATGATGACATGGTCAGAGAAAGAAAAAAAAAATTTGAGGGAGAGCACATGAAATGATTAAAAGCTCATGAACTTGAGGGGAGATTCTTTTGCAGGCCCTTTTTAGGGTGTTTTGTTCTTCAGCCAAAGCTGGAATTAGAACCATTCAACAACCAACCAGTCCAAACACTGCCAGCCACAATTCTGTTCCCTTAAAACTACAATCGTTTGGATTTCAGTGCCTCTTTGAATTATTGACATCAGTGGTTTCTTGCGCTAACGGCAAGTGTGTTTTAATAATACACATCCCAGAGTTCTGTTAGAATGGACACTTGTGTGTTAGCCACTGGGGAAGCAGAAACATCTTGAGAGGCTGTCAAGAATGCAACAAAGGAGGAAAAACAAACTGTGCTGAAGGGATTGGTTGCATCCGTGATAAATTCATCATCGACAGTGCCGTCCGACGATACTGAATTTATCATCAGAAGATTTCTTTCACATTACGTCACATGATCTCCTGTCTTCAGCATCATATCCAGTATACGTGCATCATTTCCTGAGAATCCAAAGTCAGAGGCTGCACGATTTGAACACATGGCGGAAAAGGTGGTCTCTGCCAGTACCTGTGAAAACTATACAGAGAGGTAACAGAATAACAATTTTTTGTAACTATGTGCATCTATATTTGAATTGTTATGGACTATCAAACTGTTTTTTTATTTTTTTTATTTTGGTTTTGGTTTTGGTATGGCTTCAGTGAATGTTTGTACTTATATGGCCAATCAGAATTTCCATATGGCTTTGATGTCACAACTGTACATTCACCACTAGGGACGCAAGAAGTCAGTAACAGTTTGCGCAGGGGGTTAGAGTTTGACACCAAGAGATGAATATGAGACAGGAGCTCAGTATGTCACCTTCATTTATTATTATTATATATATAAATTATAGTATCATCATAATAGGCTCATTTCCATCTCTAATTATTGATATATATCAATAATTAAAGACGGCATGAATCCAAGCCTCAACCAGTTGTTATTACAGCATTAGATAATAACAGAAAACTGCTCATTTATAATCAACAGTGTTTATTAAAGCTTGTCCTCAATCCACAAACCACTGAAAAACTACAAAATGGCGGACGTACTTTGAGAAGCCACGTGCTCACGAACTTAGAAATGACGATGGTAATTTTGCTGATTCATGTACCTTGAATTAGACAATAACTGGAATATGTCACCCAAAGGTGGTCACTTGAACGAACGCGCAGGATTTGAACAACGGCAATTTTCATGTGCACTTTGACTACACACAAGAGGGACTGTGAGGAACAGTAGCCTAATGTTTTATAATGGTGTCCGTGCGGCTGAAACACGATGTACTGTGACTCATGGTCATTTTGCTGGAGTTTTACTGATCTAGTGACTACTTCTGTCCAGTATGGAGCCATTGCAATTTAAATTGCTATTTAAAATGTTCAAGGTACAATTTACCGGACCTTTGGGCGTTGGCTCAGTTCTTTTGTTCTAAAGTCCTGCTGGTTTGAGACGGCCTTGTAGTAAGGCTTCTGGTTTGCCTTAAAGGCCTCTCTACTGCGATATGTGGACGAAATCCTAACATAAGAAACCTTTAAGAGTACTTTAGCTGCCATGCATAGTTTAGAAGGTGTACATAGCTGAACATTAGGCTGTAGGGACATGAAATATTAAACATATTTATGACACGGTGACTGTGAATATACTCTTTGATTCGTCAGAATCCCCTGTGCGGTTGATCTTTTTTTCCTGCTGTTGCTACGAAACACTCAAGCTGTGAAAGCACAATCTATGAATGCCAGATGCAAATGAAAAGGCTGATAAACTGCAAATGTCCTACAACGTAATGAAGGACACGATGCGGGAATATCAGAAAGTGTGGTAATGATGTAAGATTCTGTAATCTTATCTTCAGGAAACACTATAACTCCAGGGTGCTTTTCAATGTTATTTATTCAGTTGTTATTCCTCCTCTTATCGCTGTATTTAAGCATCCTTTTTTTTTTTTTTTTTTTTTTAAATTTTATTTACTAAAAATGTTCAAGCATAAAAGAGCACACAGGTCGCCTTGTACCTTGTGGTAGAATCCACTGGGATGAGCTGTTTATGAAGCCATTTCTTTCATGTCTTGGAGGAGTCGGGTTTCATCCTCCACCTGTCGCCTGGATATTCTTTCTTAATGAGGTATTTGGTTCGGCGGCAGCACTTTCATTACCTCATTGACCACTGGCATCTTTTCAATGACTTTTAAATTCTCTCCCACGCCTGACCTCTCCTCTGCTGAGAATTATGTGCCTGTAACTGCCTGAACTCCTGCCTTTTTCTTAAAGTTTTTCTAGGATGTGACAACCCAGTTAATATCTTTTATGAGGCAACATAATATCTGAGAAATTTTGATCCGGTTTCCAGAGCCCCTCAGAGCACAGAGACTATTCTCTGCAGAGAGGCTGATGACCTTCTTCCAGGCGGCTGATGCCAGGGAAAGTTCCGTTTTGAATCATTTAAATCACACCGCAGCCTTGAATATTGTAGAGCAAATCATTTTATCGCAGTGCTATAAGGTCCTTGTTGGGAGGACTTTATATTCAGTTTGTACTCTTGGAGAGCCACACTGAAAGTGCATAAAGTTCAACATGTGGCTGCATCACCGCCATAGTATAACTATAACTGAATATAGTGCTGATTACACCTTAATTATTAAAGGCAAGGCTCTGAACAAGTTAGTCTCAACTCCTCTCTTTGTCAGGGCAGGAAAATGGATGTAGGATAATGTGTCTGATCCTTTTTCTTTTATGTCCTTTTGTTCAAAGGAGCACAATGGTGATGACAGATTGTGTAGAATGATATGAATTATGATGCTAATTGTTTCTGTCAGCACATGCACCCATGAAACTGATACACATGCACACCTTAATGTGGGTGGAACACATGACGTACACCTGAACAACTGTCTATGACTCATGTGTTGCTTTTATTCAACTTGTAGAGCAGTACAACATTCACCCACGCTGGTTTCACATCAGGTGTCTACAGAAATGAGAGACGTTCCTGAGGAACGTGAACAACTGATCCCTGATCAGTAGGGGCAGACATCCTTGTCCTCACGGGTGCATCTTTGAAAGTCTTTCATCATTACTTCCTCCATTCTGCTCACTCCCTTATCTCATAAAATGAAATATGAATCCAAGATGGGCCATGTCATATGAATACCAATTCTCCCAATTGCAGTTTGGGTCCACAAGTGTACTTCTATGTGTACCTGGTCACGCATCCTCACCATCCGCCATTTTGAGCCGTTGCTGGGAGCAAAAAGTTCATTCACATTTTCCACGGCTCTATGAAATATCTGTCATGGGCTCTCTGACGTCAAAGGGGGGCAGTGCCTGCAGAAAAAAAGGCTCCTAGTGAGAACTTTATTGAAATGGAAAATTGCACTGATTATTGTTTCCAATAGATTTCCTCTCACGTCTCAGTGAGGACCATGCTGATCTGCGGCAGTCTGTCACTCTGGACTGTTCATCTGTGCTCCTGCTCACACACTCTTTTCGTATGATCAGAGTGGTACTTCCTGCAGACTGAAAACTCTGACAGCACACTGACAGAATAAGGAGCTGACTGAGTTATAAGGGGACAATATACTGTATATTTCAGCTTTGTGAATATGCACCCTGAAGCTCTTCCAGGGGTATTGTCAGCTGGTGCAGCAGACATTCCCACTGACAATCAACATGTTACTCCAGCTAAGTCAGTTCAACCTTGAAATTTTCATTTCATACATTTTTATTTTTCAACAAAACCAAATCAATCAAATCAGCGATAGGTGAGCACTAGCTGCCAGCAGCGCAGCTGTTAGTGAATTAAACTCTTACTCGAAGTCAGTCGGGAGAAGAGTGGAAACATATTTTCCAATCGAGAAAAGCTTTCAATGCTGTTGGCCAGAATTCACCAGCTGTTGAAGTCACACTCAAAACAAACAGGGGTCCGCGTATCACCGTTACCATAACTGCTAGTTATTCTAGTGAGCCGTGCATCTGGTGGTCCAGACTGGGAGCTCAGAACAGCAGAGGAGTGTTAGTTTTCACACTGTGAGCACAGGTCCTTTTTACAGGCACAGGCCAAGGCTAGCTGGTTAGCATGCTGTAAACTGTAACATCTTCACATGCTGGTTATGATTTTAGTTTACATTTTAAATGTTTTCAACTAAAATTCTTACATATTGCACGTTTAAAGCCCAGTGTGGTCCATTTACAAGCACACATGATCTTTCGAATCCATAAAATGGCAAAAACAATGTCAGAAAACGTTGAAACATGAATGTCTACACCTCAGTCTAAAGTAACATCTTTAAATCTCTCGTATTGTCTGACTGACAGTCAAAAAGCTCAACGAGATTCTATTTACTCTATATTCTATTTAGAAATGATGACGAAAAATCAGCAAGATGCTATATAATGCACCACAATGGTACTTAAATAAAGCTTTAAGTAGAATATTTAGAGACCAACTACAGAATCACATGCTTACATGCTCTTCTAAGTTAATCAAGCTTGAAATGTTATGATAATTTAATTGCAATCACTCCAGTGTGACATGAATGTGACTTTTGTCCTTGCTTCTTCTTATTTATTTTGAACCAGTATACAGCTTCACAGCAGTCTGAAAAATCCAATTTTTCTCACCATCTTGGTTATGCTCTGTAAATGCTGCTATGTCTCTGTCAAACAGGTAAAATCATTTCTGCCCCTCAGAAGACCAAAGGCTCCGAGCGTTTTTTTGGCACTCTCTATATCAACAACACTGGGAGAAAGAAGTGTCTTGATCTTTCTTAAAGAAAGTTCTGTCTTTTCTCCGAGCTTCAATCCATTGAGTCAGTATCCCTCCGGTCGTCCTGCCTAGCCCCAGGCGATGGTAGGAGGACGGGGCTTGAAAAGCATCAGACGGCAGCCCCGAGGAATTAATCAATGCGAGAGAGCGAGAGAGAGGTCGTGTCAGGAAAAGAAAGAAAGAGAGGGATGCAGAGATCAGAAGAAGCAGTGTCAGAGAACAGATGAGAGAGAAAGAGAGAGGAACTGGGTGTCTGGCACTGTGGCAGATTGCCTTTTTCCATTGGAATTATTGCCAGATATTGTCCAGTCACTGCTGTACACCTATGATACTCCCCTTACAAAGTTTAATTGAATACTTTTACACAGCGAAACTGATCAACATCCGTTCAGGCTTCGGAGAGCTTTTAACTTGAACTGATAGACAGAACATTAATTTATGCCAAAGGAATATTTGAAATTTCTCTAAATCCTATTCTTTGTAATAATACAGTGAGAAATTCCAACAATAATCAATGATTATTAGGGATGTATATCGTTAGGATTTTATCGGTACCGATACTTATCGATACTCTTATTGATACTACTACATGTAATTTTATGTAAAAAATAAAGACGTTACAAGATGTTAAAAGATTCAACCTTTTATTACCACAAGGTAATAATAAAGCTTCAGCAGAACAGAAGATATGCAATAACAAATGCTTCTCAGAAGAAAAAAAAAAAAAGAAAACTAGGGAGCTTCATGTTCAACCCAACAGACTGTAAGCACAGACAGATCTGTACATCAAACAGAACAGTGTAGAGGAGGCACTTCTCCTGCCGCATTTGGCCCAACAGCTTTTGTTAAGGAAAGGCAACATTGAGAAACAGCGTTTCTCCAGCTGTCGCATAATTATGACAATGCCGACATCGACAGGTGATGACGCAGCGCCTCGTCGGCTCACTCTAATCGATTATGTCGAGGGCCAAGCGCTCGAAAGTTTGGGCTGACTTTACCAAAGTGAATGAAAACTCGGCTCAATGCAATCTTTGCAATCAGCGAGAAGTTGCGTCCAAGGGGGTGACACTAGCAACATCACCAAACACTTGGAGCGCACGCGTAGTATGAAGCTAAAGGAGTGCAGCGTGTTTGAATGCTATAACAAAGTGAGTAAAGTTAGCGGCCCAGCTAACGCTAAAGACTGCAGCACCATGGCAGTGGCACCCGTTTTTGTTTCTGCGACATCCAGTCACGGTAAGTTTGTTGTAAGTTTGTGTGTAGTCATTACAGTTGGATAGACATTCAAAAACCATCCATGTCAAAAAACAATAAAAAGTCATCAAAAACAAAGCTAAAAAAAAAAAAAAAATCTTACTGGTAACCTACAGTGACTCACTGTCGCCCCCTAGGCCAGACGGACTGATTACAAACTGGTAACAAACGGCGGGCAAAATAAAACACAAAGTAACACAAAACTTAGGAAGGACCAGACAACCACTGTGAACACACGAGGACCGGGGAAAAGGAGATGCAGAAGACACAGGACTGAGGCAAAAAGATGAACAAACAGTGAGGGAAATACACACTCTTAAATACAAAGTCAGGTCAGGTGCAGGTGGAGGGACAATGGGAACAGTTCAGTGCTAACAGGGCTCATGTGAGAAATTTCACAGCAGTCCGTAAAAGAATATCGAAGGAGTGTACGATATTTTCACACAATAGAAAATAATGACATGAGAAAACAGAACAGGACTGGTGGATTTTTTTCCTCCTAAAGTAAAGCAATATCACATTGACTGTTCTAATCTACTCGCTGCTCTGGCTTTGCGGTGGAAACAACTGGTCCTAAATGTCACATTGTTTTATCTAAGTGGGTGAAATCTCCTCCGTTTATGGGTCATTGCCTTTGTTTCCATCTGAGCTCGCTAACGTTGGTGTCCTGCAGGTTTTTGTTCCTCACTGATAGCCGAGGAACAACACCTGGTGTCGGATTAGGTGTGGCTCATTAACCACTAGGGAGGAAAAGTCACATCTGTTGTGACACTTTAGAGGAGTGGAAATAACAGGACAGACTTTCAGCACTATCACAGTATTTGAGCCAGTGATGGCAATGTACAGAAAAAGTGTTTCATTAGGGCATCAAACAAAAACTGTCTTCTCTTATTCCCAAATGTCCACTAAATCCATTTTCATAACATATTTAGACCAAAACACAGTATTTCATGATTAAATGGTGACAAAATGGCAAAAATGGAATCTTGAATGCTTTTTCATGCTTTTAGCTGACAAAGAACTTCTCTCATATCATAGCAAACACCATCATACCACAACAACTGAGATCTTGAGATGGCTGCTGTTTGATCGACAGCTCATTTCAGCAGATGAGCTTCTAAGCCTGCCCTACAGCCTAACACTGCCAATGAGTGATCGCATGGAGAAATGACCCTCTTTCTCTTTGTTGCCGCCTCTGTCCTGAGCCACTTACATGCCAAACTGCCTGCATGAAGCAGACCCATAGTGTTTTTTTTGTTTGTTTGTTTTAGCTAAAAGTACAGTAATGCAGGTCATCTGCAGGCTTATTTTTGCATTAAACAATTTTCAGCAAGACAAATGAATAATTCAGCGTGATCAAACTCCAATACCTCCTAACAAACAGCTTATAACCTTTCAAAACAGCCCAGAGCCTTGCCTGTACCCCAAATGGTCAGAGTTCTTGGGAGCAAAACTTTTAAAGGATTTTAGTTAGAAAAAAAATTTTAGTTAGAAAGTTCGCAGTATTTGCATGCAGTGATGTGGTTGATTGTGTCAGGCAAAAGTCAAATTCTGCATGATCCTTATTCAAGAGGTGGAGGGAACTAATTTAAATATGAAGTAAGGGAGGAGGGCTGGACCAGCCCATGAACTACACATGGGGGGCGGCTACAGGGGAGTATGGGATCTTTTATGGGACATGAAGGCCACAGGAACTGTTGATTTATGTTTGCAGTGCACTCTGGGATGTGCGGCGCACACAAAAAACGCAGTGATAAAAAAAACACACACACAGACACAGGGATGGAAATAAAGATGAAAAATCATAAATTCTAGCTTGGGTCGTTTTGCTGAAAAGAATCTGCAGCGTGTTGAATGACCTTACACTGGAAAGCAGAGCATTTTTAACACACATAGCTCCTCTGCCAGCAGTTACAGCCTCCTCATTCGCTTTATACGTCCAAAAATTGGTGTCAGTGGTAGTAAAAGGCCGAGTCATAGAAATGATTATCTACCATTGAGCTCACAGCATGTAGTGTGCGAAAGGCGAGGGGCTGCTTGTTTTTGATTCACACTTATATTTGCTTCCTGTTGGGATGCGTCGCCCAAGAAGAGAGACTGTGTGGGGAGATAAAGCATTATTGCTCGCTCTCCCCTCTCTGTTCCAGGGGTTTTATGATGTGATGTGTCATTTCATAGCCTTTCAATGCCTTCCTTACTGCCATATGCCGCCACTGTATTGTTCTTTGCTTGTACTCACCAATAAACCATGCTTTTTATTAGTTCAGTGATTAGATACACAAAGAAATCCTGACCAGACACAAAGGAAAGTCCAGAAAATATGCTCTGTTTTCATTTTTCGAAGCAAGATAAAGGGTAAGCAATAAAGTTGAGTTTGGCCAAGAGAAAAATCATAATACGAGTGAATGTATCGCATGTACCAAGTTATCTTTCTTTCCCAGGAGGCTGTAGATTGTCACCACGTCAAAAAAGGTTTGTTTGTTGGTTGGTTGGTTGGTCAGCAGGATTATGCAAAAACTACTAAACCCATTTCCTCTATACATGGAGGGGTTTTGGTGCCGATCCAGATAGCAGAATGGATCCAGGAATTCTTTTTCACTTTCTTCAAACACTGCGAGATACGACTGTGTTTCAACATTTTCATTAATTTACCAAGAAATAATGCCTGGATCATGATGAAAAATAAAGTCTGTTCAGGTGGCTGATACCTACGAGTGGGTACAAAAGGGCCTGTTGGGCCGTGGCGGGGTATACACTCTTTTTTACGTTTACATTAGGGCATTTAGCTAACGCTTTTGTCCAAAGCAACTTGTAGATGTAAATAATAAAAGAAATGAGAAATTACATAGAAATTGAATTGGCTCAAGCTAAGTGATTCATTGCTAGAGGCTGTTCAGAGGCTTTGACTGTGAAAAAAAAGTATAGATGATGAAGAAAGTCCATTAGCAGGAGCAATGAGCAAAAGACCTGTGTGTTTTCAACTTTTCTTTAACGTCTATACTTTTAGGCCATACATGCTGCAAGTAAAGAGCTTAGTGTCTAACTTTTCTGTGCATGTGTCCTGGTATCAAAGGTCTGTGAAGTATGAAAGACTTTGGGAAGTAGTTCAATTGCTTCCGAAACGAGAGATACAGGATAACCTCAGGTTCATGTGCTGATTAGGATGTTCACACTCCACCTCTGAAATTAACACGACCTCTTCACTTCATTACAGCTATTGTCTGCTACAATGAATATTAATGTGGGGAGGACGGGCACCAAGAATGTTCTCCTCTGTATACTTCAGCAAGACGGTAAAAGTTTGTGGTTTTGAGATAGCAAGAAAAACAAGTCCGTAAAGGTTTGTTAGCTTTCAGGGGCTCAAATATACAGTACTCAAACTGTAAAGTCATTTGTATATTGTATTTAAGCCTACCTGAGTAAGTGTTTATTTATATTTGACTATTTATATGTTTTTCACAGTCATGTAAAAAAAATGTGTAACTATTTCCAAGCAAAGATTTTAAACACGTGAGCTGTGGAGATTTTTCCCAGCGGCTTCTTAACGCTGCACAGTAGCTACATGTAGCCATGCTAGCCATTTCCTGGTTTTGCTTTCTTTATGCAAAGCTAGATTAATCCCCTCCTTGTTCCATATCTGTTCTTAAAGCACAGACATGGTACAAATGGCATACATTTTCTTCACACTTAATTTTAGCATAATTTAGATCAAAAAGCTAAGAAAGCTTGTTGAACATGACAAACTCGTCACTAACACATACTGGTGCACAGTCATGTTGGAAGAGGAAGGGGCCCGCTCCAAACTGTTCCCACAAGGTTGGGAGCATGGAATTGTCCAAAATGTTTTGGTATCCTGAAGCATTCAATGTTCCTTTCACTGGAACTAAGGGGCCAAGCCCAGCTCCTGAAAAACAACCCCATACCATAATTCCTCCTCCACCAAATTTCACAGTTGGCACAATGCAATCTGAAATGTACCGTTCTCCTGGCAACCTCCAAACCCAGACTCGTCCATCAGATTGCCAGATGGAAAAGCGTGATTCATCACTCCAGAGAACGCGTCTCCACTGCTCTAGAGGCCAGTGACGGCGTGCTTTACACCATTGCATCCGACGCCTTGCATTGCACTTGGTGATGTGTGGCTTGGCTGCAGCTGCTCGGCCATGGAAACCCATTCCATGAAGCTCTCTGCGTACTGTACTTGGGCTAATCTGAAGGTCACATGAAGTTTGTAGCTCTCTAGCAATTGACTGTGCAGACACAACATATGTCAGGCAGTGCACGTTCATGTGCTTTGGACTTGTCAGTCTGGAGGGAGGCTGGCAGGGCGGCAAAGGCTATTTTTTCGCTTCGATACTCTCAAAATTCAACTCGCTCTTGCTGGTTTCACCACTGTTACCAACCGCAGCTCTGAGGCATCCTGCCGGCATCCAGTATTAAAAGGACAGCATTAAAAAAAATTGTTTTTCCGACATGTCTGCAGGAAACAAAGTCTGTGGTTTCTAGTCTCAGCGGGTCGCCCCTGTAAATCCCAGGGTTTACCGGGCTGGTGTTGACCTTTTTCACGCTTTCAAACTGATGGGTCCCTGGATCAATCCGAGACAAAACAAAGGACAGGTTGTTTTTTTTAATCGATGGGGCCAACAAGTTTATCATCCCTCAGAGAGAAGCCTGCTAATTGGTAGAAAATACAGCTTATTATATGAGGTGGGAGAGAGGGCCAAGAGGAGCCTGTTGTGTATGCAGGGCCAGTAGAGTCTCATATGTGCTCACTCCATTTAAATTCAGTGTTTTACATTCTGCTTGGTGAATGGAATCCCACATCACTGATTAATTACCGCAAACATGGGTCTACACTCTAATTGACTGTATCTCTGTGTGTGTGTGTGTGTGTGTGCCTGTGTGAGTGCATTTAGAGAATTTGACAGAATAATGTGCAACTCTGCAGCATCTCTAAGCTAATTAGTGTTGGGATTTCAATTGGAAATGCTGACCGCAGCAGGCAAACACTTGTTTATGAGACCCACTTTCTTACTGTAAACGCTGAGCAATACTATCCACATCCCGACGCAGCCTGTGCAGCTTTGATCCTGACTGTAACGGCGCACCAGCTTCAATGCTGTACCACGGTGCTCTGATACAAGTCAGGAGGACAGAACCTGGTGCCTTTTGTCAGTAGCTCAAGGATGAAACTGGGCTGGAGCCAGTCTGAGATGGATCAAATGTACTATTCTGTTTCAACAGCGCCAGCAGTGTGGCTCTAGGCAAAAATGCCCCAACAGGCTTCTGACCGAATCTGATGTGGACACGAAGTCCTTTGATAATAAAAACCAATCACTTCAGTCATCTCATGGTCCGCACCTTCAGTTGCCAGCTATCTTACTGTTATCAGTGTGACGCCTGAAGCTGTTTCTAGTCTATATACAACATACATTAATTCATGACTTATTTTGGTCAGCAGCTCTTCAAACCATGTTACTGTAAAATAAATGGTGGAAAACCTTGACCCAAATAGCAAAGAATAAGTAATTCCTTGGTTTAGAAAAGTGTGAACGGTCAACTTGTCATTATTGCCACACCGCCACTGAAAAAGTGAATTCTCTGGGCCAGTGTTGTGAGGCCAGTAAATGTTAAAATGTAGCATACCTTCCAGGATTGCATTTCAGATATATATATATTTTCCTTACAAAGAAGATTCCAATTTCCTTGCATCTCAATATCAAATCGAAGTGACACGAAGCGAATGGGAATTATTACACCGTATGAGTCTCCATGTGCTCCCAAAAGGATTATCTGTGACTACCGTTACACATATGACAGCTTCCAGGGATGAGAGAGGAAAGTGTGCATGTCTGTCCACACGCCCACGCATCGTTCAATAAAAAGCTTTTCCATGCATCATGGTTGAAGTCTAGAAATTTCAATCATGGTTGTTTCTATGAAAACATATGGAGATGGAGAAATAATCTTCCCCTACGTTAAAATGATTTAATTTTCCTCAGATTATACATAGTGGTTTTACAAATTCCCTATTAACAAAGGCAATTAATAATCTACATGTGCAGTGAGGGGGTTGATAATCCTGTCTTTGCATGCATGTTTCTGATGATCTGTGTTTCTAATGGAGGCAGAGGCAAACATACACATTACTGACATGCACATACCATGTCTACCATATTACATGATTTTTGTGTGTTATATACATATTTTTTGTTATTAAGACTTATCCCAAGAATGTCTATTCAATGTCTTTACTGACGTTGTAAAGACGTCCAGTGGAGAGCCAGAGTCAAAGTTTTTTTTTTAAACCTCTTTTCAGCGTTCACTATTGATGTCGAATCAACGTCCAGACAGGGTCCAAAATTAAAGGTTTTACAGTGTAGTTTAGATTACTTTTCAACTTCAGCTACAGACGTCCAAAGAACCTCTAGCATTTCAAAGTTTAAGTTTTTATTACGTCCAAATTTAACTCAGCAAAACTCCAGATTTGTCATAACAAACAAATTTTCAGAATAATTTGGAATTCAGAAACTTTCACATTGTAACGAAAAAATGAGCAACTAATGAACATTTTCATATATCAAGTCAACACATAAGGTCATAAGACAGAACTGATGCAAAACTTAATTTTATCTGGAGAGGTTTAATGACTCAAGTATGTACTGTGCTCCTCCAACAGTATTATCAGGCTTGTTGTGTAACAAATGTAACAATACAACTGAGGGATGTTGAATATATGATAAAAACACATGTAGTAATAATTTATTTTGGTCATTATTAAGAGTTTTAACAACTTGCAACAACTAATTTGCATGGAAATACATTAAATATACTGTAAAGTGGCTGTTTTAAAGCATCTTTCAATGATCAGCCGGGCTTCCATTCATCTGGGGAACATGTATTACTGAAGATACGACAGTAAAGTCTCACACTGACTTTAAAACATTTGAGCATATATTCTCACATTTCTGACTGACGCCTGAAGCGAGGGAAGATGGAGCCAAATTCTATTGACATTCATGACGTGTCCTTGACTTTTGAGACGATTCACTCTGTAGACTTTTCAGTCTCCAGAAAAAATTGGCTCCACATTGAAGACCTTATCAGAAAGGACACGGAGACCTTCACCTGCCAATCACTGTGTGTGGATCAGTTCAGTCTCTCAGTCTCCTGCTGACTGATACGAGGAGACAAGTTGCATCTCTGACACTGTGTGTTAACCTAAGCCATATATTGTAAAAGACACAATGTGTTTCAATTTGTATGTGACAAAGAGGGGAAATAAAACAGTCTGAAGGTAGTGAAATGAAAAGGACCGTTTTAAAATGCATTGCAGCAACAGATTATAAGAAAAGATCAGCCTCTTACCATCCCTTTCAGCTTTTGGCAGAGTGTGTCAAATCATTACATCTTTATGTGTTGTGATTATCACACAGTCATAATTGCTCATGATGATATTTACTGATTGCTTTTAACAGAACGGTAAAGAACTCTGAACCTACATTTTGCTGCTCACATTTTCTTTTCTAAGTTTTCAGGGGAGGACATGTTAAAGTGCAACTTTTGGATCTCTCTATAATGTATTTCCCAACATACTGCTAACACAACCCCGGTGAAATGGTAGATAAATAAATTGTAAATTACATTCTTATTGTAAGACCCCACCGTATAATAAAACAGTGCATCTGCACATTCAATTAGTGTTTCAAGAATGGCAATCATCAGACAGGACCGCCTCTTGACGACGTTCTCTGTCCTGATTGGATAAATTTGGAAGGAATATACTTGAAAATGTCTTTTCTCCATCGCTGCATGTGCAGGGGGGAGGAGAGACATGAGCTACTGACCAAACACACTATAACACTGCTTACTGTTGGAATACAGAGCAATTTAATACTTATTTTAAAGTAAAAAAAAAAATATATATCAGTTACGGCAGCTTTAAGTGTAAGAGTTAGCGAGGAAAAAATGTGAGTCCTCATCCAGGAGCAAGATGTCGATGTTGTAAGCAATTATAGCAACTGAATAGGAAGTTAATGTAGCATGAAGCATCAGAGGTGAAAGCAGATTAGGGTTTGATAATAAGCCTTAAAAAATATAATGCAGTGCTGCAATGCTTTTCATGTAAATGAAGAGATTTTCACAGCTCCTCTGGACTGGGCTACACAATCCATTATAGTATTTTGAACAATATTGTAGGGATGACTCACAAAATATTAATTTGATGTGATTTGTGTTAAAGTGAAACTTTCACCAAAATGCAACCTACCTAGGCTTTTTTTTTTTGTGAATGTAACTGAGTCAAACCTTCGTGTAAAAGCATAATGACGACGAAAGAGGCACTTTTAAGATTTATCGTATTTTCGTTTTTGGGTCAAACCCATTTTCAAAATCGCTGATTTTAAAACACTAAGAAGGCTCGACACAACATGAAACTTTGCTCGTAGTATCACCAGGGTCTCTACACATGAACGCGAGCATTGAGAACATTGTTTGTGTGCAAAGAGTTTACTAAAAAGAGAGTTTTTGAACAACTCACGTTAACAGAAGCTTCTTCCGCTCCCGGTCGTCATGGCAGCAGAGAAGTGTCGATCTCAGAATGCAGTGTAAACCTAACCCTAACCTGGAGTTAAGGTGGACTGCTCTTAAAGCTTAGTTCCATATAAATGCACGGATAATCATATAAAAACAAAAATATAAAACAATATTGACCTTGACGTTGAAAAAGGAGCCTCATATAAGAAATATAATATATATATAATATATAAAAATACTCTAACGATGTTCTCAGTGCTTGTGTTCATGTGTAGAGACCCTGGTGATACTACGAGCAAAGTTTCATGTTGTGTCGAGCTTTCTTAGGTGATTTTGATGCTATTGTAAAAGTGCCCCTAGAACTCCCATTGAAAATGAGTTTGACCCGAAAACGAAGATACAGTTAATCTTAAAAGTGCCTCTTTCATCGTAATTATGCTTTTACACGAAGGTTTGACTCATATACATTCACAAAAAAAAAGCCTAGGTTGCATCACTTTACTGTAATGCAACCTTCAATACCTTGAAAAAGGACATGACTCAGGTCATATCACATAGCAATATAATACTGATCTATTGTCCTGCACTTTAGCAGATGGAGTGCTTCATAGGTTTACAGCTGTCAAGTGTTTTTATTACTGATCAATCTGCAAACTTCAGATTCTGACATAAACCAGCTGGGACCATAATTTTTGCTTGAAACGTGAACATCACTGATTACATTATCGTTATTTTAGTCCACAAATCCATTAATCGTTCTAAGTGTTGCAGCTCAAGTGTCATTTGAACTGTAAAAGATGAAAGCCATTGACACTTCTGCAGAAGCGCTTGTAAAAGTCAAGATGTGTTCTCTTTAAATCTGCATGTGTTGACAGCGGGTCAAAGTCGGGGGCCGTTTTCAAAATGTAAAACTAATTTCCCGACACATTTCACAAACAGACGCCCGTCGACCCGAGAGATTCGAAACTGATTAGCGGAAAGCTCTCCTCCTCCTGCACCTCTTCATCTCAGAGAGGGGAGCGTAATCTCATTGATCATACTCCTCATCATGCACTCATTCATTTCTACATCACCATGGCTACCGAGTATGGAGAGGGACAGACTGAAGAAAGTGTGTATTCATGTCTCTCCGTGTGTGTCGGAGGCTTCAGACAATAGAGAACAGCTCTGTTTTCTAATTGAATAGTGATTCAGTCCTCACACTCAGCAAGCTGAAGTGTAAAGCAATTAGCCGATTGATGGTGACCGGCTGGGGAGGTGCCGAGCACAGGGAGGGCAGTGTATATGTGTGTGCGTGTGTGTGTTCTTTCATCCCCGAGGAGCCACATCAATCACCATCAATCATCAAATTGCTCTTTCAGTACACACACACACACACACACACACACACACACACACACACAGTTAGAGCAGAGGGACCCCTGGTGTGTGTTAGTGTGAAATTCCCTTGGCAGCAAATAATTCACAGTAGAGGCATGGAGTCGCTGTGTGAAATCCAAGTTGTGTGTGGTGGATTACTGCTACTCAATTCTCACTGCCCCTTTGAGAGACAAGCAGAGAGCCTGTCAGTCAGCCCGCTGTGTTCAGCTCCACGTAATTGCGAAACACACTCTCTGCCTTGCTATGAAGCGCGCACACACACACACGGAGACACACACACTTTGTTGCAAAAAGCATGAAGAAGAATTTCCCAAGAGTGTAATAGAAATCAAATCAAATGGACGAGGAACAGAACACAAGCAGTGATTGGCGTGGAGAAGCTGATTATTCCAGAATTTACGAACATTACAACTGTCTCCAGATAGAATTAGATCGATGATGACAGACTCAGCTTCCTGACAGTATCACAGAGATGTTTACAAAACCAAAACAGAATAGCTATTATCTATTATATTACATGTATACGACTATATTGAGGATTAATCAGCTGTCATAATTTGAATATTAAGTTACTGAGAAACATTATATGAGTGCTGGTTAAAGCAGGAATCATGTCAACACCAAAATCAAGCAAATTTGGGGTAAAATTGATTAATTCTAAGACAAAATGTGCTGTAAGCACACTAGAACGTGCAACATTTTTATAACAGCCTTCTCAGTTTTGCATTTCCTCCATTGATGGTGCTATTCCATAAAAAAACATACTTACTTTAACTTACTTAAGAATGAAAAAAGACAAGTAAAACTTAACCAGCACTTCCACTTGATGAGTTAATAGGGCCACACGGAATTATTGCACTTGTGCTCTTCTTAAACGTGTGTGTAGACTGGCAATCCCAACAGGAGGTGCAACAGCCCAGAGGCTCCCCCTCTTGAGATGGACTCATGCTGATTATATAATTATCTCTCTTGCGTTTGCTTTTGGTGAAGATGTCAGAATACACACTGAAGGAGGGCGGCCTTGCCTGAATCCACGTGGATGTATGAAACAGTTAGATAGCTAGCTAGCTAGCTAGCTAGATAGATAGATTGCAGCAAATGGGAGTGCTATCCTTGTTTTTCTTTTGTGATTGTTGTCTACATAAAACGATTCAGTAACGAGTAACGATAGATATAAAATATATGTCAAAGCAAGCTGCTTGTACAGATGACCTATGCAGCCATTTTCCTGGTAAAGAAGAACTGGTTAGTTCTGTTGAATTGTCATAAAACTTTACCACATGGGTCACCAACACGGTGCCCGCGGGCTCCAGGTAGACCCCGTGGACCACATGAGTAGCCCTCAGGCCTGTTCTAAAAATTAAAATTGAATATTGATATTATCTGTTTCCCACCTTGTTAAGTCATTGTTGATAATTATAGTGAGAAATCATTAACATGATCAGTGTCTCCACATAGATGAGTATCATTAATCATTAATAATCATATATAACTAAAGGCAAACTCAGCAAATCTGTCATTTCAGAAGAGTGTATCAAACTGGTAGCCCTTCCTATGACTCAGTACCCATGAAGTAGCTCTCAGTTTCAACAAGGTTGCTGACCCCTGCTTTACCATTTCTAAATAGCATGACGCCAGTAGCTAGTACACTAAATACAGATTTCATTCAGCGCAGCTCTTATTTCCCCTCTTCGTCATTTGCTTTTTCTCCGTTTGAGGGATCAATTCACAGCATCGGCTCTTGGTGCAACAATCATATTTTGTGCATTCATCTAGTGTATAATAGTTCTATAACATGGCTCAGGAATTCATTTCAGCCCTCGTCTGGGCCTTGTTCCCTGAAAGATTATTGCAGTTAAGTGCAAACTTGTCAAACTCGATGTGTTGATGATTCAAGGAATCTCATTCATCACTCATTTTGGCATTTTTACTTCAGATGAACACTCATTCATCAGCTGGTGACACCATTATATTTGTCAGCACAGAGCTGCTCTCTGGCGTGCTGTCACTGTGAATTCTGCAGAATGCTTCAGATTCCAGTGTCAACAAAGTTAAAAGAACTGCACCGAGCAGACAAATATTTTTGAGACGTGGATGTTTCAAATCCCAATAGATGGCAACAAAAGAGTAATATACAAGAATTCAAAAATAGACAGGAAGCAAACAAAAATCCAGAAGAATGTCCTTATCAGTTTTTAGCTGGCATGAATGATTGTCTGTATCAAAGTGATGTTAAGATGGCTGAGAGATTCCATCAGCATTTCATCGGTTCATTATGTCAACGATATCTGTCCTGTGTGACTGTGGCCCGTCACTTATTTTATAACCTGAGAGGTGATAGTCCAATAGACCCCTTAGTTTCAACCTAAAAATGTAATTAAGTAGACAAAATAAATACACAAAAATGTCAAGAAAGAACCTACATTCACAGACAGTATCACTCCTGGTCTCTTGCTGTAAGTCGCCTCAGTACTGTATACCAAAATGACCCGTTGGTCTAATCCCCAGTCTGGTGTCCAGCCGTGTTCATTGAGAGGCTCCCGCCTTCATCCCAAGTTGCTGTGTGGGCAGACTGCTGTCAGCTAATAGGGCCACTTAGCTCCAAGGCCACATGCCAATGTCAGCTGGTCAAAGATAGCTACAGCAAAGACTATAGAAAGCAGCAGTTAATGGTTGCGTTAACCTCTTTTCTTTTCTCTTTTCTTCCAAAGTGTAGACTGTACTGTATTTATCCTGTGTGCAAGCTCTACATCGTGTACAAACTCTGAAAAATCGCAGATTCTATAATGCAACCAGCATGCACCTGCTTCACAAAAACAGATTCATTACCCGATATTGCTTTCGGCCTCTCTGCATGTCACATATATAGTATCTACTCCATAGATGCTCATTAAATCCTCTTGTCACTACGGTTGTTTGAAACCTTCTACAAAGAGCAATATCCTGCCTCAATAAAGTGCATGGATGAATGGCTGAATCCTCAAACTCTGGCTTGGATCTTATAATGAAATCTCCTGGGTAGAGTCCCTGCAGTATCTCCTGTGTTTTCTATAATTTACTCAGAAATAAAAGTTTGGTTTGGGTAAAAGCCAGTCACCTTCT
The DNA here is from genome assembly GCF_904848185.1 of Acanthopagrus latus. NCBI lineage: Eukaryota > Metazoa > Chordata > Actinopteri > Spariformes > Sparidae > Acanthopagrus > Acanthopagrus latus. The sequence goes on along the minus strand of NC_051060.1, from coordinate 8,176,563 downwards.
GGAGAAAGTGTGTAACCACTCCAAATGTAACGGTAGGGAGGAAAAGGGATGGCAGAGGCGAAGACAACGACAACAACAGCTACAAGCATAGATGGAAAAGATGGGTGTTGCTTGTCTCAAACAATAAAAAAAGGGCAGCTATCCGAGTGTCCTGCAGAAAAATCCATCAATTATGGATGTATAGTGAGGCTAAAGCACTACCACACAATGACTCTGAGCAGGAAACGGTTGGATTGGTAGCCAAGGGCAAAAATCATTAGGATTTCCCACTCATATTGGTAATACTCATTATTTTGCTTGAAGCCACAGACAGACACAGAGGCGCAAAGGGGCTGAGTGAGAGAGACCACGACAGGGAAGTTGAAAGCCAAAGAACAATGGGGATGGAGATGCAGGGATGTGTGTGCAGTGGAAGTGAAGTGTGAGAGAGAGAGAGAGAAAAAAAAAAAGAGCGGAAGGCAGCAGAAAAGCAGCTTTAATGTGACCATCCATGTATTAGCCAGTTGTCCTCATTAATTTAGGTCAAGCTCTTTAATGATTGTGTGAAAGTGCTTTACTCAAATCCCATGTGTCCCCGGCTGCAAAATGAGGTGGAAAAGAGTTTTGCACGCGTGTAATTATATGAGTGCTGAGGCTTCTTGATCCATGAGTTATCTGAATAACCGCGATTGGGCGTGCACGCACTTACCCATGAATCAATGCGAATCAAGGTTTGGACTGAGGCTTTTTCTTAAAGGGAAACTGCAGCTATGCAACTTGGTTGTTGTAGATTTGGCTTGGTTAGAATAACAAGCAACTAGTTCACTCACTGTTGCCTTCATGCCTTCCCCGAACGGTGATTGACCAATCATAACATAGCATCCGTTACGAGGCACAGGAGCTCCGTTAAGCCTCAGATATGTCGACATGCTGAGGCGGCGTGCACGAGGCTTCGTTAAGAGCACAACACTGTCTCATTAATCGGCCAACAATTAACATGACCTTGCACTTTAAAACTGCATACAGCACGTATTCCATTTTCCAAATGTGCACGTAGGCGAGCAGGAACGGAACTTTAATTCATCAGTTCGCTCTTCATGGCCAGTGTGAGGCCACAAGTCAGTGTTGAGTTCTTTTCATTTACGCCATCTGTATAATGTAATGCACGTTACCTCCCTAGGCACATTCGTAAATACATTTTTCAAGATTCAAGATTCAAGATTCAAGAAGACTTTATTTATCCCGAGGGAAATTGTCTTGCAACAGTAGTAAAACAAAGTGAGAAAGGAATACAAAAGTAATAAATAATGGTAAAGTAATAAATAAACTAGTTACTAAGTACGCAGAATGCAATCCAACCGCGAGCAGCATAAAACTGAAAAGAAAGTACACAATAAGATTGAATAAAGTGACAAGTGGTATAAAGTGAAAAAGATAGTAAATTTAGCAGCAGCATGAAATAGCAGCAATTTACTAAGTCCAGTGCAGGAGATTTACAAGGTCCAGTGCACACTCAATAAGTGATGGAAGTGATAGGGAGTGATATTGATTCTAAATCTGACCAAGTTCTTTTGACACCCAACTTTAACCAAGTATTTTTCTTGTCTCACTCTAACTGCAACCATACATGAAGGTCTAATAAGTTTGTTGCCCTTTCGCTGTATTGTACCGGTTTCGCTGTATTGTATATAGCCTCACTCCACCAACTATCGACACTACAGTTTATTCATTTAATCAGTACTCTACACCAGCCTTTCACTTTATTGTATTTATTAATTCTATTTCATTTGTTTCCAAATACAATAGATTCCATTCTTACATTAAACCTCTGCACTACTTTTGTATCATACATTATCTTGTATCCTTTTCTCATTTTGTTTAACTTTTTTGCAAACAACATTGTTAGATATTGTTATAATAGTTCCATTGCTGACACCTCCTTTCACAGGAGTGTTGTGCACATGACAGATAAAGAACTTAAACTTGAAACCAAAACTTTCCTTGACAAAAAAACCCCCCTCTCTCCGTATCCCCAACTCTACCTGACTCCGTGCACGGTCATTTCAAGCCAACAAATCTGAGACAAGAGGTTTGGACTGCGCCTCGCTGTTAGCATAGTGAGCTGCAGAGGTACACTGCTAGAAAAGGAAAGGCATACAATACTGCCCTTCAAGACAGTATGTTCAAATATTGATGTCAAAGTTCAAAAATATACAGCTTCGGGTTGTCAGGCTCCAAAAACCCTGCCAGGCCGACCCGAATGTGAAAGCTGCACCTGTTTATAGTCTGTTCTCGCCTGCTAAGTATGCAACACAGGGATAAACAGACATGTTTTACTGGGTGTTTGCTGCCACCCTTGAGGTTATTTATGAGCCCACCGTGCGCAGCCTCTGCCTCGCCCTGGCTGCTTTATGCTTTGTTGCTTCTAGCTCAATACCCATTGTAAACAACGGACACAGCAGTGAAATTCTATCTCGCTCAACTGCGAGGTAAGTAAGGAGAGGAGGATTTGGGGAAGAGAACGGGGGAGTAAGAAGGCCGAAGGGAGGCGTCGGTACATGAGGAGAAGATGAAGTGTAAAATTATACATTTTCATTCTTATCCCGCCTGTTAATGTGCGGCAACGACGAGAGGAGGAGGTTGGATTGAACAGCGCAGCTTCGTTTGCCGCTTTGCAATGTGTTTTTCCTCCAACTAAAGTCAATTTGTTGAGAATGTTGTCAAGTTAAAAGCTCTGTTTCATTTACCTCAGTGTTTCGACTGAGTAATGGATGAATAAAATCACAAGAGCAATGAAAATTGGTGATGGCACCGTGTCTCTGTCACATTTCTTCGTAGCATTCTGGACTAAATATGTCAGTGGCAACATTTTATTTCGAAAGCCCTGTTGATGTTGATGAAGACACAAGAAATTCACAAAGCTTTGCTTGCCCTTTTCCTTATCAGCCAGATAAGTTGCACGGCTGTTCGTTGCTGTCTTCTTGTACTTTCTCCTATGTCCTTTATGTTACATCTTCTGTGTACGAGACAGATTTCCGTGCAGGTGCAATAAAATGTATCTTAATCTCAAACTGCAGCGAGTCGGGTTTGTATATAGCAACTCCTCCATCAGAGTGAGTGAATGAGGCGTTATCAGCGGGAGTTCACACGCTGCGACAACGAATGGCTCCCTGAGAAGTGCAGGTACACAGATAGCGCTGAAATATGTGACAGATATGGTTGATAAATCACGAGGCTATCTTGGGTCTCAGCATTCGCGCACTTAAGAGAAAGTGTCAGTGGCCGCTGCAGCTTTATGGCGGGCTTTCAGGAGACAAAATGCCTTTGGCAGCCATATTGGAGGTCATCACGCCTTGGCAACAACATGCAGGTGTATCAGTGATGAAAGCTGAAACAGAAATGACCATCGACATGTTTACAGCTCTTGCTGATGTGCCACTTGCTGCTGTTCATCTGACACACGGGACATGAAAATGGCACTTCGATCTTGTTCTTCTGAAACACTTTTCATCAGCTGGTGTGGACACCTGGGATCTTACACCATGACATTTTAATGGCAGATCCTGGTTGGCAGCTCTCACTGATGAAGGCTACACTGGTGTGGCTCAGTCAACCAGAGCAGTAAAGGCTACATAGCCCTGTAACTAGAGTTCAACCACGACACTCCACTAATAACACGCATATGACACTTGTGGCATACCAAAAATGTTCAAGAAAGTATTCTGTTTTAAACTGGCAACAATTTCTTTAGTTTAACCCATTATTCTGAAGAAAACATATCAAATTAGATTCCCTATAAACCTCACTATTTGTTTGAAAGGTCGAATTATGGCACAAAGGAAAAGGCACTGTTTTCCCTGGTCACTATCCCCAGGGTAACAGTGGAACAACTGGAGTAACTGTGGAAACTCTAGACTGGAAAAGAAAAAAGAACCTGCTGAAGAAGGAGGCAAAGAAGGTGAAGATGGAGGGGGATAGAAAGAGAGCTTCGGTGTGGCCGTTGATATGTGTTCCATTTTACCGTTGGGACTTCAGACAGTTCAGAACCAAGCAGTAATGCCACAGGTAAGGTGGGTAGGTGTCCTGTTTTATCACTCCGATCCAATGTACAAGCTCCAACCAGTTTGATTTTGTGCCAAGCAACATTTCTTACCCCACTGTGTTTCTTAACAAGGCTTTAAATGTGAAACATTTGAAGGAATGTGTTGTGGAAAAGTCTTCAACTTATGATTCACTTACATGACTACTTGAACTATCGCTTCTGTCATCTTTCCTGCAGTTTCACTCTGCTGTAGTATTATTTTAATTCCCACCTTTATTTTAATGCAATACTTTAGAATAAGAAACATTTAATTTAATTGTTATTGTGAGAATAAAAAAAAAAAAATATGATGTGTCACAGTTGACATGATGGACTGTAGTGCTGCTGTCATTCATGGGCTCTCATTATGTTACCTGAGCAGCTGAGTCACATGCGACAGCTACTGGTCCTGTCTGGTATTATTCAACCACAGCAAAGTGCTAGGAGGTGGTAATTTATAAAGTTGTGTTGTTTTGCTTTAAATGAATGTATATTCTTGTTACACAAGTATCAGCACAATGTCATCATATCAGCAAGTGGCAAGTGCTGCATTAAACATCCTTGAGAAATATCAACTGAGACAAATAATCTAGAGAAAAATACAAAATACGGTGTTATTCACACATGCTTTACAAAGTGGAGTATTAAGCCAAAGCAAAATTAGAGTTAGAAAGTTAGATTGTCTTCTTACATCATTTCTGGTGTCACAGTGTTCACAGTTGGTACAAACTCAGTGGACTGGGAATTCATGTGATGAGACAAACACTGCAGTGATCCGGCGATATGTCTCTGCCACCAGCGGTTCACAGCAAGGAAAAGAAATGAGGGAAAAGTCAGAATTTTAGGTTTCTCACCGAAATGTAAGCAGGAACTTTACAGCTCTTCAGTTTCGCAGTGAGACAGAAACACATGCAAAGTAGAATCACGACAACGATGCACAAAAGTACCTTATCTTACCCCTTTTTTCAAACACAACAAAATGTTTCGAACTGCCGTACAAAATCAGTTGAATCTTGTTTAATGATTAATTTCATGCTGCACTTCCTCGGCGTATTTACAAGATTAAAAAACTTTGGTAAAGTTGTCAAGGTTTGTTTTGAACAAATGACGTCAAAACGCCGAGCCACATGAGGTGGTTCAGGCGCCTGGATCGGATCCTTCCTGGGAGTTCACTTTCAGAGGCGTACAAGACAGGACAGACTGGAGGGAGAGCCCGGGGCACACCCAGGATATGTTGGTGATATTAAATCTGATAGTTAGAGAGGAACTGGGGAAGTCCTGAGGGCAGCTGTCAGGTAAGAGAACGTTCATCTGGTCCAGACTGGAAAACAGACGGATGAAAAAAGTTTAAAATTCACTTTCTGAAACATCCAGATTTAGAACCGTTGACTGTTTTGGATGCTTGATAAAACTTTTAAATAACTTTTTTATGTGAGCACCAGTCTGCTCAGACCAGAAAACAGCCGGATGGGTGGATGAAAAAATGCAAAATTTCGATTGTAGTCATGAAACATCCAGACTTAAAAACAGCAGTGACCTCAGCTGTCACCTCTCGCCGAGATGAGGCTCCTCATCACAAATCCTCCTCCTTCCCTTGTAACAGTTTTGCTCATTGAAGTTGAATCCAACTCGGCATTGACACATCTGTGTCGTTTTCATCAATGTTGTTTGTGTTTGCGGCAGATGGCCTGAATGTTTCTGGTCCCCCTGTGAAGTCGCAGATGAATGTGACTTGTTTTTTTTCCGTTTTTCGGTCGCTGTTCTCCCTCCTCACCCCTCGTTCTGTCACAACTTATCTCCTTCAGGTTGCCGATGAGTCTGAGCAGCGGCGCTCCGAGCAATGAGATAATTGTCACCCCTCTTTCTTACACCCACGTACAATGTGCTCATGCTCGCCAGTGTGTGTGTGTGTGTGTGTGTGTGTGATTGCACACACCGGGGATGCACAGGCCTTGTGGCAGTCTCCTACTCGTTGTTTTGTCTGCCATAATTAGCAGACTTCTCTTGAAAAACGGTGCGACTCACGCACACTGACACATAGAACCTCGGGAGCCTCAGTCCCCCCGACACTTGTTACCTTGTAAAGACTTGCTATTTTTCAGGTTTAAATTATTGTTCAAACCTGAAATTCGCTGTGTTTTTCCGTCCGTCCCCCCCCCCCCATCATCATCATCCTCCCCCCTCCGCAGGTCATTAGTTATAGTGGAGTCCCGCAGATGGGAGAACATGAAAGGGTCTCTCATGTCGAGCAATCGACTCACTCCTCTCAGATCTCGGAGCAACACACTGATCAATAAGGAGGTATCGCTTGGCATGAGAAAACATAGCGAGGAAGCCCGCTGTTTGTATGTGTGTCTGTTTAGTGAGACATTTATCTTTGAACACAGCGCCGCTTGCCTCCATCCCCGTAGTGCCTCTTCATTCAATATCCATATATCATTCAATCCAGACGTTTCCCCTTTTTCCACTGCCGCCCCTCCCTGCATGAGGCTCCCAGCACCACGAGGAAGGGCTTGATAACACTGTCAAGAGTGTTAGACTGAAGGTCACGACAAATGATGTTCTGTCACAAAATTAGAAATGGTTACGTTTTTATGGTGAGGAATGCCGGATATTGAATTTCCGTCAAGGAGTTAAAGAGTCTGGAATGGCATTTCGGCACTGACATCTTCAATAAAAAAAAAAAATTAAAAAATCTATTAATGTGAGTTTAAAAAGAGGAAAAATGTAGAAAAAAATGAACCAATGTCAAACACCTCACGAAACACACCCTTCAGCTCTGAACAGTCAACCAAAACGTTCAGGTTGATTGTATGGCTGCCATTGTCAGTCGTTAAATACCATTATCAATTAATCTTGTGATTATTCAGTCAGTCAGTAAGTAATCAACTAATTGTTCGTCCATAAATTACAAAAAAAATTAGTAATGGGAAAACACAACAGTGAATTAAAAAACACAGCAGCAAATAGCGTGTTTGTCTACCTGCTGTAGGGATTTGCAATAATGGGACAATTCGAATCTTCTATGGCTCAATGTAATGTCAGCAAATGTCTATATGTTTATATCCGACCAACTGGCATAAACCTGAAAATATTCAATTCATTATCACGTAAAACAAATATTAGCAGGAAAGCTTTGCAACAGAGAGGCTGAAATCATGAAAATATTGTAATAAGCTTTTTCACTTTAAAAAAATGACTAAAATAAGCAAATAAGTCAAGTAATGTCAGTTACACTGCAGTGTATATCTAAAGACTGCCACCATTAGCTGTTAGTAATACCAGAATGGAAGTAAGGCTGTAACAACTTATTGCACATTTTCCAAGTTTCTTTGTTCACAAGTTGCTTTAACTGTAGGATTCGACAACGTAGACTGTAAGTGTGCATCTGATACTGAAGCAAAATGTTCACATGCAGGTAAGACATATACACTGATCAACAGAAATGAGTAAGATGATTCGATTCCCCAGGCTTCCACAAACGATAAGCAGTCTAATGAAATCAACTTCCAAATTGCATGAATTGCTGATGGAAACATTATTTTTATCTTAATGAGCCGTGATACATAAAGGCCTCCGGGGAAAATACACACACACAAGCAAGATAAAGCTGAGAGTGTTTTGATTGAAGAACTCAGCGAATCATATCAGCTGCATGTTAAAATTCAACGTGAACTGATGCGCGCTGTAATATGACTCTCTGGGTTGTGCGGCATCATCTGCGTGAACCAGAGTTTGTGTGTGAAATGATGGAAGAAGCGACGAGTTGATGTAAGGCGAGTCTGAAGTGTCTAATATGGAAAGCTGTTTTGGCCACTTTGCACTCTTCAGATGAGCGCTTGTGGATTTCCCTCTTGACGGTCACAACAAATGACATGATCGCAACCAAACTGTGGATTCACATTAATTCCGTGTCGTAAAGGTTCAGTATGTAATAATTTTGGTTGAAAACGAGTCTCAATTATCAACAGAATGTGGAAAATAACTGTTCGACGTTATGGCATGTTGAGTTTCGATGTTTAGCATGCTAACCAGCTAGCCCTGGCCAGTCTGGGTTCAAAGCTCTACTGAAGTTACTATGATAACTAGCTAACCCAAGGCGCCACGAGCTCCAAGTCCAGACCGCTAGCTGCACGGCTAACTGAGCTAACGGCAGCTTCAGTTAGCAGTAAGCAGATACTCTTACTGGTGAAACACTGATGAGCTTTATGAAGCTCCATGAGTCATGCAAACAATTTTTTGTCCTCTACAGCAGAAGTAAAACAATATCTACTTCATAAAAAGGCAGATTTTGCTGTTCTGAGCTCCATCTTGAACAGCAAGTGTCAGCAATCCTAAATATCAATAACCTTAACAAGGACAAGCTGAAATAAGTTCTCAGCTTTGCCTCGGGAAATACATTTATTGTTTTTTACTTCAAGTGGGGTTGCATAGCTATTACGAAACTCTGCTTGATGAATTAGCAGTGCACAGCAGCAAACTGGAGAAGAAATTAAAATCAAGGACTGCATGTAAGGAACTACTTTATTTTACAAAAAATACCAAACCCAGTGATGAATCATCCCTGCAGATTAATTTAAAGGATAGTGTTCAACAGGTGGGCGCAAACAAAAAAAAAAACAAGTTAATTTTCCTGGTTTTGTACATCAGCCTCCTCAAGAAATGTAGCCTGAAGATTGAAAACTTTCTCATTTCTCCCCGAAAAGAATATAATGCGACCAGGCAGAATGTTCAAACTGTTTATGAAAGTATACGGTGCAGTTTTTACATTCAAATGTTTTACAGCTGACCAGGGCAACAAGGAAACACTAATGTCATGTTCAAGGGACTCTCCCTGATTTGAACCCTGTCCACTGTGATCACAACAGGTCATTCCTCCCACTGATCTCCTGATCACAGAGTGGTATGTCTGTGCAGGATGGGAGCTGTGGCACCTGGCAACCCAACCTAGAGGCAAAGGTGTGTGTTTGATCCTGACTGAGGTGCGTCACTCGTCCCTGGGATCACTCAAGTGCTGCATTTTATGTAGTCTGCTGCTGAAAATGGATGAAATAGCTCCCAAGACAAAAAAATATGCTAGCAAATTTCACTCCACTTGGTGCGAGACCCTCCCCCTTCTTATAGATGTTGACTTTTTTTTATGTTAATTTCACATTTTTTTCTTTTACTGTGCATACTTGCCAAACAAGTGAAATACTGGGAGGATTTCAAAATCAAAGCGGGGTCCTGTACCCCCACAAAAAAACTGGACTTTAAAAGGCTGTGTTTCCTGCATTCTGGTGACTTTTAAAGAATATAATTAACAAAATAAAATTAAAATGCAAACATAAACTGGCATGAATCTGTGGCATAAAGGAATATATATCACTTTTCATTCATTCATCATTTATTTGCCCCACCCCTGTAGAGTCACGACCACTGCCCTGCGTTCGTCGCTTGCCTGGGATTGGCGCGGTGCGATCCCCGTGGCAGATTTTACAGCCTCTTTCCTTTAAAATCTTTACGTGAGAAATGTGATCTCCTCTCTCCGGGGCGTCTGGCATTTGTTTAAATATTCCTTCTGATCTCCATTTCTCTGTCCATCTCTCAGAGCGGGAGAGGGATGATGCGCAGCAGTACAGCAGACCACATACCGTACAGAGCCAAAAAAACAGGTTATGATAAGTATGAAAAATCGCCAGGAATTGTGAGAAATACAGGAGAACTGCAACCCTGGGGAGAGGGCAATGAAAAACAGGAGTCTCCAGGGGAAATGGGGAGGGTTGGCAAGTGCGTTACTGTGCGCTTTGAATTTCAGAATAATCAAAAGCAATTTCACGTCCACATACTAGTACTTACTCTGCCGCCGAGGACAGGCTATTAGCCAACACCACTGAGAATCTCCCTCCCTCTCACAGCCTGATGTCGCCACGTATGGTGGGCTCATCCATAAAGTTTATATTGTGTCGTCCAACAAAAAAGAAATTTCATCATGGAACATGCACTATATAGTGATACATACAATCCAAACACACAAAGTAAAGAAAACTATTTCCCCTGGTAAGTAAGATGTCTGGCTGCCATTTTATCTGCGCAGCCCTCCCTCCCTGCCCCATTTCCATCTGGCTGATAGATACAAAATGAATAAAAACGAGGAGGTGGAGGAGGAGGCTCACATAAATGGTGACTCTCTTGACTGCAGCAACATGTATCCTGTGTGTGTGTGTGTGTGTTCTTTAATGCATGTGCAATATGTTTTATCCTCTGCGTGGTAGGCTTCTGAGGCTGCGGGCGTCGCTCGGCGGAGAGTATCCGTGTCCAGAGTTATCGACTGACGATCTCGGCTCGGCCAGTGGGAGGGCTTTTGACAGAAAAAATCCCCGCCACCTAAAAACCCGGAGAATCGCAGCAGCTCGAAGGATTAAAGTGACGCTAAGCAAGATTTTTATGTACTAATAAAAACGTATTGCCTGTCTAAATCAGAGACTGGGGCCGCGACAGTGCCCGGTGTCTCATTTTTTTTTTCTCTCACTAGATCTAATTTGCCCCCAAAATTAAATTCTGGTGATGTGTACGGTCACTCCTCTGCCAACAGGAACCGCCGGGTCACAAACATAAATCACAGAGCAAAAGCTGATCTTTCACTTCTCTCTTTCCTTCAGCAGCCCTCTCTCACAGCTCGAGGTTTGGAAATTGAAATTCATGTTTTTTCAGCTTCATCTCGCTGCCAGCATATGAGACTCCCTGGCAGCTCGAACAATAACATCAGATTCATTCCCTGCCTCTCGCTCTCTCAGCAGAGACTTTACAGAGCGGCCGCCTTTACTGAAACTTCCCTTTGTTTCAGCCGCCAAGAATTTCCTTTTCATTCTTTGTTTCTCTTTTTACCGCTATGTCTTTCTCCGCATTACGGTGACGACACAGAAGGCGGTGTTCGGTAATTAGGAGAGATAAGACGCGGGGCCTCGGATGGCGAACGCTCACGAAAACCCTGGGACGAGAATCGCAGACAAAAGCTTCTGCAGTGGTCAGCAGAAAAAAAAAAAAGAATAGAAGAAGGCGTCTTGGATCAAAGACAGGTTTGAGGAAGAGAAATGAGGGAACAGACGGATGGAGGGAATAGAGCGGGGGCACAGATGACAAAAAAGAAGAGTTAGAAGATTTCCTGCATCAAAGAAAGGTTGATGGAGGAGGGAGAGAAGGTACAGGGTACGAATACAGGACAAACAGAGGAAACTCAGCAGAAATGTTCAGGTCTTTTGTCATGAGGCTGTGACGGAGGAGGGTCGTTTTTCAGGGTTTTTTTTGGTTCCTGAAAGCGCGAGATAAAAAGCGGTTTACTGTGTATGCATTGATCTCTGTGTAGTATCACTAAATCCTCTATTTATCATTTAAATCTGTTGGCCTCTCACCAGAATCATCTGTCAACACGCTGCACAAAGCACTCTCTATAAGGTCTGGTGCTCTGTCTGACATTACCCATTAGTTCCTATGGATCTCTTTAAAGACTCTCACCCGCCTCGCCCCGCCTGACTCATTCCTTTTTGTCCACTTTCTCTTTTCACTCGGCTCCTGTCATTACCGCCCTCCCCTCCATTTCTTCCCTCGCCCATTCTCCGCTCCGCTCTCATCATCTCGAGTGACAAAAAGTATCACTTGGCGTCTAACATTTCATACAGCGGCAATCTGAGTCATCTCAAAGGACCCGACTGCGGCTAATGATTCTCAGAAATACAGCTCAGGCCCTCAGGCCAGCTAGTACATGAAAGGGAATCTCGGGGAGAGGAAAGGTAAGGAGCTAACTCGCTTCACAGGGCCTGCTGTGCTAATTATTCATACCACTCTTAACCATTAAGCACGTCTGTCCATTTATTGTATAAGCCCTGACAGGAGCCGCTGAGAATACGCATTCAAGCCACGGCCAGAGCAAATACACCCTGTGTAACCCATCTGAAGACATTAGGAAACACTATGACTTTCCCTTTTGTCCCCACATCACTATGGTGCAACAAATACAAACATTACAAGGAGGCGCCTTCGCCTCATGACAAAGCAGCCTCCACATCTGTCTCCCATTGGAAAAATAACAGGCATAAAAGATGAGGAGCTTGCTGTCGCTGGAAAATGACCGTGATATGAGCAAAGAGGGATTGTGAAGAAGCAAGAGTAAGACAATTCTTTTTGTGCAATTTCTACAGCAGCACTTTCCAAAAAATGTTTTAACCTGTTGGACCTCGTCAAAGCAAACTTCATTACTGCATCTCTGCAAAATTGTTCTAGATCTTGCTGATGACCAGTGTACAGTAATAACTAGTTGTCTGCTGGGCAAATTGCGGACCTAGTTAAACTTCTGCTTTCTCTGCACTGCACATGTGGTTCAAAGTATCTGATCCAGGAAGTCCAGTCTGATACACGGATAAGAGATCTTACCAGATGGTGTTAAGACTATTAGAAGCCTAAACACTGCACAGCAGTTGAAACAGGATCTTGCATTTCTGGAATGTAATCGAATGCTTGTTTATATTGGTTTGGCCATTGCAGTGCCTGACCAGATGACACTGAATTGCACTGCGGTGAAGGGTCAAGATTCTTGGTTCAGTTGTCTTTCTACAACCCTGGGTAAGACATCAAATTGCAAGTTGCAGACCCTTAACGCTACACAATGAAAAAAGAACATATGTATGGTGGCACGCTAAGAACTAGGTTCAACTTTGTTTCCTATCCCTGCACTTGTTTGCTGGTGCTCCTTGCACTGGCAACAGAGTTGTTCAAATTAATGGCAATCATCACTGATCAGCCACAACAATTAAACCACTGATGGTGCTACTGCACTGCTGGTGTTTCAGTTTAATAAGAACTTGTGTTAGCTGGTGGCTACCTACACCGTCCTGTCTGGATTGGTGGCTAGTAGCTGTAACGTTGAGGTGATGACTTTATAACAACAGTAACAAAGAAGCAGCGGGCTGTGAATCATGCTGCTCTTTGTATCAACGGTAATAGTAAACTATGATTAGGAGAGCAAATAAAAGCTGACATTTTGTGCTCCGAGACGGGTTAGGGTTACTCAGCACTGCTTCAAACCTTCTGTTGCCCTGATTGGCTGAAGGTCTTCCTGAGGTCTCCTGAGTTGATTTGATAGCATCTCTTTGAAATCAAAAAGGAGCCAAGAAGTTTCAGACGATTGGCATTTACCAAACTTACAATGGTAGGTTGACAAACTATTGGAGATTTAAGTCTTGCTTGTCTCCATTCTGACTCGTGGTACGGATAGTTTCATGTTCACAAAAGAGAAGTTTGAGTCTCGTATGTTGGTACCGACACATTGCTCAAGGTGGAGGCAGAAGGGAAGCATCTGGCAATATAAAATGCAAGTCAACCTCTTCAACCTTCTGTCCTCTCGCCCGCCCGCCCCCCACACACACATCAGGCGCTGATGCTTTCATGTTCTCATGATCAACCACCATCTGGTTGGAAACTGACGTTGCAAGTGTGTAGCGTGTGCATTCATGAGTGTCCTGTGGCAGCAGTGGAAATTACCTTCCAATTAGATCTAATAGATAAAATTAGAGTCCAAAGCATAAAGTGAGGCTGCGGTTAACTCCTCGGGCATGGATCGCCCGGGGTTTGGAAAATTAATTAGAGACTGCAGAAAGAAGTGTTCACAACAAGACAGGATGGCATTCATTATATGTTCGTTTTGTTGGTCACGACTGACGAAGAGAAAGAAATGAAGTGGAGAACAGCATTCTGTCAGATGCTGACTCATCATCCTTCAAGGATGTGTACGTCAGACACTTTGCAATGCGTGATGAAGATGAAGCTCACACGAGGGTTTTTAGGGTGAAGTGAATCCTTCAGATTTTCTTTAACACAAGTAAAAAGATCTTTCTAGCAGAACTTAATGTGAAGTGGAAATCGAAGGAAGACTCTCACAGTGGTGAGCCGATTGTTCTAAGGCTTCAAAGACACCTCGGCTCTGTGTGGACTACCTTAGGCTGAAACCAATTACTGTGGTCAGTGCCTACAGTTTCTGATATTCAGGGTCGATGAGCTCATGGAGTGGTTACCAACAGCTTCTTTTTCATTAAACACCGGATTTAAGGCAGATATCCCACCAGAGTCTAATGAGGAAATTGCTTTTGTTCATGCTGTATGGTTTGGAACAGTTTGTGGTATCCTTAAGTCACTGAAATGTGGCAAACATTGACAGTGGAGCTTTAACTAAGAGGAAAAAAAACTGGTGTTGGAAACCACTCTTAAAATTGCCAAAATTCTCTTCAAATTGCTATTGATTGTCAAGACCGTTGTAAGACACACCGAGCTGGTGCACTCTGTCACAGGAACTGGGAATGCGGACTGTTTGATACAAGCCAGAAGCTCTTTTTACCACTCGGGACAACATCAGTGGATTTGGAGAATTGTGACACCCCTGATTATTCAGCTGTGAATGACCACGAGGGTGGACATGGAAACATATCCTTGCCATCCAGTATCTGCTGAATAATACTGCATTATTACCGGGTCTATGGGAATTATCAGGATTAATTGAGAAAATCAAAATCGTGACTGCAACAGCATTGATCACACCTACCTAACTCAAATATTAAACTTTGCCGTGTTATTCTCTTGAAAAAACTGTTCCAAATTAAACCGACCTCAGAGAGGCTCTTCTGACAGCTCAGCAGACGAGTCATAAGGTTATTTATTCAGGTGATGCGAAATCCTCAGGCCTCAAAGCTCAATATTACATGATAGTTCCATTTTTTCATTGCACGGTTGTCATACATGTGTTTTCTCTGCTCCGTTTCCTCAAACCTTACATGCAGTCCTCACACACACACACACGCACATCTTTGTATGTCTTTTTGATGTTAACTATTCAGGCAGGGTAATCTAGAACTCACTACCCTGCTCCTCTAACTGCACACCCATCTCCGGCCCTCTCCATTTGAGAGATGATAGGACAAAATGCGAAGGCAGGAGCCAGGAAATTGCACTTGACATCAAGGCAGAACCTCTCGCATTAGACTATGACTTTTCACGAAAAGTGGCCGGTAAGTGGAGAGGTGCTGCAAAGAACATCTTAGATCTCAACATTATAGTAATAGACTCCCTGACACCGGCGCTACACCAATGGGCCCTGCATTATGTATTATTTGGGGCCATCTGCACAGCTTTCAGCTTTGATGCACGGCAAGACGCTTCACATTATACGGCAGCAGCAGGGGGGGTTGTCTGCTGGACACTCACAACCGTGTGAGTGTGTCCGACTGTGTGCATATGTGGTGGAGGATTTCTGGCTGAGAGGACTGATCTAATATTTGTGAACTGCCACATCACGACCCGTTTAGGAAGTTTGTCCACATAATTAACGTGGCTGCAGTTCAGGGTGGGCTATGGCTGCCAGGACAGAAAGTGTCGATAGCAGGCAATACTGATGAAAACATAAAAAATATATCTGCGAGAATTATCTATAAATAGATAGTTTAAAGATGGAGCGAGATGCAGGATATTACCGATGGTGATGGCACTCTTCCCAGAAAGTCTGTTGACTCTGATGTAGTGTAAACTGCTCCCTGTTGCATTTCCTGCATGGTATGAACTGAATAATCATGAATCTTTAAACAGGACTGAGTGGCCCTACCTGCTCGCGAAGAAAAAGATCTGGTCACTTTCGGTTTTCATCACGGGCTTCAGAATTGCCTGGAGGCTCCCGTTTCAGGTTTCTTCAGTCAAAACTCTTAACTGTAGATTTAAGATACCATTCAGCTGACAGAATCATTCTCAAGAGCTAAGATATTTAGGATCTGATGCATTAAGAAAGGAAACCTGAAGGCATGCCATGATAATTTCAAGAAATAAACAAGCAAAACGTTTTTAAGCCTCTCAGCGATTAAAAAATGATTAAAAACAAATCTAATCTTTCCAAACGTTCAGAGGCAGACATTTGTGTTCCAAGCTTGTCTGTTCATGTACACAGTGCAGGTTGTCTTGTTTACACACCAACACAAACAATTTCATGTCTCAAACATGGACAGAACAGAATATTAAATGTTATTTCACAGTTGCTTTGATATAGGATTAGCCCGTGGCACAGCTTTACATGATTGGGGTGCTCAACACATTTTCTACAACAATAATAATAACAATAAATTTGATTTATATAGCGCCCATACCCAAGGACACTTAACAAAGAGGAACAAAAATCTAAATAAAGAATAAATGGTGCCTGTCAGTCAGCGCGGAGGGGAAAGCACCATAGGGAACAGCACCGTCCAAATAAACAAACTTGCGTCTGGAGGCTCCGTGCAGGTGACCCAGAGATCAATCCCACCGATGAAGCCGGGGGTGAAGTGCCAGCAGAGGTCCAGGAGCTGCTGCGCTGAACACCTGAAGACCCCGCCAGCCACAGCGGAGCAGCCACCTTCCAACATCGCCGCGAGCCGGGGGAGACCACAGCATCAGAGGAGAGCGACGAAGGAGCCGGCGGTGAATAACCCCGAGGTTGTGGTGGAGGGACGACCAGCGGAGCAACGATGGACAGCCCACAGAGCACCAAGCAAGTCGGTTTGAAAGTTAGCAGTGCTAAGCTAACAGCTGATCGGCGGGGCTAACAGCTGATCGGTGGAGAAACGTGAGTCCATAGAGCCATTAGTTCAGGTGTGTGGCCTTCAAAGTTGGTAGCATATCCCCAGAGATTACTGGGACAACTTTTTTTTCCAACAGAAAAAAGCAGTTTTGCCACGGATTGAGAAGCGGCGATATTCACGCCGACGTCCTCTCGCATCCGGGTTGCCATGGTAGTGAATCATTTATCTACAGGAATCATCTGTATACAGTCCTCTGCAACATACATATGTCAAGATTTGAAGTCAAACTAAAGTGCCAATTTAGATGTTAGAACAAGAAGAGCCACATAAATGAGTCAGTCTCAGGCTCCAGACTGATTCTTGTCTGTGCAATCATTTATACAGAAAATCACACATGGGCTCACGTCTCTAATGCCAACAGATAAAATCAAACATTGAATATGTTGTTTAAACATCTGATGCAGTCTTCAACCAAAACAAAGTAGCATTAACCTTTCAGGTGAGATTTTCTCTTGTGTCTGAAAAACTCAATTTGAAAGTAATTAAGAAAACATCTGAAGGGCCAGATGTCAAAGTAAAATGAAATACACCTTTTTCTCCTGTGAGGCTCATGACCTCAATAATATTAAGTTAGTCAAAACAAGAGGAAAATAAAGTAAGAACACAATATCTGTGATAGATGAGAATATTGTTACAAGGCTGCACTATTCAGCTCCATAAATATTTCAGAGGCTGTTTGCATATTTTGCCCCTTTTCCTCTCTCAGCTTTCTCGTTCTCCTCGCACTGTATTTACTCTGAGAGAACTGTTTTGACAGTGCGATCTATCATTATCAGTAGGGAGGTCTGCTTTGACTACTGTCCTCTCGCCCCATGGAGAAATAAAGCTGCAGGAGACGCTGCAGTCTAAATGGGAAGTCCAGTCTTATCCAATTATAGCAATAAAAACAGAAAGCCAGACTGTCTCTGTACAAATTACAATGGATGGAGAGCATGGGGAAATATACTGGGGCACATCAGCAGAGACCTGTTTCTCTGTGTGTGTGAGTGTAGCTGCATTGTAAAGCACAGCTGCTGATGCAGACTCCAGCAACCAGTGTCAATGCACATGACCAGCATCGATCTGTAGACTCACTTCTCCTTACCTGAAGTAAAGTGGTTGCTTTCACCAAGTTCAGAGCCCTGTAGAGTTGGGCAATGCTTATTGAAAGATTGGGGTGAAACATCCCAACGGACGGTGCTGTTGGCGGGGTTTACGACGTGTTTCTGAATATGAGGTGGCGTGTCGGTGAGGCAGGAGTTGCTCTTCGTCTTCGTCTCCACACCGTATGTCTGTAAATAAGCTGTTAAGCCCATAGCAAAGTTAGCCGGCTAGCTTCTCACATGAAGCAAGTTAAACACAAATAACACCAGCACGGGTGAAAAAAAGTGTCTTGGGTTGGCCTAACTGGGCGATCGAGTTCAATGTCAAAACTAGAAAGCCGTTCAGAGCCAAACTGCTCAAAACTGCTTAACAACCGCACAGATATGTGACATGCATCAAATTTTCTCACTAGATACCATCCACCATATATACGCCTGTTTTCTTTTGTCAAGATCCATTCATCACTCCCTGAAATAGCAACAAAAATGTCTGGATGTGGATCCATCCCTTGATCCAGAGCCGCACCAAACATCAATGGGGTCTATTCTGGGCCAACACCCATCCTCTATCAGAGTTTCATGGAAATCATTTAGCAGTAACAAACATCCTTTCCTTTTCCCTCCCAGGTGTCACAGGCACCATCCATTCCTGCCCTATGGCAACTATAAGGGGACACACTACTTCTTTGCGCTGTTGGGGGCGTTTTTACGTGATTATGTTCCGATGGTACAGGGCTCAGCAGTCGATCACTGTCAGCCATCAGTGACAGCCCTAATGTGGGTCTCGAGTAATACTCAGTGGTGCATCATTTGTATTTGCCATTACAACAATGGCTCGGAGCATAACATCATCATAATGTACATGTTTGCGACATTTAAAATCATTACAACAACATAGTCATGCCATATTCAACACAGTCCTCTCTTAATAAATCCATGGAGCTAAAGTCAACATTTCCTGCAGATGTTTCACACTAAAAGTTTTCCTGGAAAGACAGAATGTGCTTCCAATACACAAGACACGTGTGAACAGAAGCAAATATGGCACGTCAGACAGATCACAAACTTCTTCCTAATGAGTGGTAAAATATTTTTTAGAGGAAACAGTTTCTGTTAACCTGAATGACGGAGTGCTGAAACGAAGTGCTGAAGAGAAAATCTCCCAAAAACACCACACACTCGCTGATTCTAATTTCTGAAATGCTAAAATTTGTGTTTTGTAACACTGTAAACTGATTTTTTAAACAATAAGGGAATTTTTTCACATCAAAAATGTTTTATTGAGTAATGATTGAGTAATGATTACTAGATTTCTTAGGTGTGAAGCCTCATTTTGAGATGAAAGCCTTTAATTAATTTTTGAAGCCCTTTAATAAAGATTCAGCTGAGTAGGTTAAAATGAACGATTTTTAGATGTTTTATCTGCACACAGAATCCAGAGGCTGACTGCTGGTCAAGCCTGAGAGGTGATTAACAGTGTGTCGTCGCCCAGCCTCCACGGGCACAAATGAAGAAACTAATGAATTCCATTAGGATTTAGCAAATAGCCTCTGTCAAGGAACAGCAACCAAGGAATCTGTGTGAGTGTGTGTTCGTATGTGGGAGTGCCCATGTGCAGGCGTTTAATCACTTGGCAACTTTTAATTAAAGGCTAAGAGATTACTTCAAGGAAACAAAATAAAAATCTGAAACACTTAGACCTATTTATTAGACTTATTTTGGTATCAACGCATGGTTTAATGGCCACTGGGCTTCTGTGGCCCAGGGATACAATGAATTAGTCCGCTGCCGTTCGAGCTCTGCTTTAGATCCAGTCACAGTCCACTGGTGAGAGAACAACAGCCCCCGCAGAACAGGGTCATGTATTTCAATTCAGAGCACTTTGGCCAGTTTAAATTGCCCACTAGTTATTCTCTCTCGCACTACTCCAACCTCTCTTAGGATGGTGTAATACAGAAGGACCAAAAGACTGCAAGGAGTGGACTGTTCGATACGGAGACAGAGCAGGCCTAGAGCCCTGCTTTTAGGTTGTCAGAGGTATGTACCTGCCTCGTTTCTTTAACGCAACATGTGAAATAAGTGTTAATGGATACACCGAGACAAGCCACAAATATACAGAAGAAAATGTATAGCTGACAGACTGCAGCACCCCTGAATGTAAATATCACCAACCTGTGGTCAACCAGCCTCGGACGACTCAATCACCAGAATAAATGTTGGAAATTTCTTGAAATGTATTTTCATTCAATTCAATTTACAAGTGTTCTAGCAGTCTTTTGTTGCTGGAAATTGTCCCGAGGTCTCTTTGATAATATCCAGTGGTGAATTATAGACACTGTGGTCCCCTTGTAAAAACAAAAAACAAACTGGTGGTTTCACATATACAAATGTCAAAACATTCTTGAACCAGGGTCTATATTAGTACAAGGCCTCACTTGTTTTTGATGCAAATAACTTATTTTTCAAACTTGTATTAGCTTTTCATATTTAAAACCTGGCTGTTTTTCTTCTTCTTACAGGACAGGAGATTGGTTTTAGATTGTTGGTTGGACAAAACAAGCTATCTGAAGATGTCAAATGAGGATTTTGGTATTTTCAATGAGCATTTTTCACAATTTCAAGGAACACGTAATGCTTTTTTTTTGTTTTTGTTCCTCCCCTTCAGTGTGTTATATGTGTAAAAGATATTAAATATTTAAAAGGTCAAAGTCCACATCAACAGAAGCTCCTGTCTCCAACAGAAAACACTGCTCCTGAAAAGGCTGCGTGATAAGTCCCACCTTTAATTCTTTGACTTGCTGACATCACACTACATTACCATGTCACACATTTGCATTTTCCATGCCTAGTTGCTAGTTGGTGCACAGCAGACTGTGTATTCAGGAGGTGGGCCTTAAAGAGGGTTTTTTTTTAAAGCAAATATTCTAACATCATTTTGGAGCAATTTTGACAGCCGTATGGTGGGATTTCCTCTTTTCTGCAGTCTGCTGCAAACTGTTTGCCTTGAATCTCAAGGAAAAACTGACTTTTCCTTCACAGCCAACACAATGACCTTGGTTCCTCTTTATTATTTCCTCTACAACAGACAAAACTCTCCATCTGGTAAGGGAGCTGCTCATAAATTATTGAGCACATTTTGGGCCGTGATGCAAATGGAGCTGTGGGTCTTCATGATTACTTTCACTGATGCTGAAAAATCCGAGGCTCTTCCCTTTAATATATGTTTCATGTTTGTTGAAACCCTGAGGGAATCTGTAATGGACTCTATTAATACTTTCACAATGACAGGATCCAGTTGCTTGTTTCTGTTTGACTGCTGCTCTCAGCTGTTTCTCTTAGTTTCATCATGGTTAGAACTTCTCCTTTATGCACCCTGGCTCCCAAGATAAATGGAGGAAAAAATAAAGGGGCTGAATAATCCAGGATTGGATGGCAGTGGATTGCATTCTGAATATGCAAGGCTTGGTGACAGAGCAGGTAACTACAATTTCTGTGCTTAAGTGGACACATTTCATTGGTATATGCTTCACTCGAGTAATTAATATTCATAACATCTACTCGTTATATACAGTATTCTTAAATCTTTCAATGTAATCCCAGGATGAAACAATTTTTCTATTTTTCAGTATAGCTTTTAAAATGGCAGAATGTCCAACCCAATCACTTGAATTGATGTTAGCTAGGTACGTGATCTGCAGAACCACACACAGAAAGTTAAAAGTGACCGTTTCTATTCCTCCCTTGTCACAACACTGTGCTTATGCTCTTGTTAGGTTAAAGGACAAAACCAACTTGGTCAGGGTTTGGAAAACATCATGGTTTGTCTTAAAAAAACTGTTTTGGGCGACAGATGGAGGCTGGATGACTTCCTGTGAAGAATAGTCTACAGTAAAAACACCTGGTTTTGTCACCACAAAAAACAGCTCATAAAAGTCTCCAGGTGTCCTTAAATATATCCATTGGTGTGACTGAAACTGCAGTCAGCCATTTTGGCTTTTAACGCCACCACAGTCCCCTCCACCTCCTGATGTTAAAGGTGGCCAATAGGCATGCATTCCACGTTTGGTACAAATGTCTACCTTTGGATGTTGGTGTGCAGAGATTTCGACTGCCAACATTAAATCCTGGCGACGGGGCTGGAATATTCCTTTAAGCGGGCTGAGGCGTGCTCAAGAATGATCAGAGACGAACAGTGGCACAGCACGTCGTCCGACCACCTGAAAGGTAACATAACCAGCAATGACGCCCATGGCAGCTGATATACCCCACACTGTGTATGACATGAATAAATGAAACTGACTTAAATACTGTGAGAAAAAAGGAAATGTCAGGGGAGTGTCTCCAGAAAGTATCAGTGTGACGAGATAACCACTGCCAGTGACAACCACCCATCAATCTGACATCTCCACAGAGGACGTGTGTGTGCTTCAGTGTGGTTTTATTCAGTGCTTTTTTTTTTTTTTTTTTTTTTTTCGTTTTCAGCCTCACCTAAATTCACCAGGAGTGTTTTTATATTATCTGTTGACTTTAAAGTAAAAAAAAAAAAAACACTGTAGTGCTGTTCTTTCCCTTCCCTGTAGGGCCCCTCGAGGAAGAATTTCATATCTTATAATGGAGTTACCGTGCTGAAGAGAGGAGAATTTGTTTTCATTTTATTCATTAAGTGCAGTTTCTTTCTCGCCAGCTGTCCCCCCCGCCTTTTTTCTGTCCTGTCTCACTCCTCGATGTGCACATGCTGCAATTGGACGTCCCTTCCTTCCTCTGACAGGGTTTTTATTTAGGCATTCCTGTGACAGCCCCGATTCAACCTCCCACACAGTGAAGTGGGTACAAAACACTTTTAAGTTCCAAATGGTACAACCTTCTGAGCAAAGCTAAAGCAAACCAAAGGATATCTGAAGATTGGAGCAAAATAAAAAATCTGAATATCTGGAGTGAGATGTACAGGACTACTGGAATCTGCCCAACTCTTAGTTT
Organism: Acanthopagrus latus; assembly: GCF_904848185.1. Lineage (NCBI taxonomy): Eukaryota > Metazoa > Chordata > Actinopteri > Spariformes > Sparidae > Acanthopagrus > Acanthopagrus latus. The sequence goes on along the minus strand of NC_051060.1, from coordinate 8,153,815 downwards.
TCATTTAAGGTTTTTATACAAAACAGAAGATCCTTTAAGTCCGAGGGAATATCTAATATTTGTCACATCTCAGGCGCTCTCTGGCCCCTGAGAACACTTCAGTAAAATGCAGCTGTTAACATTCATTTATGCAGATTGGGACTTGACTCTATCGCAGGTACTGTGGCACAAAATCAGTCACAACTATCCTTCAGCCCAGGCAATGTATTCAAAAAACATGACATCATACACGGATATCTCCATTTCTAACTTCTTACATGCAGGCCATGCATTAAAACAAAGATCAGATGCGCACACACACACACACACACACACTCGAGAGCCCCTTCCTCCCCTCTGCTGAAGACACGGTAAACAACCACTCCGCTGCCACCAGAGCCCGGCAATTTATGCATGAGGACGGATGCAGAGAGGAGAAAGTCGCATCTTTTTTCCTCCGATGTACACATACACACACATGCATACTCAAACACACTCAGATGCCACGTGTCGCTCTCAAACTGCAGCATGTGGCCGTTGGTGAAACCATCACGAGGTGAATTACAATGTGGTGATTGAGACACGGAACAGAAAATGAAATTTAAAATGGAAAGAGAGAGCACACAGCCATGCATAGATGGATACATCCCCCCCAACACACACACACACACACACACACACACACACACACACACCAGATGGGTTGACCCCCATTTTCAAATCAGTTTCCAGTACAGATGGTAACAGTGTGCAGTGTGTACAGATACAGGTAAAGATCAGCGGGAGGACACACCTGCACAATCCAGTTAAATCAGATACAGTATCCAGATGCTACTGCCTTAGCCATGATCACCAAATATAACCAACTAACCACCATAGATTTTAATAGAATTTATATAAACCACTCAGCTTTGCTTCAAATCTTGCCTGGATTGCCTTGTATCGCAGTGAACAATTCCCCTTTAGCTTAAAAAGCATTTTCAGTGGTAAATTAGGACATTTTCTATCATGATTTATTGATCCACTGCGATTTTATATTTATAATTAATTTATAAGTGAATTAAACAGACACCATCTTTGCATTTATTCTTTTGTAAAAATCTATGCTAACCACGCTAGGAATGCATACCATGCTAGCTAACTGTGCTGGCATTCATTGGAAGCAGCTTTTTTATGGTGGCCAAAGGAATACTCCAACAAAAACATGTTAAGTAAAAGCCTAATTTAACAGCAATATTATTGTACACAGAACATCAAATTAAAGAGAGAGGAGTGGATTATGTAACAAAAGTAATACGCTAATTAGACTTTTTTTTTTTCTCACAGTGGAGCAGCGTATACATTGAAATCTGTTTTAGCTAGCAGCGGCTGCTGAAAGAGTTAGCTTAAACTTTTCAGAGTCAAGCGCTAACCCAAACCGCTGGTTACTGGACTACCGTTTTGAAGACTTGAGTTTGGGGTGTCGGCATCCTGGTTTTGTGGAGCTAGAAGCTACCATATACCAATAATTGGATGGTGCTGGGAAGTACTTTGAGGGAGACGACCTCACAATCACAAGGTAGATACGTCCTAAAGCATACTCCACCTGCTGTATATTATAATCTAAATACCATAATTTACTTCTTACTGTACTGAAAAAGACTTGGAAATAGTAATTGACACCATTAACTCATTACAAAACTGTTTACCGGGGTAATAAATGAAGTAAGAAGTAGGGTCATTTTCTCACAAGCATGCAATCAACCTCTTTTTGAAACCACCGAGTCGCCCCCTGTTGGCCATTAGAAAGAATGCAGCTGTGAGGCACTCTTGCACTGACTTCCCTTTTCAGACCAGAATGCTCAGTGAGAGATTAAATTAAATTGTCTGGGAGTATATGACCAAATATTAAGTCTTTTGAAACATCAGCTATCTGCACCTTGACACCACCAAGTCAGCAAAGACAACAATACAATACAGTACACAGAACGAGCTCACTCACTGACACACAGCCTTCATCCATGACCATCACCACGAATTCACAACCATGTATGTGTCTCAGTGAGAGGAGCTGAAGTTAACTGCTCCTGTTCGATGGGTATTGAATGTAGCTGGGCCCCGGTTGTGTTGACTCGGCTGGGAGTTGATTGGTTTTACAACAAGAGTAATTAAAGTGACTGACAGTCAACTGGGGCAGAGGACACACCAAGCCAGGCTGTTGGGATAATTATTGAATTCTGTTAAAAGCTTACTATGCTGTCCGCCGGGGAGGTTAATAGGAATTTATCAGCCGAGGTGACAAAGACTGTCAGCAACTCTGCTCTCTCCATACCCAGCTTCCTCCAGAGAGAACGCTCAGCTCATCCTCCATTACTAAATGTAGTCATCAACACAGATGACATGACAGTGATTTGGCGTGCTCTCTGCTCTTGACAGCAGAGGCCATGCATCGGTTGAAATGTAAATGGCGGTGACAGCGGAGCTGACACATTTTGTATTTCATGGGCACTTCAAGGCAGCTTCATTGTTTCATTTATATCTGCTGTTAATAATCAATTATACCGAGCCATGCTGCGACACAGCCTGCTGTATTTCCCCTTTGCCGTTATCAAAGTTCAACTTTGTTCTCTTTTCTCTCGGTTTCGAACAGACCTCGTTTAATTTGGGACGCAGTAGCACAAATCCTTCAAGCCATAACTCTCTCAGTGTGAATTTTTTCCTTTCATTTGACCAATTCTAGCGAGCTCAATGGGGGCCTGTGATTGTTTGCTGTGGCAGAGAGCAGGATAATATGGAACAAGTAGAAAAGTCACAAAGTCAGCAAAAAATTGTGCAACAAAAAAGTTTTCTAACATTTACTCAAATTAGCCTTCAGAAGCTACTGGGCTATTGCTTATGCACTAACACACCTGCACCTCATCCGCTTGTCAGATTAGTTTGTATTCAAGCCACTATTGTTCCCTCACTAGTTGTTGGTTCATCTGTTCAGTTTTTGTTCCCTGACATTTTACTGTTTGCACTTTGCATTCTGGATATTTGGATTCTGGATTCAGCTCACTCAATCTTTTTGTTTTCAACCTGCCTGCTTCTGTGCGTCAGTCAGACATGTACTCTTGTCAGGTTACTGTCACTTTAGCTCGTCTAAGCCTCTTCCGTCAACATCCTCTTTGGTCACTTCACCACTGGCATTATGTCGGTAGAGGCTGCTAAGTCCAGTTCCTTCGCCTGCTCGCCAAACCAAAATCACTGCCATGTGCTACTGTAAAGCATCATGCATGGAGTTTTGAACTGCTCTCTGATGCTCAGATAAAAGCGAAGCAACAAACAGAATGATAGAAACGCTGTTATTTTCATGGTAAATACTGTCATCTTAAAGTCATTTAGAAGTAAACTGGTCATTTCTGACATTTTCACCATTAGTTTATTGCTTTGGTGGTTATTCGCACTGTGTATCTCGAGTAATTTTGTGTTTGATCCTATACGAATTCGACTCGCAGAGAAATTAAGGAAGACCTGTAAGTGATACAAGAGGATCGATCGTCTTCCCGTAAAAGAACTGCAAATCTTCGCCGCAATTAAAGCAGCTCTGTATCAAATCAATTACTGAGTCACCTGAGAGCCAGCATTTCCCCCCACTCGCACTCAAACACGCTCCCGCAGAGGCAGCACAGCCACATCAAAAAGCCTCCGTGACCCTGCGAGATGTACTGAGCCAACATCGCAAACCACACACACACACACACACACACACACACACACACACAACATCGAGACACAACAAGATGTCTTTGTTCCAGCAGATTCATGTCAGCCGCAGTTTCCTCAGTTGGCCCTAACAACTGTACTGAGATGGTGAATTCGGTCTCATAAATAGTTCCATGTAAATTACCCTCGGGTGCTGATATTGACTTGCTAAAATGAGCTGGGGTCTGCCATGTTGCAATAAACCAGTCTGGTTTTTTTTTTGTTGTTTTTTTTCTTACCCTCGTACACAAACACATGCGTGCATACACACAAGCACACACACGCAGGCCTAACCAAATGTAATTTACCAGCTGCTTTCTAATGGGGCTTCATCTTTCAATATAAATGTTAATAATCTATGATTACTCTCTGCGCTGCAACGCAGGGAGCTGAGCTTTTCTTTCATGTATTTATGGAAGTTTTTTTTTTCTCTCTCTCTCGCTCTCTATCTCTCCGTCTCCCTTTCAATTCATTGCTCACTTTTGGGAGAATGTTTTTGAATACAGACATCAAGAGAAAAAAATTGTTCATCTTTGTTTTTACCAGCATGGAGGGATATGACTCCATCTGCAGCTCTGTGCATCATTAACTCCATCTTTTTAATTTATCTTTTTTTCCCCTCATAGTTATTAATCCTTGCAGACCGGGAGTAAACCCATGAATAATGTGCTAGTAAAATGATCAGTGACGCAGAGCTGTCAGCACTCTACACAAAAAGATCTTTTCTTCACTTTAACAGGCTCGAGAATTGAGCCCAAGTCAGCTTTGGGGCTGCTACTGAAAGGAAATATTTATTACACATTATTCATTACGTTATTCATATTTAAATGATATATCAAAATCCTTTCTGACAGCATGCGACCAGCCTGTAGCGCAGGGCAATACTGGGCTAGAAACAGCTGAAAGAAAAAAGGGAACAACAGAAAGAAAAGAGAAGTTTTTTTTGTTGTTTTCTGAGGCTGTGGATGGTCACAATGTCCTCCTCCAAACCGTGTTGTGGAATGAGATGTAACTGTTTGGAGGCCCTGCAGCTCAGTGTGGTCTCATCAGCTCCCAGTCGACTAAAAGAAAAGGGACTCCCAGCAAGGGCAGGTGCTCAAACATCGATGGATTTCCTTCGAGGACAGACCAAGATGTGTCATGTCTCAGTCCTGGTGATTTTGGTTCAGTCTGTTTGTTGCTGTCAGTTCATGCATCTTGATATCGTCTATTTGCAGCCTTGGAGACTGCAATCTCATTGTCCTTGTACAGCCATACAAGGACTTTGTCTCAAATCAGATCTCATTCCTGAGTCCCCAATTGTCTAAACAATGATTAGGCAAATACAACTTACAACTTCTACAACAAACATTCAGCACCAACTTTTGTGTCACTTTACGACAAATGGAGTAACTCAACTAGCTGTCCAAGACAAATGGTAAAATACATTGTTTCCCGCAGTGGGTCAGAACAAGACATATAACCTTTTTTAGAATTCTATGTTCACGTTGACAAAACACTATTCAAAAAACATCTTGTTTGGGGTCAAAAAAGATCATTGTTTGGGTTAAAATGACTGCTTGTTTGGACTTAAGAGCAATCATGCTGTAGTAAGATTCCACTGGATGCATGTCGGTTGTGTTCGGGCACCTGTACAGTTTTGCTCTGCACCGGCTGCATTTTGAGTCGGCCATGGCGCAGCACTGCAGTTCAGTGCATGACTTCTTGTCTGTTCTGTGCTGAATTTATCTGAATTGCTGCGCCCTGTGTATCTGCTCCAGCAGGTTTCGAACCTGGGAGCTGGGATGGAGCAAATACGCAACGCAACGGAGCCAGTGGAAGTTAACACTGACTAGCGTGAAACCTATCCACTCTGCTCTATGAGATTACCTGTGTTTCCTCCTTTGCTCCTGATGCACAGAGTCTCTTCAGCCCCTACAGATGTTTGTCACTTGGCCACAAAAAGCTTGACCCTAAAAGTACTTTTAGGCACTTGGTAGCCATCTTAGCCATGCCCCCAGGAAGCTATTACTGGCTGACAATATAATCTAATGAGCCATAACTTTACTTTCGATGGTCACCAGGAGAAAACTGCTTGAGAAGGTCAGCATCTTCGCTAATGTCAACATGTCATTAAATGGCTGAATAATAAACAGTAATGGACTGGTCAGGTCTGGTCTGGTCTGGTGCTGGACTGGACAGATGGATAGATGGAGTACTTTATTATAAGGTGAAATGGGACAGTGGGTTTGGAGAAAACATGATTGTATTGCAAACGTAGGCATTAAAAACCTTTTTTTTGGAACATGAGAAACTACATTCTCAGATGTCGTACTGGTACCAGTGTGAAAAAGTTGTAATGGCACCCAGTCCTACTCCCAAACATAATTTATATCCATGGTATAAAATTCATACAGTGTCACTACCGGTACTCTAATTAACTCACTCCACCTTTTTGTTAAAAATGACAAAATGTTCCTTTAAATCCTAAAGACACACATTCTGCTCTTGCCATAAAGTGAATACGGAAGCCATCTCCATCCCATTTATTTTCCATTTGTCAGTGTCTGAGGGAGGTTATAATAGCTTGGTTAAGAGCCACATTAGCAGGATGTGGCGCGACAAAGCTATGGATTAATACTCTCTGATCCTTCTCTGTCAAGCCCATTAAAATGTATGCAGTTTGGCATTATCTTTGGTGCCATGCTTGCCCGTCTTCTCCACATGGTGGGAACTGAGTTAAAAATGATTCTGAATGTATCAGCGTCTCATTTGCTGAGTGTAATGACTCGCGGGGTCTTCTGTTTTTTTCCACCTCTCTCTTTCCTCCTCTTCCTCTCTACTCTCTGTAAGAATAAAGATAAGGAATGCCTATCATTCCTCCCACCTGTCAATCATAATTCGCTGCTGAAATTACATTCTCGTGCACCGCCTCGGCTCTGTGGAGGGGAGAGCGGGGCTGCCCTCGTGTCTACCTGCAGATATTCAGCATCTTATTTCCTTTTCCAACAGGGAGCAGACGGTCCAGACTTCACCTGTATTTTCTCTTTATAAAAATGTATGTCAAGAACTTTGTGCTCGAATGAGGCAATATCGACTCCGGCGTCTGCTGGCTCACTGCCTATAGATTTTCATGTCACCAAAAATATGAAAAACTTGCTCAGACATCTGAAGTCCTGCAGATGCATGAAGTTGGTTTTGTGATGTTTGGTGGTGTTGGATTTTTATCACAAATGGGATTTAGCAGATTCAGGGTGAAATCAGCTCTGGTGCTGTAATTATAAAGTTGATTAAAGCTACATCTATCATTCATGCTGGTCATTTTTCGGAAGCCTTTAAAATGAGCTTAACGAGACATGTTTATCAGAATCCACTGACCGTCTTCATTCATCATTTTTCATATCTGTGTGATGCTTTGACCTAAAACATTTCAAACATTTGCCTTTGGGCTAACAACCAGATTGACTGTGAAAAGTTAAATAAGATCCAAATGTATGCAATGTATGTAATGTATGTAAGTGGCAACCTCTAGTGGCCAAAGTAGTTATTATGCAAAATATATTATTAGCAAAAGACGAAGTCAGAGGAAATGCTGCGCCAACTGCTCTGAAGTCACATAAATTACATAAGTATGTTCATAACATCAGTAACTGTGATTTTCAGTCAAACAACAATGTCTTCCTAAACCGCAAACGGCAACCGTAGGACTTGTGACATATGTTGATTTCAGAGTCATGGGCAAATGACCAATTCAAGTTTAGGTTTTCCATGTGGCTCCAAATGTAATTTTACTGAGCAAACTTTCAACTTTTTCTAAATAGCCATGCAAGGAGGCAGGGCAAGACGTAATACCTATGTAAGACCACATCTCCAGTTTTGACACCAGAAAGGTGAGGGGAAGGTGGATTCATTTTGTTAGTCAATCAAATAAGCACTTTATTTAAATCATGTGGAGGACTTTTATGTTAAAATCTTGTTTTCTCAAGCTGGACAAATCCAAGCCCTGAAAGCAAATTAGACTAGATATTCCCAATGTAAATCATTGACAAGGTTGTGGATCATCAAATAAAACAGAATGATCAAATATGAGCTCATCTCAGAAACATCCCAGTCCAAAAATAGCAAGCTTCAAAAACCTGCACTTGGCTAATCACAGTTTGAACTGTAGTCAATGCAGCATCCACTCGTTATCTTAATCTTCACATTTTTCATGTCACCCTGGTGTAAAAGGCCATGTAGCAGAGGCAGAGTGGACGGAGCTGTGATCACAGTACTGAAAATAACGTAGCTGGCTGAGCAGTGGAGAGGGAATCCGCTGATGAAGTGCTGGCAGGCGTGTCGTTCCTACTCACTTTGACGCATCTTCTCTCCTAGAAGATTTCATGTCTTCAGAACAACCTCTGTGCTCCACACACATCTCATCTTACAGTAATTTAACGTAGAAAAAGTGAATTCGATACTGCCAGTTTCAGACATTAAATCAACTGCTTTGTGGCTTCATACTCCACTACTAAAGACGGTTTCCTTAGTCACACAGCCCTATACTCTATCCTGTGCAACAAAGCAAGCAAATCTCCACCATCCTCACGCATAAAATATAATCAGCTTGCAGATAATTTCCTGTTTCTCACAGCAAACAGCGCAGACAGATGGTTTAACAGCTGGCCCTTTTAACCATAAACACCTACAACAGTGGTTATACATATGAATCCATTCATTCAGGCTTTATGCTGTGCTTGTTGTAAAGCTTCAAATTTTGAGTAATTGTAAAAGCTTTATGTATACCTGATGGTGGTGAGACCAATTCTGTTTTGTTTTAGCTGGAGTCTTATCACTTCATTTATAATAAACAAAGTTTACCCTGTCTATGCTTTGTTGGCATGACTTTCATATCCTGGTGTAAGTTTATGGCACAGCTGCATGTGGATGTAAGAAACAGATTTGGAATTTTGAGACAGTGATGGTTCACCAGCAGTTGTACGATCAGGACTAATTTGACTTTAACAGATGCAGTGGGTATTGTGATAAATCACAAGCGACCCAGCCCTCTTATCAGACACGGCAGTTGATGCTACTCTGCTAAGCTAGATTGGTTAGCATTTAGCAGTACTACTTTTCATGAAGATGGATTTTTTTCAATTAAAGAGGAAACAACTTTTAAATTCCCCCAGTGGTGTTACGTCACTGACACAAACACAGCATCAGCAACATGGCTACCGCTAGCAGTCTGACCACTCTCAAAAGAATAAAAAACAGTCAGTCACTTGTATTATTAATAAGAAGGCTGGTTTTATTACTTACTGATCTAGTAGAAATAAATGCCAGATTTGTCTGAAGTCTCAGTGGTAAGGGCAAACACGCATAGACGAGGGAACAGACTTGGACACTATTCTGGCATTCTACAACGAGTGAATGCCCTTCTGTTCACTCTTGTTTTACCTCTGTTTCTATCGCTCTCCCTCGTCACCTTCTTTCACCTCCTCTTTCCTCAGCATTTTTCTTTTGCCGTATTGAGTTTCCACAAATTGTTCCACTGTTACCTGGGGATTGAGAAGAATGCCTCTTCCTGTTTTGGCTGTGCAATAGCACAAGTGTTTCCTTTGTGCCTGAATTTGTCCTTCAATTGTACAGAAAAAATCATACCCAGCGAGGGCAAATAACATGCTGAAAGCAAGGTTTACACAGAACCAGTCTATGTAAGGTATACGGTAATGTATTTCTAATTATACAAGACAGGGCTGCATAACAAAATGGAAGTTCATGAACCCCTTTGTTGTACATAAATTACAGAACATACATCCAATTATTATATACAAATACACATAAACACATAGTGCATTTTTTGAATTTGTGTCAGTGTAAATTTAACCAGCAGCAACAAGATGGTAATAAAATATGAAACATGGCCCACCCATCGAGTGCAACTCCATTTTGTCCATTTCCTTCTCCTGCAGCTAGACACTGGCAGAAGTTGCTTTAAACAAACAGGAATGTCGTGACTTTTTTTCAAAATCTCTTCCTCCCTAGAGCAGTCCAACTTATCAGGTTGGATGGTTGAAAGTCGTACAGGCCGTGATGGTCGCAAAATCCACTGCTCTTGATTCAAAATGCCCATGTATTTCTCCAACGCTGATGACATTATTTCTGCTATAGGCGGTACATGTTTCAGCAAGAAAGCTGGAAAAAAAAAATGACAAAAAAACCAAAACAAAACAAAATGAAGCATAATTTGAAAGAGCCGCTGCCAATGCCCTGGCTGATGTTGTCATTTTTCAACAGCTATTACACTGTAGAAAAAAAGAAAAAAAACAAAACAATCTTCGACATTCACAAGCCCCAATAAGGCCCAATTATGATGGACATACCCACCACAGGGTGGTCAAGTGGAAACTCTTTCTCATTAAGCGTGCCTTACGCACACATACACACATCATTAATAGATGATAATCATAATTAGAACACAAGATGGTATAGAATACATGATGTACAAAAGCTTCAGAGGTTGAGAATTCTCTCTGGTGACTGCATAATTAATATCTGTCCTATAATAAGATCCAATTTAATCAAGATGAATTATAGTGTCATGTTTTGCCATGAGATTATATTCTAACTACATTTGCATATTAACCAAAAATTGCATATTAAAATATCTTCAGGCTACAGAAAACATTTAGGCTGGAGAGCTAAACACTCCTGTAGCCTGGAGCATTCATACACAGGTTGCCTGGGTAATCTTGGAAGGATTACTGCCATCACTGAAGGGTGGAATATAAATTGTTGTAATAATCAGCTGTCCAAACTCTATTTAGAGATAATAAGAGAATGCAATAGAGGATGTAATAGGCTTACCTCTAACATCACAACTTTGTCCTTGATGTTAACTGAACAGCAGCGCTCATTAGGCGTAAGCAAATCCCTCTTCTCATTATTTCTCCAATGATGGCAATATCACAATCTGTACAAATAACACAGTGATAATAAAGCCTTGGCACATCCTAAAGAGAATCATCACATCATTATAAAGTAAGTCCCCAATGAAGTTAGTGACACTTGAGCAGCGTCTACAAATGGGTCCATAAGTCCTCCAGACAAAGTAAGGTGCTCTAATCAAAATAAAACCAGCCTCCTGCAGCTCCAGAGAATATCTACAAAGACACTGTCTGGACTCTGAATTAAAGAAGACATATTTAGCACATTTTTGCACACAAACTGGATTCAAAGTTCTCGCCGTTCAGTACAAAACTTCACTTGATCTTGGCCACAAATGGAAAAGGGTGTGTATGAGGTAACTGTGCCGAACAGTCTTGGAAACCGACATGACAGATTTCTTTAAACATAGCCTGTCAGTGTTTCAACCTTGAAACCCTTTGAATGGCAAAGAACTGACGTGGAGCAGGTTTGACTAAGGCCTGAGAAGTCAGGAGAAACAGCCTCCCCCCCAAAAAACTGAAATGATCAAAAGGGCTCTTTGGGTTCAAGTCTGATACTATTAAATGTATGCATATATCACCAGATTTTTTTCAACCGTCCTTATCTTCCCCTGAAAATTAGAGATAGAGGAACCAGAATTACATTTTGGACAACACTGAACCTATTGCTCAACCTTGCTGGGCTGTAAGGCAACATCCTCTGGCTATTCTTACCTTTGACCACGCAACTGCTGTGACGAAATCTAAAGTGACTGCTGCCATGATAACCTTCCAGAGTCTTGGAAACTGTAGTGCAGCTTTTTGGCATGCGATAAATTAGCCCTCAACATAATAGATCTATTACTCAGACTTGGCTCCCTGAATTGTACAACATGTTATTGTCTCGCAGGCAGAAACAGTATGCTCCCACCACCTCAGAACCTAGCTTTGTTCTATGCAGGGCTGATTTGGGCACCTGAACGCCATCTTGACAGGGATGACCTTTGAGCATACAAAGCCATAGCATCCAAAATCTGCTGTAGCTTAGCTATGTTCCACCCGTCCACCTTTATCAAACCTCTTCTGTTGGCGTATAAGCTGCTCCATAGGAGAAGAATGGTTAGCAAACATTTATGAGACAAGAACTTCAATAGCTGCTTTTAGAAGAACTGTGGGAAATTACTGTTCACTTAACAAGTTAATGGGTCAGAGTTAATGAGCTTGCTAACACTTAGCAAGCTAGTGTGGGCAGCTTTCTCCTTGTGTTTACTAAGTCTTGTGTAATTCTTTGAACAAAATGCCTGGTGGACGTACAGTGGAGAGAACAAAGACGAGTAAATGTGAACTAATAGCCTGTTTTTGGTTTGCTAGCATGTTAGCAAGCACCTGGGTGTTATTATGGCTCTCATTGCATTTCTTGCCAAGACCTCCCCTTTTGTGCCTTGCATTAACCGTACCCTGGTATATCTTGCTATTTTTACCATAATCCAAACCAATCTCACTCTCAATGCCAGAACCTATCCAGAACCCTTGAGTAGAGAGAGTCATAACAACTCAACTTAGGTTCAACAGGCCGACTGTCACATGATTCACACTGTTTACAGATAGTTCCAGGAAGTTCTAAGCAGGCAATTTAAATGCATGAATACAGAGAGACAGAAGTGTGATGTTTGGCAATTCGAAGTTAATTATGTAGTGATTGATTGAGTGATTGAAGTACTGCGCGGCTAGCATTTGCTAACTTCACAGAGCTCTTGAGAGGCTTCACAGCCCACCATTGCTTTAAAAGAAATGGTCCATTGGAGTAAACAGAGATGACGTGGCTCTCTCTACTCAAGGGCTCTAAACCTTGCCAACCAGTGAAGGCAACAAATCAAAGGCAGTCATAATTTAATCCATTCGGTCCACTCACATTTTGAAGGTCTACGGGAGCCATTATTAAATCGTATTAGTCCTATTATCATTGAATCCTTTATACCATTAAATCCGTTATCAATTCTCCTCCTAGCCAACACTGAAGCTGAAGCCACCCCTGTGATCTGTGAGCAAATTTTATTCTTCTTCACAAACCAAATAAATTAAATAAAACTCCAGATTACTTATGTGGCTGCGTTCCCTCCTGCCTTAAGCATGCAGAAGTGCACCCACTTAATAAGAAACCAAGCCTTGAAACCTTCTTAATTTTAGACCTATTTCTAAATTACCATTTGAAGACTGTTTACTTAGAGTTGATTTCTTTTATGAATACTTATGATATCTATGAAAAATTTCAATCAGGTTTCTGTGCACGTCATAGTACACAATCTGCTTTTATCAAAGTAACAAAGAAATTTTATTCCTTACAGCTGATGCTGGTGATTGTTCAATTTGAATTCTTCAGGCTCTGACCTCTGCATTTGACACTGTGGATCACTGAACTGACTTATCAACCAGGTCTTTCTCAGTATAAATGTGCAATGCCTCCTCATCAGTAGCCCCTTTGACCTGTGGTGTTCCCCAAGGCTCTATCCTTGGCCCATTAGAGTTATTCTGTATATACATGCTACCACTGGGATGTATCATAAACAAACACAAAATCCAGTACCATTGTTATGCAGATGACACACAAATTTATGTCCCATTAAAAACTGGTGAAGGTGGCAAATAATTTTATTCAGTCCCCCAAAGTCCATTCCCATTTTACAGAATCATCTTGGATTCTTGTTTTCAAATCACCTACAGCCAGAACCCTGGCTGTGATATTAGACAGCATCCTTTCTTTTGAAAAACAAATAAACATTGTTCAGTCATGTTTCTATCAATTAAGGAGCATCTCAAAGATCAGGTCTTTTCTCTTGCAGACTGATCTCGAGAAGGTCATCCATGCTTTTATTTCTTCTTGGCTGGACTACTATAACATATTGTATTCAGGATTGAGCAAAAAAGCCATCTCACACCTTCAGCTGGTACAAAATGCAGCTGCCTGGCTTTTAACAAATACTAGGAGACAAGAGAATGTCAGCCCTGTTTTGACCTCTCTTCAGTGGTTGCCAGTTAGTTTTAGAATTGATTTTAAGATTTTACTGATCACTTTTAAAGCCCCCAGCTAGATTGCTGAATTGCTACTCCCTTATGAGCCAGGATGCAGCCTCAGATCCTCAGGCAGTCCTGAAATGTTTTAATCCTGGTTCATTCATGTAAAGCACTTTGTAACTTTGTTTTGAAAAGTGCTTTAGTATTAGTCGGTTTAGTATTAGTATTATTAGTATTAGCTGAGGGCCAAACTCATTGTCATTGGCCCTACAATGCAAAAGATCAGAGTAATTTTATCCCTTGCAAATCAACTGTTTTGGCTTTTCGCCACTGAGCAGCTTTTAAAGGAATACATGGGTCTCCTCCTCCTCCAATGCCATATCCAGTTCTCATTATATGTCCATGGGAAAAACGCTTACAGTTACAGCAGTCCACATACCAGCCCTCTGGTGGAGGTCATCAAGCTTCTAGCTCTCTCTGTTTCACAAGAAGCGCAGACAATTGTCACTGTGCAACTTTCAGACAAGTGCTGATGATTGATAACATTAATTACAAAAAATAGACTTAAACATAAATTCTTCAGAGCACTTGGAATTTACTTGAGCGATGAATTTAAAGCACTCAAAAGGTGTTGGTGATACAAACATAATTAACACCCATTTCATTACTGTTTTTTTGCATCACACAAAATAAGAAATACAAGCCAGTAAACTCTAACTACATGTACATTATGTATCCTTACTTTTCTCTAAGGGTTTTTTTGTGAGGGTGCCAGCAGGTTTGTGTCCACTGAATATACAGTATATGTGCACATCTTAACAGTGTGTGTATTAAACCCTTGATTGTTAACTTGCAGTGGAACACAAAGTGACAGTAGTTGTATGGAGAGTTACTGGATAAACCAACGTTCATCAAGGTTTGCCCTGAGGCCTCATCACAAACACCAGTGACGGAAGAAATTGCTGTTGTCCTTTTACTCCCATTGTTCTCAATTCTTTTTCCCACTGATAATACATTTCAGTCTGTTTCTTTTAGACCTGTATTTTTATTCTTGTCATCTTACCTCTATTGTTTTAGGCATTGACAGCCCAGTGGAAAAGCTCAGTGTATAATTTGTTCCTCAGGGCTTTTCTGTTGAATATTTATGCCAAACAGATGCATAAAGCAATGCACACAAAGATCCAGTCTGGAAAGGAAACAATAGATATGTGTGTGAAGGGGATGATGCGGCTACAGCAGTACAGCATTGAAATTTCAACCCTAACCTGATATATTCGGCTTCTAAAAAATTCCACCAGACCCCAAAGGCGATTCTTTAACATCAGATATCTGTCTAAGTTCGAGCAGCAGGTACCAGCAGGGTAAACATGATAGCCCAGACATCCTACTCCCCAGTGGCTGGCTGCGGCTCATCTTGGGGGATCCCTGGGTGTTCACAGGCCAGATGGAGTGTGCTGTGTTGTGGATCTGTGCCAGGTTCTCCTCCCATTTGGACATGCCAGAATATCGCAACAGGGAAACATTCTGGCGTTTTCAGCAGCTCCCCAGACTGCAGGATCAAACCGAACACAATGACACAACAAAAAAGTAAGTTTTTGATGTCCTGTACATGTATGCAATGCCTGATGATCAGACCAGGTTTGTTGTGGACAGCCCGTGATTAGCACAAGTCCAGCAACAAAACTGTGGTTTCAGATGAGGCAATACCCACATTAAAGTCCCACAGGAAAATTATTAAATGCCAAAGTTGCAGCAACAACGTAAGTTTAAATATACTTATGAATTGATTCAAAAAGACTTAGTAGTCCTAGAAAGTTAGGCAGCGGGTATTTAAAATGTGTGAATACAGAGAGAAAGAAAGTATGATGTTTGTATATTTACTGATGATCAACAGCACTGGGCTGCTAGTAATTGCCGCTAACCATTGAGAGGCTCCACGATCCACCATTGCTTGAGGTCATCTAGAGTAAACGGAGATGTCACGACTCTCTCTAGTCAAGTGCTCTGGTTAGATCTAGGCAATATAAGCGATGATTGGTTAGGTTTAGGCTAAGAACTTCAGAGATAGAGACATGAATCAAGAATACACGATTTTTATGGTCCCCAAAATGACATTTACAGCCTAGCAGCAAAAAGATGAAAGTTTTGAAGAAACTCAACTGTCATGATTTTCTGTTTTCTTGTTTTATTTTGAAGTTATATCCTGCTGTGTAAAACCTTTCTTTCTACTTCTACCCCTCCCTGACGTGTTTCATCTGTGTCCAGTCATCCCTACCTCTCTTATATAGTGTATGTAAGTCTGTTCCTGCGTCTCCATGTCCCATCTCGCTATGGTGAGTTTCTGTTATTTGGTTCCTCGTATTATTCCTGGTTTGTAATTTGTTTTGCTTTTGATTCCTGCTTGTCGTTCCTTGTTCTTTTTTTTTTTAATTTTGGATTTCTGACCCAGTTGTGTCCTTCCACACCGCTGCAAAACCCTGTGGAATCAGCCAACACCTGATTTGCTCTGAACGTGGCCTAACCTTGACGCATTAAAAGCTGAAGTAACACTTCTTGGAGCTTATGGCTTGGACGGATGATCTTGAGGGCCACGGGTTCCAAGTGTTTCTGCAGCTTTGATACTTCAAGGCTGCTTCCCTTTTAAACTACTTTTCGGTGAAGCACTTTGTTAACACCTGTGGTGGAAATTTCTGTCAATAAAAGAGTAAAGTCAGATCTGTCTTTTCGGTAAGTTTAATCCAACCATCTGCAGATGGACTCACCACACAGTCAAATTCATGAGCTGAGTGAATGAGCCCCGAGTAACGGAGTGTTCACAATTTATACACAGATATCAACAAGGTCAGGGGAAGAGAAAAGTTTGGTGTGGTTTCCTTACAGTGTTTAACCTCCAATCATGCCATTTCCTAGAAACTAACCGATAAAGAGGTCTTATGCTCTTTGAAGGGGAAATCAGCCCTTTAAGTCCATCCAATTCATTCTGATTACCTGTGCTGTTTTCAAAGAGTGCTGGACCAGGGCTGACTACTAAGTAGCCAGATCTCGATTAGGTGTAGAAGGTGTGCCAAGTTGTGCTGGACACTCATCAAAAGCTGCAGAATTCCATATCAAACAACTCGGGACAGAACATTTTGTTGGATACCTCAGTGGTGGATAATTTGATTAGTTTGGATGTCATGGTATTTTGCGTCCCCTTCTGATACGCTAAATACTGGGGTATTAAATAGAGAAACATGGATCTCTGAATAGCTCCTCCAATTGAGCTCTTTCAATACTCTCTTTAACCCTCTTAGTCCACAACCTGACAGGATAACAACTATGATGATGGGCTCCATTTTGCGAAAAGACAATCAAAGAAATCAATACTCATCTAGTAGAAGTCAGTGGTCTAATTAAAAGCTTGGAGAAATTCCATCGCATCCTCATCATTCTTAGACTCCCTCAGCCATCTTTCACTTACCTCGTTAACTGAGCTTGATTGCTGAGTCACTTTCTCCATTTCTCCTTTGTGAGCCTCGGTTCCATACGATGAAGAAACTCTGCCCTGGTCCCTCCATTTCCAGCTCCAACATTCAACATTTAGGCCCTCCCATAGATGACTTCATCAATGTTTAACAACTCGCTATCATTAATAGCCTCGCCCCTAGCATTGGGCAGATCTGGATTCCTTCTGCTTCATCTACAGTCTAGTTATCCTCATTTTTACCTCTTTTAACCTTGTCATGCTGACTTGATTTTTCTCTCACACTCACTTAGAATTTTCTCTCAGTCATTGAAGTCTAACCGAGTGAAACCCGCTCCCTTTTCTAATCCACAGATTTCCTTGTCTGCCTTCAACACAGTCCCGGTTGTCATCTCTCATCCATGTTTTTTTACATCAAACGGTGGGTCTCTTTAGCGGCACAGCCACATACCCTAGTCTGGAAAGTGCTCTGTGCATATGGCTTTGCTGTTATCATTGACTTTTACCCATTAAATATCATAACCTATTGGATTTTAACCAATCAAAACCATTACATTTCAACCATGCATGCTGCTTGAAGTTGGAGCATTTTCTGGACTCAAACACCTTTTTTTAAAAAAATACTATTTGTGGACTTTATGTATTTACATTCCCTACCTTTTTCTACACAGCCAGTGGTTTAGTAGTGGCGGGGTCTGGCATTCCTGTGATTTCCTACCTAAACACAAGGGAATTCATATGTAATCCACTGAGATTTCATGTCATATACAAGAGGGTCACTGTTTACTGTTCGCTCTCTTCGCACTGCACCAGAGCTGCGTTAAGTTACTAATGTGAACGGAGGACCCTGCACCTGTTGCTTGACATTAAAAGAGTACAACTAGTGAAACAAGGACTGGCTTCATTTGTAAAGCAGCCACAGGAAACCCAATGAGTTTGTCAGGGCAGTTAGTGTTGACCATCATCATTCATCACATCACATGTATCTGTGACAGCAGATCATTTATCACTTTGGCAAATAGGTAATGGACATGAAAAGGTGCACAACTCCAACTCTTAAACAAGGCAACCAACCAAATTTACTGAGCCCACTGTTGTGTTGAGGAACTACTCTGACCAGTTGAATACTGTTGGCTTTTTTTGGACTTCCTTCCATATCAATAACAAGCTATTTTAATATACCACCTTGGGATTTGGAGTAATGTGACAGGAAATGTGTCATTACTTATTTGTACACTGTTTTTTTCCAGAATGACCTGACCTGCTACATAATGTTTCACATCAACAGTTTCATGTTTTTCGTCTCTCGTGAGAATTTGCCTGGAGAGCTATCCTAAAACTTGCCTACCCTATCCACTGTTCTTGTTTGTGTGTGATGGAGTCTTCTATCCTGAGGGACTCCTTTTCCTGTTCGGCATGCCTGCCTGCCTACCTTAAAGCCTCCCTCTTGTCAATGCGTCATGCCCAATCAGACAAAATCTCAGCTTTCTCCGACAAAGCGGAGGCAACGAACCCCGTCTCCGTCTCCGGCTCGCCTCGTCTCCCCTCCAACTTTTCACCCCAGCAACAAATCTCCTTTTAAAAGAACTATCTCTGAGCCTTGAAACCTTGAAACTACTTCAGAGACACAGCAGCAGAAGTGCACAGAGAGGCTGACAAGGAGGTCCACACATCTACTCGTTTGGTGTCAGAGCTGACAGCCCGTCAAGAGAAAACTGCAGCGGATTATACAGAACAAGGAGGCACCGACACACGCATACACACACAAACACACCATTAAAAGCATTTCCTGACGAGACAGCAGCTAATAGACCATGCAGGCATGCATTTGTACACACACACACACACACAGTTCAAGTGTTTTCTTCCGAAATTCCAGGAGGTTGCGGAGTGCACACAGAAACACACACATTAGTATTCACGTCTTGTGCTGCACTGGGAAGGTAAAGAAGGAGAAGTTTGACTGACCTCTTTCGTTGACCTATAAAATGACCTTTCTTATGTGTGTGTGTGTGTATGTGTGTGTGCTTGAGACCTCCAGCCAGTGTGTTAAACAACCAAATAGTGAAGGTCATGATTTGCAAGGACTACTAAATCTGCAGAGTCGGACTGATGTCTCACTCACGGGGACATACTGACTCACCATGAAATAATTAAGTCCTGCCACAAACAGGAGCAAGGGATGATGAGTGACGCCGTGAGAGAAACCTGACTACTATGAGTGAGAAAAGATATCACAGTAACCTCTGTAGAAATAATCTCACTGCATTTTTGTCAAAATGGATTTTCCTTAAACTCGGGCTGACACAGTACAGATTGAGACATGTTTCAATCCTGAGCTGATCGCTCCTGACTTATTTCAGAGTGTGTCCAGATTTCAGTCCGGTTGACGTTCAGTTTGAGGGGGACACGACCTCAGAGCCAGACACGGGAAATTAATTGAAGATCAACGATCTGGCTGTCTATCTGTCGGACAATCAGATTGATTTCTGGTAAGTCGAAAAATTTTGGTCGGCTGTCTGAGCAGTTTCATGGTCTGATGTCACACACGGCTGCTGTCAAAAGTTCCATTACAAGGTGAAGTGAGCTATTTTTAATATCAGTGGAGGAGGAATATTTTACATATAGTGGATAAAACTGCAGTCTTGAATGAGACTGCTGTGAATTAAATTTGAACAGATCTGCATTTTTCCATCTAGACTTGGAACCATAGTCTTTATTCTTTCTCTTTCCTTTGAAGGTAAAATTGAAAAAACGAATGTTGGACTTTCTCCTTTTTTTCCCCCCTTTTTTCTGAATGCTGGGTTCTGTGTTTACACTCCATATATGCAACCATGGTGTGAAGAAAAAGTGACAAAGCTGAGGAGTGGGAGACCTTGGTTGTATTTCATTTAAAACAATTTGTTATACTTTTTACCTCATCATTTTCTTTTCTTCTTTCTTTCTTTTTCAATTTCCCGTCAGGGTTTGATTTGGTTATGGAAACTGAAACAATTGGCACTTGCATCGTCTCCATCCCTCAAAGGTCAAGCTTTCCAAAATGAATTTTAATAAAGATCCTTTGTGTGACCAACGTGGGGCTTTCCTTCTGTGGGTCAAATGCTCTGACTGTGTCCAAAATGATAACATTTTTTAGACTCTGTATCTACAGCTCAGATATTTTGGGACACATGGTAAAACCTGATCCACTCTTGGCTGTATTTAGGAAAGTCATCTTAAAAGGACTCCATTCAGCTGTGGCAAGGTTTGTAAAGCTTTTGGCAAGCTGAACTGGAAACAGGCACAGCCCCCCAATGTTACTATGCTGATAAAAGATGTTACGCAGCACCTAAAACTGGAAAAGCTCAGACTCACTTCACAGGGCTCTGTTGTGAACCCGTTACGGATTATGTAGAGGCTAGGCAGTAAATATCTACCCTCCAGCGAGCTTAAGTGAGATGTCAGTGGGTGCCCATTAGCTCAGTTGGTAGAGTGGGCGCTCCATGTACAGAGGTTTTGTACTCGCTGCAGCAGCCCTGGGTTTGAGTCCCAACATGGGGCCCTCTCAACCCCCCCCACCCCGTTATCTCTGAAGCCGACCTATCAATACAGCCATAAAAAGGCCAAAATAATAATATTCTTTTAAAAAAAAATGTTGATAATCAGAGTGTAGAGCAGCCCTGCACATTTGCTGACATTTATACAATACATCATTCCTGTTTCTATGTTGTTAGTGTTGTTTTGCATCTGCGCACATAAATTCCATTGTACTTCTGTGACATTTTGTATAATTTCTATTCAGTCTGTGCTGCTCGATATTTGAACAAAAAAAAAAAAAACAGTAAATGTTTAGCAAAATAAGTCAAGTCAAAGAAAACTTGGTACTTTCACAATATTTAACATGGTTTTGAAAGGAAAACTTCTCCCTGTGTGTGAGATTTTCCATTCTTAACCCCCTGAGTCGCAGAGCTATGACATTACAAAAATGTGATCTGTTGCAAAGATCACCCTGGAAAAATGTTAGTTATTGGTCCAGGAACACCAACACGGTGATATCAGCTGGTGTTCAAAGTCATACATTACGTTGTATAAAAAATGTAAAATAAGTTAACTCAGCAAACAGAAGTGAGTAAACTATGTCTGCAGCTGAAAATGTCACCCCATTCTGCTGTCTTATTTTTATTATATTCTTATATTCTAAATTAACATAACATGCAAAATTAAACAAGAGGTTCAACAAATCAATTGAGTATTTTCAGGCCATTGTGTTTCACTTCCCACTTCCTATCTTTGCCTGTTCTCTTGCCGCTTTTGCTATATATACAACTGTGTCCCATTAGTTAATCATTCGTTGTGCTTTATTCAGTTTTGGTAATTCTTGCCCTTCTTTTATTCTTGGATTTACTGCTGCTTCTCTTTTTCTTGCCAGCTTTTTGGATATGTGGATTTTGTATTTGGATGTAAGCTTTGTTGTTAAAGTTCCCTTTTTGCCTTTTTACCAGCCTGCTTCCTCTTGTCTTGCGTGTGGATCCTTTTTTGTGTAAGTATAGCAGAATGTGGGTGATAATGTACAATATTTCTTTCATATTGCATCACTGCAGCCCCTGAATCCTCTGTACTGTTTGAGACATAACAAGAGGATGATAACTCATTCAATAAATATGGGGTATTATAGGGAATATAATACAGTAAAGAGACTATATATCTATGTAGGTATACTTAAGATAAACTACTGCCATAAACTGCGAGCATAAGGCATTTTCTGGATAATAAATGTACATATATACCACTGAATATGTATATGCAGCCAGTGTCGAGCATCAAACAATGAATAACTGTTTATAGGTCAGAGGAGGAAGATAAAAGAAGCACAAATAACAGCAAATTGGTCTAATTTACAACTCGAAGTACCATTATGTTCATTTTAAGATGAAGCGGAGATGTTTGGAAGCAGGAAGCGGTCGCAGAGAAAAGTAGGAAAAAGTGAATCAGAAGTCATTTGTCGAAATGTGTCACTGCTCTCACTCTGTTTCTACCACTCCCTGTCGTCCTCCCACAAACACACGTTCACACACACTTTCTCACACACACACTTTCTCTCACACACACACACACACACACACACACACACACACACACACACACACACACACACACACACACACACACACACACACCTCCCTTGCTTTCACAGCTTATCACTAAATGCTCCAGGTGAGTTGGTGATTTAGACCAGTCATTTCCGAGCCTCTCTGTCTGCCTGTAATGACTCTATCCCAGACCTGCTGGCAGGGGGAGATACTGTGAGCTGAAGTGAAGTGCTGAATAGCGACTACAGGGGATGGACCCACTGCATTGACTGATGATCAATTAGACTTGGGCTTCTCTAACTTTCGCCCCCCCTCCTCACCTCAGGCCTCCAAATGGATCACCGTATCTGACAAGATTTTGGACTAAAGACCCCACTTGGGAAATATTTTTTGCCCTGCACGATTTCGGCACAGGAGGACAGAAAGATAATCCTCCGCCCCTCTACTGCCGAGGATGTCATGCACCACAACAGCAAAGTCCTTCACTTACTGATATTTTTTCACTCGCATTGTAGAGTCTCAAATAATCAATGACCACTGGGAATTTGGGAGGAAACACTTTTAATAACTCATTTGGGAAACTAGCTTGACAAATGCCTGATTTAGATCAAATAAATAGCTGAAAAAACACAGCATGTAAAGAGCGCTGCTCGGGCATGAAAAGAGTCCCTCCGGTGCTCTCCAGTTTGGGGAGCCTACTAGTTTAGAATTGTTGAAGAGGTCTGAGGCACTCGAAAGGGTAATGAATTAAAGAAAGGCTCTTACAAAGAGAATCTCTCTGGAGGTGTACATTGAAAGCTACACACGTCTGCATGGGGGAACTCGACTTTTCGGTAACTGTCTTAAACTTGGGCATCTGCACTCGGTTGTACCAGCTGTGCGCAAGTTCAAAAGAAGCCTAGCTGGAACATATTTTCTAATTTAGGGATGTAGTTAACACTGTAGCTTACACGCTACATCTGAGCATCCTCCATAAAAAAGCGCTGGCGTGGTGCATTATTTTCAGACTCAGAGGACGAGGACGAGTTGAACGGGTGTTGCTTCTAAACACAAACGTTATAGTGTTAGCGAACAAATATATAAGGTCAGTACTTTCTAATTATCAGCTAGCTACTAATTTATAACAGTTTGTGTAGCCTATCAGTATATTCTTAGCTACATGACCCTACGTGTGTTGTAGTTGATGGTATCAACAATCTGTGCTTGTGGGTTGGATCATATTGCGTTGTCCTACCTAACCTACCTTTTGTTGTCATTTGTTGATTAAAGGTAGTCAGCGGGAGATATTTTTGCAGAGAGCCCCTCTGTGGCCCACCTCAAACCTGCCTGTTGGATCATTCTTTGCTGTACCATCCAGCTGTAATTGTGGTCATTCTCACACCTGCGTTCACTGAATGCAATTTTAGCTTTAAAATTCAGTCACTAAAGTTGGGAAAAAAGAAATACTTAAAATGACGAATTACCTGACCTTGAATCAGCATTAGGACGAGTAGAGTTCAAATGTTCTTTCCTCAGTTTTACCCCAGATGTGCGCCAAGTCTTGATGTCTGCTGTTCAGCTGTTCGACTTTGGACAGCATGCATTTGTTTTCTGTAGTGTGAGTGATGTCAGACGCCAGATCATATTAGTTATGTGCAATCTGCTATTTATATAAAACCCTCAGGCTACTTCTTCAAAGTATGCCAATTGTCTTCTCTGTCCTTTTCCTTCCCTTCTGACATGTAAGGCTCCTCTGTTACCTGGGCATCAACCGTCTCTGGGTGCACCAATCGCTGGTTTTCATACCTCTCAGTCTCACCATCTTTTTCTGCTTTTGGGAGTTTTCTCAGAGATTCCCAGTTGATCTCATTATAGAGACGCTCCCACAGATAGCTGGGGAGAATATAACTCCAAAGCGCGTTGCCAGTGGAGGAAAGATAACAATGCTCCTCACATCAGCGCAAATATCTTAACAGCATCACTCTTGTCACCTTCTGACAATCTCCTGTGGGGTGAATGCAGTGTAAAGCCTCTCCTCCGCGCGGTAATGTGTCAAATAATACAAGTGTAAGCAAACTAGGTGTCTGATTTTCTACTCTGGTTGTGAAAAATACAGGCTACTGGGGGGGGATTGTGAAGTGATGCAAACAAACACAGAGACAAACCTGAAGTGTTTTGTGAGACTTGAAGGAATCTCCTCCACCATTAAAAGCGTCCTAGATGAGAATCTGGACTTCACGACCGAATTTCATCCCGAGGGGAGGATGGGCGACGTAAGCAACCTTCACCACCATCCTTTATTTGCCTTACTTTTGTGAATTCTGCTGGAGTTACAAGAGAAGGGGGAGCGTTATGAGAAAATAAATCTCACCTCTGAGGCTGCAACTAAAGATGAGTTGTCATTTTCATTATTTTCTGGATTAATCAATTGGCCGTTTGGTCTATAAAATATCAGAAAATGGTGGGAAACGTCGATCAGAGCTTCTCACAGCTCCAGTTGACGTCCTCAAATGTCTTGTTTTGTCCACGACCCCAAGGTGAGGCTGCAGACTTGTTGTGTTAAACCCGACATATTGCCAAATTAGCAAGCTGGCATTCTTCTCAGAAACGCAGTCTTCCGTGTCTGTATGCTGAGGGGCTGAATGCATGCCGCCAGATCTGTGCCAAATGATGACGCAAGTTTCTGCCGCTGCCACGACAGATGCTCATGCATTTTCTTTTTCAAAATAAAGGCCTGAAGATAAAAGTATTTGATGAAAAAAAACATAGCATCTGACAGCAAACACTGCAAAATTGAATAACATCTTGTCACTATTATTTCCCTAGAAAGATCAGATTAACAGTCAGAGGGGGGGAGTTTGCGAAGGTGACCAACTATAATACATTACCTCATCTGTGAACATTTGTGCTGGGGTAACATCAGATAGATTTTCATCTGCAATTGTGGTTGCTGAACAATTAAGACAACAACTCCCATCATCACAGACTACTTCACAACGTCAGAAAACTGTCTTGTGTTTTATTTGCGTTGAGTGAGAATTCCTCAGCGGCAGGCAACACTCGCTGTGCATTAAAGGACTTTTTTGAGAGAGAGGATTGTGTTTCATAGCTTATCACTGACCTTGGAAACAGAAGGTTACCTCACAGTCGATTAAGTATAATATGCTGTTTTCAAAGTCAAAAATGCAGTTTGAAAACAAACCAGAGTGGACAAAATGTCCTTAAACTGCATGAAAAATTGGAATTTTTAGCTATTCCATGATGTGTATATGAAAAAAACAATCTATATTTGGGATCAGATTTGCTCCGCTCATTTCCTGCCAGCTTAAATACACTGCCTCAAACGTCCAACCCTCCTTGTATAAAATCACTAACTGTTGATGGAATATCTGATGGGAAGTATTAAACAATCCATAACAGTACAAGAGAAAATATACAAGCTGGTAAACAGACGAGTGCTACAGTCATCGTTTCATATGCTGCCCTTTAACGGGCAAATCCATCAGCACATCGTGTGAGAGGACAGCCATGTGTCTCCATCAATAACACGAGTCAACTGAACTGTAACTGACATGACAACATCACAAGCACGTCTCTGGATCCTCTGTCATCTTTGTTTGGACACAACCTGAATGCTGTGTAAGGTCAAGCTTGGTACCTGTCACAAAGAGTCCAGAGTAAAAACAAGATGAAAGATGCAACAAGGATCACCATGGGAACTTTTTTTTTTTTTTTTATCCGATCCCGTCAAAGTAGGGCAGTGAGGATACAAGTCAGTCAGGAACAATCGTGCCATCCATTGTGCGCAGAGCTTTCAATTTCAGTTTGAACCGTTGGAGTGAACATCAGTTATACTAAAAGTTTAAAGTTTTTATGTTGTGGCAACGCGGTGCTTGTGGTCTGGTGAGGTTTAGACACAAGAACCACAGGGTTAGAGTTTAGAAAAGATCATTTTGGCTGAGAAAAAAACTGGACTGCAAATTGTACTGATGTCTCATCGAGAACAAGTGGATTTCCTGGGACAAACTGACACACTGGTCTCTTGGTAGCCTTCGTGTCCAGAAGTAACACTAAAGCCATTCCCTCCACCATTAAAGCCATTAAGCTCACATATTGTTCATGTGAACGTGATGGGACGTGTCTAGTAGAAATGCTGTGAAAGTATGTATGAAGGGTACAAATCTGTAATCTATGGTTTGCAGATATGTAAAATGCCAACATTTCATTCTGGCGACCTGGCTGGAAGTTCTAGGGTTGAGAAAATGTAGTGCCAAAAGAAAAAGAGCTGTCCGACAGCAAGGTTAAACACTGGATATGTTCTTAATTCACTGCGAACTTATGTAACTTCTGCCACTAGAGGGCTCTCCATCAAAACATGGGGATGTTGAGTGCAGAGCGTCGTCCTAGAGACTAAACGCAGCGAGTCACATCGGATTCTGCTCTGATCTGGAGAAGCTTACAGACAGGAGGGCTCAGAGATTACCTTTAAACATTTTGGATTAAAATGCGCATTTATCTTCACTGTTTACTAACCTGACTGCAGCAGCAACCTGCAGAGCCGATCATCAGCGTACTGTAATGTCGAATGCTGACTGGAGCAGGATGGAGACATGTACAGTCGCATTGTTACAGAGAGGAGAGGGGGAAAAGATGCTGTCACATGCTATCGGTAGCTTATGGTTTGTTATCGTGGATAACAAACGGATACTGGTTATTTCCAATGGGCCTTCTTTCAGGTGACTGAAATACATTGCTGCTGCTGACCTGGGCAAAAGCAGTACATCGCATTGCTTCCATTCTGGACCGACCGCTAATCTATGGATAAGTACCTCATACAGCCCAGCTCCAAACAATCAAACTATCCCTTTAGATGAACGTGAACAACCGCAGTTTTCCTTTCAAGCTAACTTTTTCCAAGCATTATGCAGTTATGCTCTGTTACTCCCTCGTAACCTCGTTTAAATTCAAATCTGATTTGCATTAAATTCAATTGCGGCCCCTTAAAATTCGTATAAATCATCTCCCCTCTGCTTTCTCTCCGTCTCTGTGGCCATAATGAGCAGGAGCACAGCGGACTCTAAATCATCCTGCAGAGCAAATTACCGTAATCTGACAGCAGCCAAGCACCTGCACAGCACCTTCATAATCACAGCGCTAAACCCTGCCTCTGTACCAGTGTGTGTGTGTATATATGTTTGGACTTTCCCATGGGTAAAGGTCTGCTCCCAGAATACAGTGGGCTGGCAGGGCATTTAGCAGCCATCAGAAAGGGCCCGCCTCTCCTCTCACTGAAGCCTAAAGGTGACGCTTAATAAGTGGAGACACACACACACACACACAGACACACACACACACACCAGCACACACTCTGGACATGCCCACCTTTCTCAGCTGCCTGTTCGGGAAAGGGGGTTTGACCTTTATCAGATGGGAGCGCTAACACGCTAATAGCCCTGTCCGCACTCCAATTAGAGCTGGTGTGAGACGGGTTGAACAGAGCACAGTCTGCCACGGAGGATCTGACTGAGAGATGGGAATTGTACAGGCTGTCATCTACAGAGAAGGAGAGAGGAAAAGAGAAGCAAGTACAGGAAGAAAGAAGGAAGAGGGAAATAGCTACAAGGTGATGAAGAAAATGACAAGTCTTCAAAGGCCAACAAGGAGCTTTTTTGTGGTATGTGATACGGGGAGATGCAGTCAGAACACTAAGGCAGGAGAATAAAATCATAAATAAAATCTGTTTTGCCTGACAGTGGCCTTTGAGGATAGATGTTGCTATCTAAATCAAAAGTGTTTATTCTTTAAAGAAGTTGTTTTCTGAGATAACTGCCAGGTGTCATCTCGGTTGCTGTATGAATTGATTGTGCTTGGGGGCAGCACAAAAGATGTTACATGTCTGACACTGACAAAGGTGAGATCCTTTCTTTTTTGTGTATAAAGCAAGTACTATATGAATTTGATGTTTATATCAAAACACACAGACCGTATCAAACAATTGCACCTTTACACAAGTTGTAAGGACTTGGCCATGGTAGCAAAAACCCTGGCAGAACCCAGGTGTATGCTCAAGCCTGTGAGGGTTGACCAACCAGATCAGCAGGGCAGTTTTGGAGTTGGACCTTAAAGAGACAGACACTAAAACAAAGTGCTCATACAGGGGGTGAATAAAGGGGCCAAAGTAATAAACAATGAGTAAATTAATGGGTTTTTTGAATAGGTACAATTACTCAAGTGCCGTACTTAAGATGTACTTGCTTTCTCAGTGCATATATTTTACTTGTGTATTTCCATTTCCTGCTACTTTATACTTCTATTCAACTTCATTTTGGAGGCAAAAGTTGCAATATGAGTCCAATCTTCACTCTTGTTTATCCCTCTGTTTTGGTCTCCACCACCTCCTGACATTTTTGTCTCATTTAGCAAAATTCTACACTTATAATCACGAGCTAGCTGCTCACATTGTCAGGCATTTTGCGATGAGCGTGTAGCATACAGCAAGTTTTACCAGAGTTGTTTTGTTGGCTGCTGCAGCTGGACACGAGTTTGACGAGATCAGTGAGACTGAACCAAAACTATAAAGTTGTGGGCCATAAACCTAAAACAATGTATTAAAAGATGCTGCACTGCTCTGTAGAGCTGCAGAGACTGCAGAAAGTGATGTTCCTCCGTGGGCTCGTCCCTGAACAACATCTTGCACATTACATTTGATTCTTTGTTAATATAAGATAATTGATTAGTGCAGCTTCACAAATACTTTAAATGCTACACCTTAACCAAGGAAATAAGAACTGACAGGAACTCTAAACTGTATTTCATTAAAGAGTCAGGCTGTTTTTCTTCTATATGTTTCATTATCAAGCCATTTTGAGCACACTAAGCATCAGTTAAGCATTCATAAAGTTTATCCAAGGATTCAAATGATCATGCAAAATTATGTTTTGCCATGTAATAATCAATAACACATCTATCCAGAGAAACATTTCATTTCTTCTACTTATTAAAATCTACATGCAGAGGTCAGTGTCAGGGGAGAAATGAAGGATGAACGCAGATCAATTTAAAAACGTTCCTCAGAGCCTACTTTCACCTCAGGCATCAATACATGCAGGAGGTTCTGGAGAAAACATAAAAAGACATCATTCAACATCTGCTTTTTCTTTCTTTCTTTCTTCTTCATCTGCCAACTCTTATCAGGCACTATAAGAAATACTGTAAACAGGCGTGTGTGTGTGCGTGCATGTGTGTGTGTGCAGAGCAGAAGGTTAAGTCGCGTCTCTCCCAGCAGATTGAACCGAGCGCTGATGTGATACGAGACATTCCAAGTTATTGAACCCCGGCTGATTGGATGGTAACAGGGGGTGATTGCTCTTTTCTTCGGTGGCCCGTCCAGCCTCCTCCGAAGCTTTATTAGTTTTTCAGACAGTTACAGGGACGATAATACAGCAAAGACTGGGATTCAGTCCCATGCTGCCTAGGAAGAATACACTGGCTCAGTGCAATGCTCAAAACACCAAACATTATGCATTTTTCAAGTGCTGCTGCATGAGTAGTTAAACACAGCTCCCTCTACACTTGCATTAGCATGCTTCCTGAATTCTGGCTGTGTCCAGAGAATTTAACTGGACAATATCTTATGTCCCAACTCCCAACAGTGCTGCCACTATAAGGACAGAACACTGCTCAGGACAGGACATTAAAATTAATGAATGCAGGCGACGGTGCAGTGGCCTTGTGTTTGGTACAAGACCAAAATTACGGGGAAAAAAACACAGGAAATGTAATATTTTCAACAGGAAATTAGGAAGAAATCAGGTGCAATGATAACTTTATTATCTTAGCTTACAGTGTAAAAAAAGCCCCGCTTAAAATAATTTACAGGACTGCAAATTGTTGAGGCAGCCAGACTGCCAAACCAATTTCATTTAATGCCATAACTATTTTTTATCCTGTACAAATTTTGTTCGATTCCAGGAACATCGGGACATTGTCTGGAATAAAATGGCCAACGGGGTCAAAAAGAGAGAATAGTCCAACAAACAAATCAAAGTTCAGTCAGACATATTGGGACCAAAGATTGCTCTGCAAGATCTCTTTACACAAGCTGAGTCCTTTCCTTGATGATACGATCTGAATTGCTTCACTTTCTTCTAATGTGTGTTTTGGTGATGACTGAAGTGACGATCCATTGGAAGGATAGGGAGAGGAAAAGTTGAGGCTATTGGAGGATGCTTACAAACTCTGTCTGCATCCAGGTACTTTACTTCAAGATGGCTCAGGACAGAAATCCCTCTCTAGGCTTCAAAACATCCCCTCGTTTGTGTAAAACAGGCATTACAAGGAAAAAGACACAGCCACATTGGCCACACCAGT